>NW_021703782.1:58708668-58943749 GCF_005190385.1 Monodon monoceros
TCCATCCATCCATCCATCCATCCATCCATCCATCCATCCATCCATCCATCCATTCCCTTAGCAAATATTCACTGAATATACACAATGCTCTGTAATCAAATACTTTCTCTACTTGAGATGCTGTCTTCCCATTCTCTCTAAAGCTTCTATTTAACATCTCAGCTCAGATATTATCTTTTCAGAAAAGCTTTTTCTGATCCTATAGACAATTTTAGATGCCTCTTTTCCTATGTACCACTTTGACCTGGACATACCCCCACAAAATAAATTATAATACTGTAGTATAAACACTTGTTTGCAGTGTGACTCTCACGGGCTATCTCTACTACCTCTGGCACCAGTGCAGTATCTGGCACACAGCAGATACTCATAAATATTTGTGGAATAAATGAGTGAATAAATGACTATTAACATTAAATGTCAGAATGAGGCACTGGCACTGGGTGCTCCCAATTTTGAGGCTTCCATTCAGTTGCAGTCTAGGTAGACCTTACATGAATGTCAGAACAGATTTCTCCAGCAGCAGGTGGAAGCAGGGAGTCCTGCACAGAAGGCAGCTGAAATCAATGCTTTCAACACAGATGGGTTCTGAAAAACAAGCCCAACAGGTTTGTGTCAATTAGGGGTAAGTAGTTCTTTTTAGGGATCTAGAAATGAAGGCCCAGCTAAGTAAGCTTCTGACTTCGTGGTTCCACCTCTATGCAAATTACTTCTCAGTATCCAAATGAGTTGGCAAAAAACTTGAGTCTATATTTTATCATGGCATACCCTTCCAGGAATTTCAATAGTTGGCTATAAATCTCTGTACATGTTAACTGAGGAACTTTTCCTAGGAAAGCTTATTTTAGATTAAGACAATGAGAATCAGAGCAACATTTATATAGCTCTATAGCTGAATAACTTTCTGTATATGTTGGTTGAGTAAAACAATTCTTCTGTGCAGATACTTAAAAATTATAAACACCTGAGCAACAAGCTTCTGTAGACCAATCTGGGCCTCTAACTCCCATCGCTTATAGTGTGTTAGAAAACAGTCTGTGTTTCAAACAACAAATTTACAAACAGATTTTTGGCACCCAAGATTTGTGTGTACACTTCTCAACAACTTACAATGGCTCTCTATTGCCACTATATATCTAAACTTTAAACCTGGTGTTCAAAACCTTTTTATCTTTCCAGACTTATGTCCCTTGATTCCTCCAAATAACCCTGTGTTACAACCAAACTCAACTACATGTGCTTACTAAACCTACAATGCTTCCAGCTGCTACACATTGGCTCAAGCTGTTCCCCACTTCTCTTTGTTAAAATGCTATCCTACTTTTGAGAATCAACTGTAACCTTTCCTAATCTCCCTCAATTAAGTATGACCACTTCCTCCTATAAATACCAAAGGTACTTTATTCCTGTATTAAAAACAAAAGATGATGGTGCCATTTATTGAGCAAATCCTACATACTGACCTTTGCACTAAGCACTTTACAAACATTGTTTAATATAATCCTCAGGACAGTTATATGGGGATAGGCATTAATTTTACATGTGCCTCTTCCATGGTGCTCACTCTTTATCTACTGTCTGAATGCAGAGAGGGACAAGGTCCTAGAGCAGGGGTCAACAAACTACAGCCCACTGCCTGTTTTTGTAAATAAAGTTTTATTGGAACACAGCCGTACTTATCTATTTACATTTATTTTATATAAATTTATTTATTTATTTTTGGCTGCATTGGGTCTTCGTTGCTGCACGTGGGCTTTCTCTAGTTGCAGAGGTGGGGGCTACTCTTCATTGCGGTACACGGGCTTCTCATTGCAGTGGCTTCTCGTTGCAGAGCACGGGCTCTAGGCATGTGGGCTTCAGTAGTTGTGGCACACGGGCTTCAGTAGTTGTGGTTCATGGGCTCAGTGGTTGTGGCTCATGGGCCCTAGAGCACAGGCTCAGTAGTTGTGGCGCACGGGCTTAGTTGCTCCGCGGCATGTGGGATCTTCCCGGACCAGGGCTCGAACCCATGTTCCCTGCATTGGCAGGCGGATTCTTAACTACTACACCACCAGGGAAGTCCTCAATTTACATATTGTCTCTGGCTCCTTTTGTGCTGCAGTGGCAGAGCTGAATAGTTGTGACAGAGACCATATGACACACAAAGGCTAAAATGTTTTCTAAATGGCTCTTTACAGAAAAAGTTTGCCAACCCCTGGACTAAGAGATGGGATGGAAGGATCCTGAGTCCCCAATTAACCACGTGGAGCAGAACTCTTCATTCCCCTGCCTCGCCAACCCACATTGAACTGCGATGGAAGTAAGAAACAAATTTTTATTCTGTTAGTATGTTAAAAGTTCTGGGTTACTTGATCTAGTAGTTAGCCTAGCCTCACTAAAGTGATGTAAATATGCTATCTCTCCAGGACAGCAATCAAATGATTCCTCTTTCCATGATCCAGGAATATGTGAAGTTTGTTGCTGATTTCTTCTTTTGACTTCTGATGCCTTTTAAAAATTACAAATGAATATAAGAAAAATTCTAGGACTTCAAATTAGGATATGCTTCACAAAATAACTTCCACAAACGCCATGGCAACTGAGTTGCTAGTGATTTAACTAAGTAAATAAACACCATAGGAAAAAAGATCCCAACAATTTCTGAGGCATGTACTTAGCTGGTGTTTGAGTGGGGAAGGTCAAATTGAGAAAATCTGTGAAGCTCTTCTACATGCCAGGTCCCTCCAGAGTTAGAGGAACTGAAACTAAAAAGCAGATACTTATTTGATCATAGCTTCTCTCTTGGAAGAGCAGTTTGTTACATCTTTTTATTCCTTCAATGAAAAATGCTAGGAAAGGAACCCGGAATGAGATAAAGATGAACTTTCCCATGATCTCTGGCATACTGAAAGTGACTGCAATTCCTATTGGGAATTTGAATTAAGTTAAGGGCCATTATCAGCTTATCTTTGGACTATATTTTTTTTGGAAGGAGAGTAGCCTAGTCAGTAATCTACACATTCTCCAGCAGTGGCCATTTGAGTTCCTTGCCCATTGCCTTCCTTAGGATCATGGGAGGAAGATGTTTATCCTCCTGTGGTGGTTGTTTCTTTGCTTTAACAGAACATAGTGATCTTGGAACAATAAAGCTAGTTATAGATTAACTGATCCTAACTTTTCAGTTTTGCAGAACCATCAAAGTTCAAGTTGGATAACTATTGCTAAGATTATTTATGAGGGCCCTACCCAAATATTTTCCATGCAAGGTACAAGCATAAGTGTGTACTGACAATAGTGCATCTTTCCTGCTACTCTCCCATGCATCTAGACTGGGTATTGCAAATTGGTATCCATAGTCCACATTCCTCCTGCAGACATGCTCTCTTTGGTCTGCATAGTGTTTTAAAATCAGAATGACTGCACACAAAAGTCAAGGTTTGAACTTCTCTTAAAAATTAGGACAGCCTAAAAATACTGGGCCTGCATTTCTGTGTACCAATAATAGTTTAGAGCTAGAATTATGTGCACGTTCCAGCTGGATGTGGTTCCCAACACTCTGTCTTATCTTGGTTCTGACCTGCCTCAGCCTTTACATTACCTGCCCAGCTCCTGTCGGCACTGGAGTTCCTGGTTCTCACTCCAGGGTTCCTTGCTGTCTCCTCTGCTTATCTCAATTGTTTTAAATAGAAAGACGGCTGGATTTGGAGTCAGATAACCTTGATAGGCATCTTAGATCTACCGTTTTGTGACTCTGGGCAAGTCATTTGATATCTCTAGTCTCCTTGTTTATAAAATGCCTGAAGCAAAAGATGGAATGTTTTTCAGATTAGCCAAGGTAATGCATGAAAAAAATGGCCTTGGTTTCAGTCGCTCACCTTCTTCTACAAGACCATTGCCTCAGTCTCCACCTTGGTAACCCTGCATCCAGTCTCTTCACTCCTCTATTCCATGGTTTTTAATGTTTCATTTACTCAAAAGCATGTTGAGCACCTACATGTTGAGCACCTACTCTGGCACTGGGCTGGGGATTCAACAGTCAGTGAGAACAGACTCAGTCACTATCTTTATGAAACTTACAGCTTTAATGGGGGAGGCAGACATAAATCAAATAATCATACAGATAAATGTAAAATTGTAATTGGGGCAACTCTATGAAGGAGATGAACTTGTCATTAAGAGAACATATGATGGGGCCCTTGATGAGGCCAGGGAAGTCAGAAAAGGCTCCGAGATCTAAAGGATAAGGAGTTGTACAATTGAAGAGGGTTTAGAAGAATATTCTAGGCAGTGGGAACAGCATGTATAAAAGCTCTGTCGGGGAGGAACATGGAAGGGATGAGGCACTAGAAGAGATCCAGTGGGTCAGGTTTAGAGGGAAAGAGGAAGAGTGGGAAACAGACAACTTGGGGGAGGTAGGGATCAAATGGCATTGTAGGCCATGCTTAGGAGCTTAATCTTTATCTTAAGAGCAGCAGGAAAGCCGTGGACAGTATAAGCAGGGGGCAGGTACGACATGATCAAATTTGCTTTATGAAAAGGTAACTCTATTTGTAGGGTGGAAATCAGATGGAAGGAATATCAGGTTGAATCCTATGAAGTTGCCACATGTAGACTATTTGTCCTATAAGATGGCAATTTCATATGATTCCACCTGATAAAGGGGATGCAGGGTAAACCAGATAGGAGGCTAGCAAGAGATGATTAGTGGCTTGGACTAGGATGGGGCATTGGAAATGGAGAAAAATGGACAGATCTGATAGATATTTAGAGGGTAAAAATCACTGAGCCTTTGTGATGGTTGGTGCAGGGTATCAAGGACAACTCCCAGACTTGTGTGCCTTAATGGGAAGTGGTGTCATTCATGAGTAGGGTGCTTTGGCAGATGACCAGGTTTGGTAAGCAGGGACGATTCCACATTCAGTTCAAAGTGCCTTTGCAACAACCCCAAGGAGATGAACTTTGAAAGTGTCTCTACAGAAATACCTTGCCTTGGCTTTAGCTGGATTCCTGGGGGGATGAATGACTCTAGGCTATGTTAAATCATCAGCTAGAGGTTCCACATTATGAATGTTTTATAAATTAAGGCCTCAAACCTGTGTGATGTGGGCTCAGAGTTTTGATTTTCACAGGTAATTATTTTTACCCCTCTCAAAACCCCAGGCAGATAATGTGTTTATGCAGGGAGTTCAGTTCTATTCTTTCCCTCCTTTGGGCCTGAACTCACTTTTTTTTTTTTTTTCTCTAGGTGTTAGAAGTCTAGCTCCCTTGCCCCAGGGTGTCCGTAACTCCACCTGAAACTCCTGTGGCCTCCTCCTGATATCAGCTCATATTTGTTCCTCTGACTTGATTTCATGCTATTCTTGGCACTTGAAAATTCCTTTTTTTAAAAATCAAACTTGGTTACATGGAAGGTATTTTTTGTCACATTGTATCTAGTATTTCTATGTGGTTATGTGGCAAGGGGCCTATTTGGGTCAGCTCAGTGGGCTGGGTGGTCACAAGTGGTCCAGGTAATTTTATATTTTTAGAATTATTTTATAATGATGTATGACACGGTATTCTGCCTTTTTTTTTCTTTTTGCGGTATGCGGGCCTCTCAGTGCTGTGGCCTCTCCCGTTGCGGAGCACAGGCTCTGGACGCGCAGGCTCAGCGGCCATGGCTCACGGGCCCAGCCGCTCCGCGGCATGTGGGATCTTTCTGGACCGGGGCACGAACCCGTGTCCCCTGCATCGGCAGGCGGACACTCAACCACTGTGCCACCAGGGAAGCCCGGTATTCTGCCATTTGACATAAGTATACATCTTTTGTCACAAGAGAGGAAAATCTTGCAGAGTGGTTGCCATCTGGCATTGGGCTTCAAGCTTATAGAATATGAAAATTTGTATATGACCTGGGTCCTAAGCTTGAATTCCAATGCTAAAGAGCAGCTAGTTTGCAGGAGCCCAAGGAGGACATTTCTGATCCCTTACCACAGTGTATGGCACCCAGGAGTTGCTGAAAAGATGTCTGTATAATTGAAAAGGAATTGAAAAAATTTTAATTGGAGAAGATGGGAATTCTTGGCATATCCTTCATGGTGTAATAAAAATCCTGGGATTAGGACAGAGAGATGTAATCAGGATGTTTTTTCAAGACCCAGAATGATTTGTAGTCTCAATATAGCATCCATCTTACTGTTCCCTGGCATCTAATCTATTCATAAAATGTAGATGACAACAGTGCTATCTCTGGTTCTTAGATTACATGTTTATGGATGATTCATTTAAATTCAAATATCATATACTAGTTATTTGCTATGTGCAAAGGTTTGTTTGTTTGTTTTTCTTTCTAGGTTCTATGAGGTATAAAGTGATGACTAAGACCCAGGGTCTACCCTCAACTACTTTATAGCCTAATGGTAGGGGGTGGGAACAAAAGCATACAATTAAAATAAAAATAACTAGCCCTTATCAAATGCTTTCAGTGTGCCAGGCACTGCGCTAAGAATTTTACATGGATTAGCTCACTTAACACTATGAAGTAGGCTGTTATTGTCTTTGTCAGTGAGGGAACTGAAGCACAGATAGGTTAAGAAATGTATACAAGGTTACATAGCAAGAAAGACACTGAGTCGGGATTGAAACCCGATCATTCTGATTTCAGATGTCAAGAGTTCAAATATTCTGCTGTATGGCAGCCCAAATAATCCATGTTAGAAGATGTTCATACCTTAACAGATGTTCAAGCTCAGGCTGAGAGCACAAAGGAAGTGTTCGGGAAAAGCTTTATAGAGAAGTTTATTCTTCCATGGTCTTGAAGAATGAGTGGCATTTTGACATATAGTGATGAACGAAGAGGGTCTAGGGGTAGGAAGTTGTTGAGCAAAGGCAGAGGGCACAAGAAGGCACCTTGGCATGTTTGGGAAACAGCAAATAAACAGTCCAACATGGCCAAGTATGGGCTGTTTGTGTGAGATAATGCAGGAAAGGAGAGGTAGATGGGACTTGAACTTCAGATAAAGGACTTCAGAGCAGGAAGTGGGGAGGGGTGTGCAGCATTCTTTTCAGTGTTGGTCATAAATAACGTAAAGCCCATGAACAATTGAAGCTTCCAGAATTGACTTGGTCTACTTTCATTTGAGAGCAGAAGTGGAGAAAAAAAAAATTGGATGACTTCAGAGGTTTTAAAATCTGCTCTGAGGTTCAAAGGCATGACATATACACACTACTATATATAAAATAGATCACTAATAAGGACCTACTGTAGAGCATAGGGAACTCTGCTCAATACTCTGTAATGGCCTATATGGGAAAAGAATCTTAAAAAGAGTGGATATATGTATAACTGATTCACTTTGCTGTACAGCAGAAACTAACACAACATTGTAAATCAACTATACCCCAATTAAAAAAAAAAAAAAGACTTCTTAGCCTGGGGGCTCTGGACTCACGAATAGGCTTCAGAGGGCCTGGCACCTCAGGAAATTGTGGGCAAAGTTTTGTGTTGCATGAACATATATGCTTTATGTCTAGGGAGGTGGTCCATAACATGCATCACTTTCTCTAAGCATTCATAAGGTCCTTAGACCTTATGATGGTCTAAGGAGAGAAAGTCAGCAATGATCTCATTGGGGCCTTCCTCGGAGTCAGGAACTAGAACCAATGTCCTATTGTGTATCCTGAAACTTTGAGATTCTGCAGAAGTCAAAACTGAGAGTTTGAATTCCCCACTGATAAGCAAAACTTTCCACAGAAATATCATCACCATTAATCAGTAGAGGCCTGCCTTGTGTCAGCCTCTGCCTCAGGATTGCAGGTTATCTTGGTTAGCAGTCCTAACCAGGAAGGTATTAGGTAAAGCAAACCTCATTTTCAAAGTGTCAATAGGAACTGGGTCACTTTTGAGCTTCTGCCCCTGGATGTTTACAAGGGTAATAGGAAGCTATAATTTCCAGGCAGATGACAGCTGTCTGGAAGGATTCCTACCATTGCACTTTTAATCCAACCCACCAGAGTCACTCAACAGTAAAACAGCCTTGGCAATTGGCAACCTGTGGGCCAGGCCTATGAGAAAACCCTTCATTTCCTCCTGTTTGCAAAGCTTGCCCAGCAGGCCCTGCCATCAGTGACACCAGCTGAGGCGACTGAGGGTGGGAAGCCAGAAATGCCAGTGGTGAAAACAAGGTTTCCAGGTAAATCCTTTGGTTTGCAGAAATAGCTGTGGTGGAGGCCGCTTTGGTCATTAGTGTTGTGTTTTTATATAATGATACTCTTTGATAAAGAGAAACAGAGTCCTGTGTGTATTAGTCATGATTAGGACTGTCTGCAGGTGACAGAAAACTGAAGACAACAGTGGCTTAAACATGATAGATATTGATATCTCTCTCATGTAAACCAAATCCAGAGTTGGGCAATCTGGGACTGGTTTGGCAACTCCATGATCAGCAGGAAACCAGGCTCCCTCTAGTTTATTCCTTCCTCAAACCTAGGGAGCTACGTAGGCTCCTCAACCTCCAGCCTGGAGGAAGGAGAAAGAGGGGAAGAAAGGAGCCCCCTCTTTTAAGGACACTTCCTCAGAAGTTTCAATTCCATATACATCCCATTGTCCAGAACACAGTGGCTGAAACTGGTGGTGAAGATGGTTGGAATGTAGTCTTCAATATGGGCGTCCAAGTGTCCAGTGAAATATTGGGGGCCCTATTCCATACATACATATATGGACAATTAGATGTCTCTTACAGTGTCTTCAGAAAAGATGGAATGTTTTGATGCTGTTTTGATAACTCGAGAGACCTTAGCAAGCCTGGATACTCCTCTATTTATTTAGGTTATTTAGTTAGTTCTCCTCCTGCCATGAAAGGCACCTTTAAATAGATAGCATCCTTTATTTTTGTTAGCAGGAGTGTGAGAAGCAAGATTTCTCCATTCACTCACTCATTCATTCACTCACTCATTCATTCAGGTATCAGTACTGTCATGGCAGAGATGGTCAGCTATTCACCACATTTATGCCTCCTATTCAAAGCATAGAGTTGCTCCTGGGAAGTGGTTGTCCAGCCAGGGGCTAGACTTAGCCTGTACCATAGAGGTGGGCCCATATGACCAGCTTTTGCCAATGGAATGTGAGCAGAGGAGATGCATCCCTTCTGGGAGGAGGTGGTTAAAAAACAAGCATGCTTTCTTCATCTCCTATTTTCCTACCTGCCTCTGGAAGCAAGGGATCCTGAGACCTATCAGATGGCAGAGCCACAGGTGGAAGGAGCCTGGGCTCCAGAATCACCCCAGGAAAGCTGCCCACCAAATATGCACACTGGACTGTTACATGAACAAGAAATAAACTTCTATCATCTTAAGCTTCTAGTATGAGGGTGTTCAGTAAGTAGCCTGCTCTGATACAACACTAGGTTGAGGGCTCAGCTCTCACATCAGATAGAACTAGATTCCAATGCTACGTGCAGTACTTACTAGCTGTGAGATTTCAGGTAATTTCTACTAATCTCTCTGACATTTATAAAATGTGGCTTAATAATAGCACATACCACATACAATTTTTTTTGGTGAGAGGCTAGTACCTATTAAATGCATCATCCATGTTGGTTTTTATTCTTATAATCACATCTTGTTGAGTTCCTCCTTTTCTATTCTATTAGGGTAGCTTTTGCTAATTTAGGGAGCAGTCAAAAAGTTTGGGGGCTTCCCTGGTGGCGCAGTGGTTGAGAGTCCGCCTGCCGATGCAGGGGACACGGGTTCGTGACCCGGTCCAGGAGGATCCCACGTGCCGCGGAGCGGCTGGGCCCATGAGCCATGGCCGCTGAGCCTGCGCATCTGGAGCCTGCGCATCTGGAGCCTGTGCTCCACAACGGGAGAGGCCACAACAGTGAGAGGCCCATGTACCACACACACAAAAAAAAGTTTGGGCTCTCTCACTTATTTCTTCTCTTGTACCCTCCAGGTTGTAGGTCTCTCTGCTGGTGGTCATCAGGGATTCTGCACAGCAGATGTCTCATTCCCCAGCTACTCTGTAGTAGGCAGAATAATGGCCCAAAGATGTCCTTATCCTAATCCCCGGAACCTGTGAATGTGTTGCTTTACGTGGCAAAAGGAATTTTGCTGATCTGATTAAGTTAAGGACTGATAGATGGGGAGATAATCATGGATTACCAAAGTGGGCCCAATGTAATCAAAAGGGTCATTAAAATATGGGAGAGGGAGACAGAGAGTCAGAGAAGGAGATATGATGATGGAACAGATGTTGGAGTGATGAGGTTGCTATAGCTTGCAAGATGGAAGACCATGAGCCAAGGAATGCAGGCAGCCTCTAGAAGTTGGAAAAGGCAGGGAATGGACTCTTCCCTAGAGACTTAGAAGGAACACAGCCCTGCCAAACCCTTCATTTTAGCCCAGCAAGACCCATATCAGACCTCTATCCTACAGAACTGTAAATAATAAACGTATATTGTTTGTCCTTAAGTTTGTAGTAATTTGTTACAGCAGCAATAGGAAGCTAATGCATACCCTACTCCTAACATGCTTTGTTGCAACGTTCATGTGAATTTCTTTTTTTTCATCTTGGAATATAATTGCTTTACAATGTTGTGTTAGTTTCTGCTGTACAACAAAGTGAATTAGCTATATGTATACATATATCCCCATATCCCCTCCCTCTTGAGCCTCCCTCCCACCCTCCCTATCCCCTCTAGGTCATCATAAAGCACAAAGCTGATCTCCCTGTGCTATGCGGCTGCTTCCCACTGGCTATCTATTTTACATTTGGTAGTATATATATGTCAATGCTACTCTCTCACTTCATCCCAGCTTCGCCTTCCCCCACTGTGTCCTCAAGTCCGTTCTCTACATCTGCATCTTTATTCCTGCCCTGCCACTAGGTTCCTCAGTACCATTTTTTTAGATTCCATATATGTGCGTTAGCATACGGTATTTGTTTTTCTCTTTCTGACTTACTTTACTCTGTATGACAGACTCTAGGTCCATCCACCTCATTACAAATAACTCAATTTCGTTCTTTTTTATGCTTTATTGAAACAGGAGGGAAAATCTCAGAAAGGACTCACAGTGCAAAAAGGACAAAGGCCAGGGTGGGGTGGCTAACATGAACTTTCCTTTGTATCATACAAGGAAAGGTACTTCAAGACTTGGGCTTTCCCGAGGGGGCTGTCCCCAACCCTCCAAGGATGCTCCTCAATTTCTGGCCAGGCTCTCCATCTTTGTTTTGTGTCATGGACACTTCATGGCACCCCTGCCCCAGCCCTCCCACTGCAATCTGTGAGCCTGCCAAATCCCATACTAAGTGCCCTTTAAGTAAGAACATGTCTCCTATTTCCCTATTGGCAGGGTTCTGGCTTTGAACTTGAGCAATAGTGGATCCCATACTTGTAGTGAGAGCTTTGGGATGTTTCTGCGCCTCCAATCCCTAGACCAGGGAGCAACATAAAAGGAACACACTGACTGTGTGTGTGTGTGTGTGTGTGTGTGTGTGTGTGGAAATTCACAGAAGCCATTTTAAATTGTACAATTTAATGGCATATAGTACATTCATAATGTTGTGCAACCATCACCTCTATCCAGTTCCAAAACATTTTCTTTGCCTCAATTAAGTAGTTCCGATTAAGTCGTCACTCCCCAAGTGCCCCTTCCTCCCAGGCCCTGGCAGCCACCATCTGCTTTATGTCTCTATGGATTTATTTTGGAAATTTCAAATAAATTGAATAAAACAATAATACAATATATGGCCTTTTGTGTTTGGCTTTTTCCACTTAGCTTAATGTTTTTGAGGTTCATCCACATTGTAAAATGTTATCAGTACTTCAATTCCTTTTCATGACCAAATAATATTCCATTGTGTGGCTATACCACTTTTTGTTTATCCATTCATCCATTGATGGATACTTGGGTTGTTTTCCCCTTTTGGCTATTGTGAAAAATGCTATGAGAATCTGTGCATGAGTTTTTCTTTGAATACCTCTTTTCAATCCTGCATGGACCTGTGTTTTCATATCTCTTGGGTATATTCGAAGGAATGGAATTACTGGGTCACCCTGGCCTTTGATACCTGCTTATTTTGTTGTCAAAGATAAATGTCTCCAGCACCACTAAATTACTTATTTTCAGGATCTTCTCTAGGTGGAAAGTGTGTACAGGGGCAGAGGGGGATGCTAATTTCTCTACCACATTGCTATTATCAAGCATGTTATCCCATGCATCTTTGTAGCCAAAGTGCTACCATGTGCTAAATTAACGGTGACCTGGAAGTGAGGGCTACAGGCTGCATCAGAACCCAAGACACCTTCCGTCACACTCTGACACGTTAAGCGGGTTACTTATACATTCACTGTCTAACTCCTTTACTGACTATATGAGTTCCACAAGGGCAGGGATTTGGTATGTTTTGTTCATTTCTGTATCCCGAGTGCCTATGACAGTGCCTGGAACAATGAACACATGAACATTTGGGAGGTCTGACCAGCAATGTTCTCTGATTCAATGTCCTGTCTCTCCTTGAGGTCCCAATCCTAGTAGCTGGGTCTGATACCCAGATGGAGGGTAAGACTCATATCCAGGACCTCTTTAAATGGCAACTTTGTGTCCATTTTTCCTTTCAAGACTCAAAAATACCCTGGAGGTGTACAGAGTAGGTGTTCTTTCGTCACTTTGAAGATGAAGAAAATGATGATCAAAGGCATTAATTTGTGTCAAATAACTCAACTAGTGGGTGGTGTCAAAGGAAGGTAAGGGTGGTGTAGTAGTTTCCTAGGACTGCGGTAACAAATTACCACAAACTGGGTGAGTTGAAACAACAGAAATTTATTCTCTAACCATCCTGGAGGCCAGAATTCTGAAATTAAGCTGTCAACAGGACCATGCCCACGCTCAAGACTATAGAGGAGGACCTTGCATCCAGCTTCTGGTGGCTCTGGCTTCCTTGGCTCTGGCAGCCCAGCTCCAATCTCTGCCTCTGTCTTCACATGGCCTTCTCCCCTGTGTCTCTGTGTGTGCTTTCTGTCTCTTATAAGGACATTCATCGTTGGATTTAGGGCTCACACTAAGCCAGGATGATTAATCTCAGGATCCTAAACTTAATTCACCTGCAAAAGCCCTTATGCCAAAGAAGGTCACATTTTGAGGTTCAGGTAGACACATCCTTTGGAGGCCACCACTGAACTCACTGCAGGTGGGTATCCCAATGAGAATGTCTCCTGATTGAGCTCTTTCTGGGAGCCTGATCTGCACTCCAGCCTTCCCAAACTGTGTCCATGTAACACTGGTTCCTTGAGACAGTAGGTGTTGTGAAAAAGAGGGCTGCAGGCAAATGAGTTTGGGAAACTCTGAGTTAAAGCTAGGCAGGAATTTTTACTGCAGGATTTCTCAGTCTCTTTAACGTGTTAGTATTCACTGTAAATCTTCACGAGAGGAAAACATATGGAGCACTCCTCAAATTCCTTTGATCTGGAAATCCTTTGAAAAAAGTGTAATGGAGAACAATGGAGCTCTCACGGGGTGAGGCTGCCTGGAATATATGTGGGAAGCGATGCTCCTCTCTTTCTCTTCCTTTTCTCTTGGGGGGACTCCACTCCTAGGAGAGGTCCCATCAAATGATGTAAATCACCCCAGAGAGGCTAAAGTCAAGTGGCATGGAAAGGATCAAAAATATAATGCCAGATGTATTCTTTCAATCAGTAAATGTCTAATTAAAAAAAGAAAAATCCACCAGCTGCCTAGAAATCCCATATGATTGTCATAGTGATCATGCATCCCTTAGTGGACCATATTGGAAGTTTGAAGATATTTGCTAGGATTATGTTCCTGTTAGGAATCTATTGCCTAGTGCCATATGTGCCTATTCTAATTAGAAAGGCAGGGTTTTAGAGCTGCAAGAGGTCTTAGAAATAATCTCTTCTAACCCAGTAATTTTACACATTAGGAAACAGAGGCCCAGAGAGACAAAACAGTACAGTGGGGCTTCCCTGGTGGCGCAGTGGTTGAGAGTCCGCCTGCCGATGCAGGGGACACGGGTTCGTGCCCCGGTCCGGGAAGATCCCACATGCCGCGGAGCGGCTGGGCCCATGAGCTATGGCCGCTGAACCTGTGCTTCCGGAGCCTGTGCTCCGCAACAGGAAAGGCCACAACAGTGAGAGGCCCGTGTACCACAAAACAAAACAGTACAGTGTAGAACCTGCTCAAGTTCACCCAGAGAACCAGGTGCAGAGCTAGTTCTGGAACTTACGTCAACTGATTTCAAGTCCAAGGCTCTTTCTGCTACCCTGGGCTTCTTTTCTTTTAAAATATTGCTGTAGAAGGCAAAAATTTTACACTGATGTTTCACTGGAAATGTAAGGATTTGGGGATATTCTTATAACTGAACTTTCTGCCAAAAGTCCTTTTACCTCAACTCTTGATTTGAGGAAATACTTCTAACATTTATTGTCTTTATTCAAGATGCAATTTATTTTTTCTTTAAGTATGCATGATTTTACAGTGGGTTAGGTCTATTGTCTGACCACAGACTTAAGTGGAGATATAGACTGTATAGCAAAGAGATTAGCAACACTTTAAAAGAGATGTCAAACTTTCACTGATTTTCTTGTGACATTTTAAGTATGTGTGTGGGGGATGCTATGAAAAGGAATAAAGCAACTGAAGGTTTAGAAGTATCTGGAAAGGTAGTCTGATAGGAGCAATTGGTCCACTTTTCAATAAAAATGGTTCCATGTGCCCTTTATAGCATTTGTGCAGTAATTTAGCCCACATTTATTATAGGGCATAGGGCTGAATGTTCAATGACCTTGTGATATCCCCTGAAATTACTGGTTTTTAAAAAATAAATCCTTTATATGAGCTTGTTTCATAGCAACTGGGTAGGATTTTTGTAGATTTTAATAAGCTGTAAGTGATGTCGTAGAGGCTGCTCACAGACAGGAGCTTTGATGTCATTTCTTCATTAGGAAAGAGTGATTCTCCTAAAGGTCAACGCAATAGGGGCAAACGAGTAGCTTTCCCTGGATCCAGCTGGGAAAAGATGTGAAGATGTGTGGAATAGAACTCTTGTACCCACCGGCAGGCCTTGGAAGGTAAAAGTGAGATGCATTTTAGAGGCAAATAGTTGCTGTTCCCCAATCCCTATAATAGGTTATTTCACTGCTGCAGGCTTCTCAAAATCAGGGGTGTGGGCTCCATGATATCAGGTGAAACATAGTTGTGGATCCTCTCCAGGAATGAGGTGGGACCTCTGATTATAGCAACTTTTTGTCTGAAAGGCAGACTTATGAATTGGTCTAGGAAGGCTCAGGATTGTTCAGAGGTAAAAAGGTGCCGCCCCCTGCCTTCGGTACTCCACATGTGGAGAATCTGGACATGGCATATATGAGGGCCCTCGATATACATCCCCACTGCTGTTTCTGACCACTTGTGTTCATCTCATACCCTTGGCCGCCCCAAATTTCCTCTTCTGATTCCTGTGATTTGTTTCTTTCTCCAAAAAACAGGGCATGGCAGGGAAACAATTACTCCTAACTCAAGGGAACTGAGAGTTTACTTGTTTGTCTCAGGTCCTTTGTCCTATCTTTCAGTAAAATTCCTCCCCCAGATATCCTCCTCCAGGTCTCAGCATGACTTGTGTCCTCCAAGAGACCTTCCCTGTCCCCTTAGATGTCCCATAGCACCTCTTGGAATTTGCTCTTTATCTCATTACCCTGGTTCATTTTCTTCAGGGCTCTGCTCTCTAACAGAAATCATCTCGGTTATGTATTTCCTTATGTGTGGTTGGCTCTGACTTCCTCCACTAGACTGGTAGGCACAGATGCTGTATCCCCAGGGCCCACACAGGGCCTGGCACAGGAGAGATGGAAGCAGAATCTAGGTGGGTCCCACTGGACTAGAAAACTGGGGGGTTGGGGGGCATGTCTGCTACTATAAGGATCTCTCACACCTAGACTTTTTAAAAGAGCTCTTAGCACTGTTTTCAATTATATATTGGTGTGATTATTTCTCTAAGGCCCATCTCTCTTACTAGGGCAAGGATTCATAACCATTTTGTGCCAAGATACATTTTGGTATCTGGTGAAGCTTATGGACCCCTTCTCAGAATACTGTTTTAAAATGCATAAAGTAAATATATAGGATTATAAAGGAAACCAAATATTGAAGTAAAATCATCAAAATATTAAAATATAAATTTGCAATATAGTTACATATGCTTCTTCATTAAGTGACACATTAAATAACAAAACCGACCATAATTTTTAAGTGGTGATGAGCATAATCAATTTTTTGAGATGTCTGCAAAAACTGTGAGATAAAAATGTCTGTGATTTCTACTGGTGACAAAAGCATAGGTACTTTCAATACTGCTGTGTTTTGTTGCCTACATGCATGATTAAATCAAATGCTAAATTTCAGTTAGAGATTAGTGAAAATAAAGATGTAATTCTTCCCATTCAAGCTCACGGATTCCCTGAAGTCTTTCCACAGATTTGGGGGGGGGTAAGCGTGGGTGGGGAAGGGTCCATGGAGCCCAAGTTAAGAATTTCTGCACTAAAAAGTATCAGATAAATTTGTTTCGCCATTTTAACCCTAGTCCCTAAGGCACAGTGGTAGATACTCCTTACATATTTGTGGAAGGAAAGAAAGAAGGAGAAAAGGAAAGGAGGGAAGGGCATTCTTCTTTGCCTCTGACACTTTTTGGTGCTTGCTTGCTGAATTAATGGATCCTGCAGGCAGGGCACTACGCTTAATAAACTAGTCCTTAATAAATGAGAGTACCCCTTTCCCCACATGTTCCAAATAACAATTGCATTTTGGGTAAGGTCCTTTGTATACTACTGAAACCCACTGAGTGACTCACCCATAGCTGACACAAAATACATACTTGAATGATAAAATGCCTCTTTGACTGAGTTAACCCCTACACTGTGAATTATCAGGTATGATGCATCAGTGCTTTCAGACTTCTATCAGAACAATCAGCTTTCCCCTTGGGCTGCCTTGGGCTTCATTTCCTGTCAGCAAGTTCAGAGCTTCTGAGGCCATGGCCCTTTTATCATGACAGCACCCGTGAGTTGACACTAGCCACCACCACCTGCCCCCCACCCTTGGTGAGTCATCTTGGAGGGACCTTTTTCCTGCTTCATGAGAAGAGAAGGCCCATGGAGACAGCAGGCTCACTAGGAATCAGGCTCTATCATCTGACAGAGATTACTTCAGGCTCTCATGAATACCAGCTGGAAAGATCAGCGCTGTGGATTACTGCTCTCACTGACAGGACTTAATGAAAACTCAGGGCTAGTGGAGATGAAATCTAATTCTTTATTCAGTGCTTCAAAAACAAATCCTAGTATATCAGCATCACAGATGCCAACATGCATCTCTTGGTAGCAGACACTTTTGGAAAAGTTTGGAATGCTTTCTAAGACAGTTAAGGACAAATTAACATTTATGAAAGTGCTACAAAAATGAAGGTCTATTTTTTTAACATCTTTATTGGAGTATAATTGCTTTACAATGGTGTGTTTGTTAGTTTCTGCTGTATAACAAAGTGAATCAGCTATACATATACAAATATCCCCATATCTCCTCCCTCTTGTGTCTCCCTCTCACCCTCCCTATCCCACCCCTCTAGGTGGTCACAAAGCACCAAGCTGATCTCCCTGTGCTATGTGGCTGCTTCCCACTAGCTATCTATTTTACATTTGGTAGTGTATATATGTCCATGCCACACGAAGGGTCTATTTCTTAATAGGGGAAAGATAAACAGCTTGGGAAATAGACAGCAATAAAAGTGGCTATAAAAACTAGACCTTATGCATGGACCTGTTTTATTGTAACTGCCCAGTGGAATCTTTTCTATGTTATCACACAGATCAAATAGTAAATGTGCTCCGTGTTCCCTCACCCATCCTACCCTCAAATCGATTGACTTGCTCAACGTAATACTAGGCAGTGACTAACTATAACTTCCTTGCATCACAAAGCCCTATGAGGGACTTCCCTGGTGGTCCAGTGGCAAAGAATCTGCCTTCCAATGCAGGGAACACAGGTTCGATCCCTGGTTGGGGAACTAAGATCCCACATGCCACGGGGCAACTAAGCCCGCACACCACAACTACTGAGCTTGCGCGCCTCAACTAGACCCTGCGTGCTGCAAAACTACAGAGCCCCCGAGCTCTGGAGCCCATGCACCACAAGAGAGAGAAAACCTGCATGCCACAGCTAGAGGGAAGCCCACGCTCCACAATTAAAGATCCCGTGTATCGCAACTAAGACCCGATGCGGCCAAAAAAAAAAAAAGATTAATAAAAAACCCCAACACCCTACGAGTAATGGTTTGGGGCTAGAGATGCTTGTCCAGCTATATAATCATCAAATTATCTTTCTTTAAGTTTGTGGGGTATGTGCTTTCTCAGATAACATGGTCAAGATAATGGAATATGGATTAAGCAATGGAAGAAAGTGAACTTCTTCAACTCCATAAAATACCTGGTCTATCTGCAAATGTGGCAGTGGACTTGTGGATTCATGATCCCAAAACTGCTTCTTCCTCTCCATGTGGGGTCAGTGGTCTCCTGTTTGATGATTCCTCAAATCTGTGGTTTTCCATCCTGGAAAACCACTGCCCATTAGAATCACCTGGGAGTGATTTTTCAAAATAACCACACGTGCCTGGGCCCTGCTCCAGGTATTTTAAAAGCTCCCCGGGTGACTGCACTGAGAACAGTGCACTTTAGAACCACTGCTCTAAAATCTCCACCAACTACTCTTGATGACTTCTGTTCAGATCCCTGTACATGGCCCTCAGCCCACTCTCCTGTTTGAAAGAGATTAGCATCTGTTCAAACCAGATGAGCATCAAAATAGAGTCTTTTTCCCTGATATAATCAGGAAATTGAACTTTTGGGAGAGAAAGTGACAAAGAGACTCCCATATTTGAGGTCAGAAAGCAATACTCCTGGACTTCATCAGTTGGGTCTCCATCTCCCTTTCTAGCTTTGTCTTGAGTTGACTGTGCACCATACTCTACCTTTCATTCCACCACACAGAGCGGCAACGTGTTCCCTGAAGAAGTCCGCAATGTTTCCACCTCTTGCCCTGGCTCATACTTCTCCTCCTACATACAATGCCTTCCTCCTAATCTCCACCATTTGAAATCCTACTCATTCATCCTTAAAGATCCAACTCAAATACTACCCATGAAGGCCATTCTCTCTTCAAGGCCTGAATCAGCATCTTTTGCCAATTTTTTTTTTTTTTTTTCAGTACACGGGCCTCTCACTGTTGTGGTCTCTCCCGTTGCAGAGCACAGGCTCCGGATGCACAGGCTCAGTGGCCATGGCTCACGGGCCTAGCCGCTCCACAGCATGTGGGATCTTCCCGGACCGGGGCATGAACCCGTGTCCCCTGCATCGGCAGGCGGACTCTCAACCACTGCGCCACCAGGGAAGCCCCAGCCAATATGTTTTTATAATACCATTTTGTATTTGTATTTTAGCCTTTTCAAAATTCTTATATAGTCCTTTCTAATTATTAGTTCAGAAAGTTTTACTAGAGTAAATCCTGTAACATCCTCTTTTTAACCTTCTCATTTGGGCAGCATTGTGATTTGCGTAAGGTTATAGTCTACATGTTTGTCTCTCCCACCTGAGTACAGTGACCTCAATAGTTAAAGCTAAGTTTCTTTCCTACAATAAACATTTGTGGGACTTAAAAAACTGCTTCAGTATTCTCTAGCATAGTTTAAGGTTCAGGGTGGCTTATTCAAAGGACATCTGACTATACCCAGTCCATTTGTTCAGGATGGCTCATGAGTGACTGTTAAGTCTTGGTAAGAAGACTGAAACGTCCACCCAGTGGTTCTCAGCCAGGTGGTCCAATCCTAAGAGGGCTTTGGAAATATGTGGCTTTCATAAAGCCTGGAGGTGTTATAGGCATTTAGTGGGCATAAGCCAAGAATGCTAAATGCTTTGCAATGTGTAGAAAAGCTTGTACAAAATGAGTTGTTTCATTAAAAATACCAATGGTTTCCCAAACCTACACCCATCCTAGCAGATTCTAACCAATCCACATTATAAAATACTTAAAAAACAGAAACAAAACCCAACATGGTTTGGAGAAATGAAAGAGGCTCATAAAACTCACTCTGAAATCACATGAAAAGTGTCCTGGGCATATTATCAGACAGGCAAAGAAAGCTTGATGATATCTGGTTGGTGAAATAGGAATTCTCACATTCTGTAGGTGAGAGTGTAACATGATGTAACCTTTCTGAGGACAATACTTATCAATATTTAAAACACATATTCCTTTAGATCTAGCAATTTCACTGCTAGGAATTTATCCTGTAGCTATATAAAGGCTCAAAGGTGCATGAACAGGGATGTTCATTACAATAATGGTTGCCATCACAAAAAAGTGAGAACAATCTATATGTCCATCAATAGGAGGATGGTTAAATAAGCACTGGCACATCCATATGATGGTATGTGAGCACATGGAATGAGTGCCAAGTTATATTAAGTAGAAAAAAGTGAAGCCAAGGGATGCATGATATGATCTCTATTTTTCTTCAAAGTATATACATGTACTTACATACATATATACACACAGAGAATATATATATATTCACTTTGCATTGTTCTGATATAAACAAATTTTGTTACCATGGGTGAGTTAAATAACACCAGTCCCACAACAACATGATTTCAGTTTTAGTTACCAAGGTATATTAACTGTGAGTCATTGGATAAAGTACAAACTTTGTTGCTACCTCTTCAATCCACAAATCATTACATAAATAATACATGCACACCATGATCTGTAACTACTCACTAAGACTTCCTTCAATGTCTGCTGGCAATAAGTCACTGAACATTTGTTATCAGTTCACAGATGGCAAAACAAGTAGTTTGTCCCTTTGTCTCCCAGTAATAAACCCACGTGACATTTTAGAAGAATTAGGTGCAGCGAAGAAAAGAATAGTGATAACACTAGAAGGTAAATTTTGAATTGCACGAAATGGAGGTGTAGAAGCAATAGATGACCGTGGAAACATTGACGCTGCTGCCACTTGAGAGACTTAAGATACGCATCAGGAGAAACTCAGTGAAGACCCACTTACCAGGAGCAATTAAAATTGTTGTGAGAAAAGAGATGAAGGTGCCTCAGAGGAAGTGACACCAGCAAAAAATTTCACATGAAAGGAACTCTTGGAATTATTTCCTGACATTGAAGGCATAAAATGTTGGAAATTGATCCAGATTCAAAAAGGAGTATGACAATTTGCCAAGGCATAGAAAAGACACTCTCTCCATATCATCAAGTTATATGACAAAAAGACGGCAAGGATTCCTGCTAAATTTTTTACAAAGAAATACAGCACTCTAATTCTCAGTGTTTCTAATGTTTCTAAATAAACAGTAGGTTTACTATTTTTTTCCTCTACATTTGTAACCAACAGTAAGAGAGTTTTAATGTTTTGATGAAAAATTGTAAAGATAATGAAACAGTTATAATTTTCCCCATTGATCATTAAGATCACTTTGCATGGTTTCAGTTTGCAGTTATTTTCACGGTCCAGCACTACTGTGCAAAGCCAGGCCTGCCTGTATATATAAAATGCACATATATCTACATGTACATATATGTGTAATTTAAAATGGAAGTATATACAAGGAATCATTAATAGCAGTTACTTCTGAGGAGTGGGGCTGAGGCAGAGATGGTAGCAAAGGGAAATTTTATTTTCATTTTATACCCTTCTGAAATGTTTGACTTTTTTCCCTTTAGTATGTATTAATTTTTGATATAAAACCGAACCTATAAAAATAAATATAACAAGAGAGATAAGTTAATAAAACATTAAAAAATGTTCTGTGAACGTGATTTGTGCTGTTGTCAGTCCCTCCACCCCCACCCCAGGGAGATAATCCAAAGTTTTCATTAATTAAGAATTTCAATAGAATTCATGACACCAAAATGGTTTAAAATCCATTGCTGTAAGGTCATATTTACCCTGTTCTCAGGCAGAAAGATTACAAAATGTGCAGGTTCTTCAGATGAATACGATCTTAGTTATTGATTTAATTTGTCTGTAGGGAGAACTAGCCTGAAAACAAGTCCAACTGATGGTGATGTTCAGGTGCAATTTGCAAACAGATGCCCTAGACAAAATGCTTCCACTGTGTCTGATGATTAAACATGCATCTGTTTAGAAGGCAGCAAGATTGAGGCCAAGTATGACCTTGTGCACAACCTTGAAAGTTTACTTGCTGGCAAACAAAAAGGCAGATACATAGCAAGGACCATTTAGAGATATAATGTTGAGATTACCGGTGTATTTACCCTGCCAAGACTTGGTATACTCAGAAAATGAAGGTCCCATCAGGATTAGGCTGAAAACTTAACCACTGATGGAGAATGAGCAACCAGGATTCAGCCTGAGAGAGTTCATAGGGTGGGAAGATCCTGAGATGCCTAAATTGACCTAAACAATATGTTTTGACCTTCTATCACATTCCCTGAGGCCTTCTGGATAGATGAGGAAAATGCAAACTTATTATAACCAGGAAAGACTCTTGAAGGTCTAGGGAGTGAGCAGGAATGACTAGGTAATCCTGAAGCATGCAGGATACAAGGCATCAATCAGTGTTTTATATGCATTATCTTATGTGACTATTAAAACCATCCTATGATTATTTTTACCACCCTAATTTCACTGATGAGACAACCAAGGTTCAACCAAGTTCAAGGAGATTAAATAATTTTCCCATTACCACATAGGGGGTAACTGGTAGAGCTACAACTCCAAAGTGCTTGGAAACATCTCTGGGCTACACAGGTTTTGCTGCATCTTCCATTTACCAGAAATCTTGCTACTGCTAGATTATCTAAACTAAAATCTGCCCAGCCCTGCTATACTGTGGTGCTTGCCATTATGGGCACTCAAGCCTTTTGATCTTGGACTCTGCCCTTTTGTGTTTCTCTTACATGGTGTCTGTGGCTGGGAATCTCCTTGCTTTTGCCAACTTCACATTCCAATCAGTTTAGAGGAAATGTACAGAAGCCTTAGTGTTTCCCCTTAAAGGACAGTATGGTTCTGACTTTCACTGACTTGGCAAAGGCTTCTATGTCTACAAATAAGAAACATCTGACTAGGGGTCTATAAATGAAAATGATGACAAACTGGGCAGGGTGGAATTCTATAATCTGGCAAAGTTGAGCCATATTTGGATAGTCAAAACTTCATTTAGCAAAATCCAAGTTTTCATTTGGATTAAATCTTATTGGGTCTCAGTTAATAATTTGAAAAATGAAACTGTGTTCTTTTGGGGGCATTATAAGTAATGGTTAAAATGGACAGTGGAAAATATTCCCTACTTGGTATAAGACTCAGGGACATGGAGTCCCCTCCCCCATTTAAAGTCATGCTAGGTCTGGGTGGCACTGTTCAGGATGCTATTGGGGTTCCTTCCTAAATAACAGAGTCAAATCCGAGCTCTTTACAGAACTTTGTTAGCACACTGAAGAGTTTGACAATCTAACACTTGTCCACAAGCAGGACATATTGAAAAGTATGTTTCTTGAGAGGTGGAAACTGGAACTTGCATACTCTTTGAGATAATACATAGCTGAAAAATTATCAGAGTTCAAAATGTGTGGTGTCAGAAGGCAAGCCCAGGTCTGATGGAAACTCCTTTTTTTTTTTTTATTAGAAAAGGGATTAAGTGTGAGACCATGAAACTGGAAGAGACCAAGAAGTCAATCAGAGAGGACTGCACTTCCCACAGTCATGTAGTCACACTAATGGTGTGATTCAATGTACTAGGCATTATGCTAGGGTGGCTGTGGCTGATGTGTTTAAAGCCAATTGCCTACAGGTTATTTCTTTGGGAGCATTATTCTGCTTCAGAAGAGGAGTTTAGGTAGTTGAGCATAGAGCATCTAGCATGAGGGATCTCACTTAATCTTCTCAACACCCCTGATTTGGGATCAGGGTGCTAAACGTATACCCAACGTCTCTGAGTTGGTGGGTGTCAAATGCAGAACTCAAGCCCAGGACTGACTCTAAATAGCACCCTTAGCATTATGATACCTTTCCTTCAGTAATGTCAATAAAGCATCATTGGGCTTCCCTGGTGACGCAGTGGTTGAGAGTCCGCCTGCCGATGCAGGGGACGTGGGTTCGTGCCCCGGTCCGGGAAGATCCCACATGCAGCAGAGCGGCTAGGCCCGTGAGCCGTGGCCGCTGAGCCTGCGCATCCGGAGCCTGTGCTCCGCAATGCGAGAGACCACAACAGTGAAAGGCCCGCGTACGACAAAAAAAAAAAAAAAAAAAAGCATCATCTATTTAATGGACTGTATTAGTTAGGATAGTACCAGGGACTGAAACAAACAGACCCTAAATATCAGTGGCTTAACAAAAGAGAACTTTATTTCTTACTCATGTTAAGTCTAATTGGCAGCAAGGGGGTGGCAAAAGAGGCTCATTCAGGGATCCAAGCTGACACAGGCTCTGCCATCTTTGACACTGGCTCAAGGTCGCTCGGGGTACTAACATCCAGAGGCAAATGGGAGAAGAAAGATGGCGGGGGATCATATGTTAAGTTTTTATGGGCTGCGCCTGCAAGTGACATATCCATTTTTGCCCTATTTACTGGTCAAATTCAGTCGTATGGCTAGACTTACCTCCCAGGGAGCCTTGGAAATGTAAACTAGTTGTGGGCCCAGGAGGAAAGGAAAAAGGGTTTGGTGAATAGCCAGCCAGTTCCTACCACATTTGTGTTATTCTGTAGTTACCAGAATGTAAGTATTATAAATAAATGTTGCCACCTACTAAATACCAAATTCCATGCCAGGTTCTGAGGATTTAAAAGTGAATAAAACCTGAATTCATGTCCCCAAGTCTAGTGGGGGACTAGACAGATACAAACATACAGACTGATACGGATTGTATCCTTTACGTAAATAACTAGGCCATTTGGCTCTTAGGTTGCATTTATGGGTGCGAGGATCCTCTCTTATTCAGAATTACTGATTTGGCTCCTTTTGAGGCTCTAGAATTGTCCGCTGCAGGGTCTGAACTTAGGTGCCAGTCTAGGGTAGGTTTTTTCCCCCTTAAAAAAACTTTGATTATAAAAGAACCCATCTGTAGGCTCCCAACACAACCCAAAAGCCACACTGTCTACAGCTCACAACTCATTTTCACATTATCAAGCTGTCATAGCAGTATAAGCATTCCATCTTGCTAGGCCTAAATAGGCGTGCTTCTTAGAAAAGCACCACCTAACCTTTAGGCTAGCTAGATACTGGGCTGTATAGATGGCAGGATAAGCAAGATATTCTCAGAAAGTCACTGAGGACAGGGGTGCTAGTAGAGACTTAGACAATTTTGTCAGAGTGACAATTCCATTATATTTTGGCCTACAACTGTAACTAAAAAAATAAGATTACCTTTCCTTCCTGTCTCTATGCTAAGGAGAAAAAGGAACTGTTTCTCTCTTGTTCTAGCTTCCTCTTAATAAATGAAAAAATAAATATTTAACTTATATGCAACCTAGTCCTTCAGATTTAAAATACATGGGGTTTTCAAGAAATTACTCCTGTTTTTGCATGTACTGTAAAAAAGATACTGAGAATCATTTATAGGCACTTGGGGATTGAGGAAATTCCAGTAGTCATGCCTGAAATCAGAACTAGCCAATAACAATGCTCTTATGTAGGCTTCCAGGTTTGCTTTCCCTGTGGCCAATATTATTTTTCTTTGACCATCTTTATGACCAGTTCCCTTTTTCACATCTATAGTTTGTGGCTTATTATTTCTTCCTCTCTTGTTTTAACTCATGTTTAATAACTCACCAAGAAAATGACTGTTTGCAGTTAGAAGCATAATTTTATTGAAATTACTAGAATCTTCAGTGTTTCTCCTAATGGTTTTCATTTATGACATCATGCTGTGACAATAATTCTGTGTATACTCTATAATGATCCAGTTATACAAGTAAGCATGTTCACCTGTAGTAAATGACTGAGGAGACTTCCTGTAACCATAACAAGGGCAAATTCGGCCATAAGTACTAGCAAATAAAGTGGTATTCACATATTAATTAGATAATTTGCAGGAATATTTTTGATAACATACTCAAATATGTGGTACTAATATCTACACCACTGCTTAAGTCAAAAATGGAGGACAACACCCTGATGTCCTCATCTCTGTCACACTCACATTTCATCAATCAAGCCCTACTGAGGTTTACCTCCTAAATAGCTCTACCCTTTGCGTCTCTATCCTTCCTGCTATTGTCCTAATTCAGGCCACCATCATCTCTCGTCCATATTATTTTAACTGCCTTCTAACTCAACTCTATCATTTTTCTCATGCCCTCTCTTGGATCTATAGCCACACAGAAGAGCCATCTTTTCTATAACGCAAACGTGATCATGTCCCTCCCATGCTTAAAATCTTCAATGATACTCCTTTTCTTCAAACCCCTTATGTGGCTTCTAAGGTTCTTCATAACTGGAATCCTGCTTCCATCTGGGTCTTTTCTCATCCCATTGCCCATTCTCTCTCCTCCCCACCCCACTCCAGCCTCCCCTATCCTGCTCCAGCCATACTATATTTCTTTCTTATTGTTCCTTGAACCGACCACATGATCTCTCGTTTCTGAACTTCACACTGTTTCTCTGCTCAAATATTCTTCTCCCCATGTTTTCCTTCAGTTTTCAGCTAGAATACCATGCTTCAAAGTAAAGTTAACCTCATAGCCAATGCTGAATTAGATGTCCCTCCTGTGGGTGCTCACAGCATCCTACACTTAGCACCATGGTATCACGTATCACAGTGTACTGGTGCTTGAGCAAAGGGACAAGGTCTTGGGAAAAGAACTGCACACACACACACACACACACACACACACACACACACACACACACACACACACACTGAATGTCTAGTAACTAATTACACCTGGCATTGTGGTTATAAAAGAATGTCAGCATGATACAAAGGAAAGGAAAGACCAGGGCTTGATCTTGCCTTTGCTTGCTGACCATCTATGAGAACTTGGACAAGTTACTTGATCTTCATGAGCCTTTGTTTCCTCATCCATAAATTGGGGTTATTGTAAAATGTTCTGATTCTGTACCCTCCCCCCTCCTCAAAGCACGAGGGAAGGAACAGAAGATAATCAAGGGAATCTAAGAACTTGACCATCTCAGAGTCCAGAGGATGGTACTGGGTGTAGGGTGAGGTGGGAGATGGGTAGCTGAGAAGCCACTTTTAGCTAAATGAAATCTACTGACCTGTCCCTTAGATGGAACCACTCTTCATTCTGGGCTCAGGGTGGAGGATGAAGGAGGCAATTCACTCCAGGACCCCAGGGGAACTCTAGCTTAGGTGGTAAAGATGTGAAGATGGTGGTGGTGTGAAGATGGTGGTGGAGGGCACTTCAATGTGCACACAGATCACTTGGGACTATTGTTAAAATGCAGATAACGGTTCAGTAAAACAGGGTGGAGGCTGAGATTTTGAATTTCTAACAAATTCCCAGGTAATACTAAGGCTGCTGATCCAGGGAGCATACTGTAGGTAGCAAGGATGTAGAAAATAACCATTTATGCCATCTCTTACTGGTGTAATGATATGGAAAAAGTATTAGCCTCTTAGTAGGTAACGTAAGAATTCCTTTGGGGAAGAATACCCTATGTGTTAAAAAAACATACTCTGATAAATTACTGGGTTTGGGCTGAGGGAAAAACTGACTCACCAAAGCACATATCGAAACAATTATTGACGATCTTAAACTGCCTTCTCAGGAGGCGGGGCGTCCCATTAACTTCAAGGCCTTTTTGTCTGTGCACCAGGATGAGTGGGGCATCTGGGTTTGAAGGCAGAGAGTAATTACTCTGCAGAGGAGGAGAAGGGAGCCAGAAGGGATACAGATTGAGTGGGGGAACTAGAGAAAGAGAAACCCACATTAGAGAAGTGTCTATATCATTATTTAGAAGTTCTTTGGTTGACAATATACTCATTTTTGTTCCTCCCTTCCAAGGAATCCTTTGGACTTCTCACCAATGCTTTTGTGCATGTGGTTTCTTTCTTTCTTTGCAGGGGGCGTGGGCTTGAAGAGGTGGATGAGGGGGACAGCTCACAGCAGGGTTACACTAGCCGCAAAGGACCCTGATAGGTTCTCTTCAGCAGCTGGAGTGGGGTAGGCAGGAGCGAGGGTGGGACACATCCATCTTCTATTGTCGAGTAATATGGCTCTGCTGCTATCAAAATCAGTAATTAAAGCCAAGAGCATTAATGGGTTAGCAAAAACACAGAGGCCACAATGACAAAGGAGATGAAAATAGGATGCTTGGGAAAAGGTTAACGGTGCCTGGAGTATTTACCTAGAAAAGGGCAAAGCCATCATGATGATCAAATTTTATCAGCCATATTCAGGCCTTCTTTATTTCATAACCTCACAAAACCATAACTCAAGGAACTGGCACTAGTTTTAAAACATAGAATCTTAACCTGGGATCCAGGAAAGGGCTTGGAGAAGTGGTGGCTTTGAATTCCCTAAAATTATGTGCAAAAATTATTATATGCATATCTTTCTAGGGAGAGGCCACGTAGCTTTCAGCAAAATGCATACTGAATGGACATATGAAAATAGTTAAGAATCGCTGATTTCAAAATGAAAACCAGCTAGTACTCTTGCCTATGAAAATAATGAAAAAATGGGGAAAAAAGGAAATTAGAAACCTTGTCAATAAGAATTAAAAGAATCAGGCCAATGTTACACTGTCATTCTCTTAAAAATGGTGAGATCCAATAAGAGGAAGATGAAACTTTTGCATCTGCTTAGAAAAGTAAAACTGGCTTCCCTTGATATTATTCAACAGAAAATAATGGCAAATTAATCTCTTTCTCTACAGTAAATAAAAACAACAGCAAAAACATGACATCAGATTGTAAAAGTACAAATTCAAGTTGGATCAGTAGTTCTCTCCCCCAGGGAATATTTGGCAATGTCTGGAGACACTTTGGGTTGTCTCAACTAGGGGTGTGCTACTGGCATCCAGTGAGGAGAGGCCAGGGATGCTGCTAAACCTCCTACAATGCACAGGACGGCCCCACAGCAAAGAACTCTCCAGTCCAAAATGTCAATAGTGTAGAGGCTGAGAAACCCTGAGTTAGAATAAATGAAAACTTCCTGGCTATGAGGAGTATGAATAATTGAAATAGGTATCTTAGGAACTGTAAAATCTCCTTCTATGAGGTTTTTAATGATCACGAACCTCAGCCCTAACTCACAAAGCACCTTCATTTTCTGCAGAGGTGAAAGTACCATCTATGGAGATGAAGCTCACATGAGAAAGACTTGATATTTTTCAATTTCATGTCCTCACAGTTCCTGTGTTTGCAGAATGAATAAATATCTCTGTTTACTACAAGTGACCTGCCACTAATTCGACTGCCTCTAGGGTCAAATGCCTTTCTCAATAGGAAGGATAATCATATGTCACCAACTTGAAATTGTAAAGAAATTCAAATAGGAAGGCCATCACCTGATCTGGAATTTAGACAGACTGGTGGCAAGAGCCTGCTGGGAAGTAGTAGCAATCCCTGGTAAAGTATCCATATAAGCTTCTTAAAGGACCAGTTTGGCATGGGCTCAGCCCCTTTCAGAGGAGAGGTGTCACCAGTACCAAAGGGACCCATGAGTTGTGTGGGGATCCTTTCCCTTTGGATAGAGCATCAAAGCTGGCTGAGTAGCAGACACCACCACATACCTCAGGCTGCCTTTTGAGCCTGAGGCATAAGATGAAAAGCAGATTGAAATCTCTGTAACAGGTATATGTTCACACCAAAATATTACAGTGAGTGAGTTGGGGGAAATAGAAAATCATGTCAGCACCTCAACAAAATTATCAGACTACATGTGCAAATCACCTTATTTTGGAAGTCATGTACGTAATCACTGGTCAATGAATACATTTATATTCTGCTTGTAAAATACTGCCTTTTAAGGGAGAAGATGTGATTGGAGTTTAATAAGCTGAATTATTAGGATTTAAATTCATGGGCAAAATTTGTAAATTTATGAACATGGTCTGCATAAAACCCTCAACATTAACATTTCGTAGGTTGGAGACATGCAATAGAAGCCCATTTTATTCTTAATGAATAATTGGAAAGCATTTTACACTGTTATAGACTTTCTACAGAGTCATGGTTCTGAATTTTTAAGTTAGCAATTAGTCATCTACTGGATATTCAATGCAATAATAGTACTCAGTGTGTTTTCCCAAGCCAGTCTGATTAAACAGCTAATTATAGTGCTAGCTATTGTGGCTTTGGCCTCCAAGCTTAAAGATATTCATAATAGCTAGACATGGCTATATTTGGCAGTGTTTTGCTATTGCTGTAATACAGAGAGAGCTATATGAGTTATAATCTTTTCTCATTGTTAGTGAACGGAATGAAGAGTGCGCTTGGATTAGTCTGTACTCTGTAAAAACAAATGTAGAGTCAGATGTGAAAAATCAGGAAAATCAAATGAATGTAGTGGGCTACCTTTTCTGAAAAACTTTGGCATGAGATACAAAGCTGACCTTTTGAATGGATATGAATTATTTCTCACATATATTTCATCTGAATTAAAGGTGAGTCTTCTTTCTTCCACCCACTCGATGGTACACAGCAACACTAAATTAAAGCTTGAAGGTTATGGTTTTCCTTTGCTTGTTGTTCAAGAATTATGACCTTAAAGAATTCTTCAATATTTGAAGCACAGATCCCAGAGCCTAACTCCATGTCCCTTAAGAGACTGAAGGCTCAAAACAGCCCCAGATCACTCCTTTAGTCCTTGAGTTGGGGCTCTGGAATAACAACAACGACTGAATTGAGCGCTCCTAAGAGAAAGATATGAAAGTCCCAAACCTCATCTCAACCCATTCTGTGCTTTATGCATTCCCTGAGAAGAATCCTGAATTGTCAGGGGGAGCAGACCAAGGCAATCACAATAAATTCAGAAATAAAGTCAGTCAAAAATAAACATAGAATATGAAAGGGATTTTTTAAAAAATGTAGACCAGTTATCCTGGAATTGGGCCTTTAATGGAACCAGGTTCACCAAGTCCCAGTTCTATGTCCTTCCGGTTCACCCAGAGGTACCATTTTCTGTTCCAGTTTTGGTTACTCTGTGAGTAGGGTAAAAAGTCCAAATTCAGGTGTACTGATCCATGAAGGTCACAGGAAAGATAATGCTTTAATTGGCAGTAAAAAGAGAATCTATTAAAACATAGCCCCTCTTATATTTTTAACAACAACAATGATAAGATAAAAAGACTGTCTCCCATTAATTAAGTGATCAAAATTAATCACTAAAACAGACAAACTAACATCATGTGCCTCCTGATATAATGTACCAAGAAGGACACAACATTACTTCTTTGGTTTTCCTGACAAAAATGAATAACCTGAATCTAATCATGAGGGAACATCAGGCAAATTCAACCTATGGGACATTCTACACAATAACTGGCTTGTGCTTTTCATAAAAATCAAGGCCAAATAGCACAAAGAAAGGCTAAGAAACTGTTCCAGATTAAAGAGGAATAAAGAAACATGAAAACTAATGCAATGTGTGATACAGGATTAGACCTTGGTCTGGGAAAAAACAAATAGTTATAAAAGATATTATTAGACAATTGATGAAAACTTAATATGCACGGTACTCCACATTATATATCATTATATATCATCTCATAAATTAAGATGACAGTGAGATGTTAGTACATACCTATTGGAATGGCCAAAATCCAGAACACTGACAACACCATTGCTGGCGACGGATGTGGAACAACAGGAACTGTCCTACATTGTTGGGAATACAAAATGGTACAGCCACTGTGGAAGGCAGATTAGTGGTTTCTTATAAACCATACAATCCAGTAGTCATGCTCCTTTGTCCTTACCCAAAAAAGCTGAAAGCTTATGTCTACACAAAAACCTGCAAAATGATGTTTATAGCAACTTTATTCATAATTGCCAAAACTTAGAAGCAACCAAGATGTCCTTCAGTAGCTGGATGGATAAAATGTGGTACCTCCAGAAGATGGAATATTATTCAGTGCTAAAAATTAATGAGCTATCAAGTCATGAAAGACATGGAAGAACCTTAAATGGATATTACCAAAGTGAAAGAAGATAATCTAGAAAGGCTACATACTGTATGATTCCAACTACATTCTGGAAAAGGTAAAACCATGAAGCCAATAAAAAAATCAGTGGTTTCCAGGAGTGGAGGTGAGGAAAGATGAATAGGCAGAACACAGAGGATTTTTAAGGCAGTGAAAATATTCTGTATGATATTATAATGATAGATATATATCACTGTACATTTGCCAAACCCACAGAATGTACAGTATTACCCCTAACGTAAACTATGGACTTTGGGTGATTATGATGTGTCAATGTGGATTAATTCTTAGTAAAAATAATGTACCATTCTGGCAAGTGATGTTGATAATGGGGAAGGTTATGCATATGTGGGAACTAGGGGTACATAAGAAATCTCTGTACCTTCCTCTCAATTTTGCTGTAAACCTAAAACTGCTCCAAAGAAATAAAGTCTTAAAAAAAGAATATAGATTGTTGATAATTAGTATTGTATCAGGTTAAATTTCCTTTTTTAAAAAATTTTTGGCTGCATTGGGTCTTCGTTGCTGCGTGCGGGCTTTCTCTAGTTGCCGCGACTGGGGGCTACTCTTTCTTGCAGTGTGGGCTTCTCATTGCGGTGGCTTCTCTTGCTGCGGAGCATGGGCTCTAGGTGTGCGGGCTTCAGTAGTTGTGGCACGCAGGCTCAGCAATTGTGGCTCGTGGGCTCTAGAGCACAGGCTCAGTAGTTGTGGCACATGGGCTTAGTTGCTCCATGGCATATGGGATCTTCCCGGACCAGGGATCGAACCCATGTCCCCTGAACTGGCAGGTGGATTCTTAACCACTGTGCCACCATGGAAGTCCCCAATTTCCTGGTTTTGATAATCACAGTGTCGTTATAAGAGGACACCCTTGTGCTTGTGAAATACACAATGAATTATTGACTACAGGGGCATGGTGTCTCCAAAATTCTCTCAAAAGATTTAGGAAAGGAAAATTACAGATAGAGATATAAGTAGAAATAGAAATAGAGATATAAATAGAAATGTGTGTATAAGGAGAGACATGCATGCATAACAAATGGAGAAAAAAAGGAAAATGTAAGTAGTTGGTGAATTTATATAAAAGGTATATACAAGAATTCCTTGTACAATTATTGCAAAAATAAAAAGTTATCTTATAATATAAAAAATGGCTGCCATTTATTTGAGCATTTACTATGTGTGAAGACATGCTCTAGATGTTATATACACATTAGCTCAGGTAATTCCAACTGATTTAGGAGCTAGGATGGCCCCATCTTACAGAGGTGGAAACTGAGGCCCAGAGAGGTTAAGTGATTGTTAAGTGACAGAGAGGCCTGGTCTCATCCTGGGTTGTCCAATGCCAAACTTGGGGTTTTGGCCACTATGCTCTCCTCTCCATGAGAGGCGTATTTTTATACTTAGGCATGCCAGTTACCACTCAGACCTTTCTAAATCAAGATCCTCTGGCAACTCTAAGCTGGCTCTAATACACTCTTCCTCCTTCAATGCAAAAGCCTCCACACAGCCATGTGCACATATGAGGACTGGAGTTACTTCTGGGGCCAGAGGACAGCCAATCCCTAAGCAGATCTCTGGCCTCCTAAGCCATTACCCCATCAGTAGAGCCCCCTGACCAGGCATCTCCTTTGATGTTCTTATTGTCTTCCTTCTTGGTGCTCTCCTGGGCCCCACACTTCTCCCTGATGCTCACTGGAACCCCCACTGATTTCCCTCTTTGTCATATATATATTTTTAATTTTATTATTTGGCTGTATCAGGTCTTATTTGTGGCACACAGGATCTTCATTGTGGCACACAGGCTTCTCTAGTCGTGGTGCATGGGCTCAGTAGTTGTGGCACGTGGGCTTAGTTGCCCCTCGGCATGTGGGATCTTAGTTCCCTGACCAGGGATCGAACCCACATCCCCTTCGTTGCAAGGCGGATTCTTAACCACTGGACCACCTGGGAAGTCCCCACTCTTGCTCATTTTTTTAAGTGAAAGTTGGCTCCAACCTCAGGATGCTGCTGCCTGCTACGTCCCCCTCCAACAAAGATGTGTATTGTTCTGTTTCTCCTGTGATTCATGTTCTTGTGATAGGATTGGCTTTTCCAATTGTCCAAGTGTTGAATTGTGTCCCCCTAAAAGATATGTTGAAGTCCCAACCCCCAGGACCTGAGAATGCCACCTCATTTGGAAATCGGGTTATTACATTAGTTAAGATTAGATAAGGTCATACTGGAGTAGGATGGGCCCTGAATCCAATCGGTCTGATGTCCTTATAAAATGTGAAGACACAAGAGTAGAGAACACCATGGATGATGGAGGCATCTATCAGCCAAGAAATGCCAAGGATTACCAGTGGCAACCAGAAGCTAGAAGAGCAGTATGAAAGACATTCATTTCAGAGTCTCCAGAAGGAACCAACCCCACTGACACCCGGATTTTGGACTTCTGGCCTCTAGAACTGTGTGAGAAATTTCTGTTGTTTTAAACTACCCAGTTCGTGGTACTTTGTTATGGCAGCTCTAGAAAAACTAATACACCAAGGCTGCTTCAAACTCCTCCTACATCAACTGGTAAAAATCTCAGCTCTTTTAAGGGTCCTGCCACTAGGTTGTACCTCTTCTACTCCTGATCACTAAAAACTACCAGCCTCCTGGCCACTCTTTTTCTTTTTTTAAATAAATTTATTTTATTTATTTATTTTTGGCTGCATTGGGTCTTCGTTGCAGCACGCGGGCTTTCTCTAGTTGCGGCGAGCAGGGGCTACTCTTTGTTACGGTGCACAGGCTTCTCATTGCAGTGGCTTCTCTTGTTGTGGAGCACAGGCTCTAGGTGCGTGGGCTTCAGCAGTTGTGGCACATGGGCTCAGTAGTTGTGGCTCGTAGGCCCTAGAGTGCAGGCTCAGTAGTTGTGGTGCATGAGCTTAGTTTGTGGGATCTTCCCGGACCAGGGCTCGAACCCGTGTCCCCTGCATTGGCAGGCAGATTCTTAACCACTGCACCACCAGGGAAGTCCCTCTTGGGCACTCTTAACAGGTTCATTGACCCTTTGGCTCCTTCCTTCTCCACCTCCTCCCGTTACCTGCTGATATTCCATGTGTTCAAATGACCCTGTAGATGAGCCATCCAACACCTGAGCCTCAGTTTCTTAGCCCCAACTCCAGTAAACCCCACTTTACTGGAGCTACCTCCATCTTTGGCTTAGAACCATTCCATGTTAGAAATCTTAGGTAACCACTCTCTGACAAAACCCCAAGTCCTCCACAATATCATGTACCTCCTTCCTTTTTTTTTCTTTTTTTTTGCAGTACGTGGGCCTCTCACTGTTGTGGCCTGTCCCGTTGCGGAGCACAGGCTCCGGATGCGCAGGCTCAGCGGCCATGGCTCACGGGCCCAGACGCTCCGCGGCATGTGGGATCTTCCCGGGCCGGGGCACGAACCCACACCCCCTGCATCGGCAGGCGGACTCTCAACCACTGCGCCACCAGGGAAGCCCTACCTCCTTTCTTAAAACTCTTGTTCTCTAGCTTCCTAGTGTCCTCTGTACCCTAAATCTCAGCCTATTATTCCAGTCATCCCCCTTTTAGCCTCACTTGTTTCCTTCCTTGACTTGGCCCACATGGTTGATGACCTAAGCTACAATTCCACTCAATCTCTTAATTCTTCTGCAGCCTGGCTTTTATGCCACAGCCACCAGGCAAAACTCAATCTTGAAATTTGCAATGTGGCTTTCCTTCTGTATCCAGATTGTTAAGTGATAGGTTGGAGAAAATCCCATCTCCAGGTGGGTTGGCTCCACTACAAAGCCAGGGTTAGCATAGCGGCTCAACTCTTTTTCTTGTCCCCTGTCATCTTCTTTCCCTTTCCCCTCAGCAACTACTGTGACCCTCACTCTCCTCAGGTCCCTCATTCTCAGCAGAGAAGCTGTCTCCTTCATACACTACAATAGTGAGGACTTTGGTGATGAACTATTCAACATTCTAGATCCCCCTCTATAAACACAGCCACATCCATATGCACCTTTACGTCCTCCTGCCAATCTAAAAGGATAGAGTGCTTTCCTCCAAACCAAAGCCATTCCTTCTGCTTGTTCTTGTGATCCCAGCCTTCTCATTTCCCTCTGGGACCCTAATTCTTCTTTCTTATCATTTCAATCCACTGTTAAAGTTTCTCTGATCCTAAAATCAATCAGTTATTTGATTCATCCCACTCTAACCACTGTGCTATCTTCCCCTTAACAGTTTCTTACCTCTCATTCACTCAACTCACAAAAATCTGGCTTCTAATTTTATTGTACAATGAACTGCTTGTCAAGATCACCAATGACCTCCATCCTTGTAATCAATGGGTCTTTTTAGCCCTGTGTTACTTGTCTTCTGTGCTAAATTTAACACTGTTGGAACATTCTCTCTTGAAATTTTCTCCTTCCTTGTCTTCCATGACAATAATTCTATTTTTCCACCTATATTTCTGCCTTTTTCCTCCTTTTCAGTTCTCCTTTCCCAGTCTGTACATTTGGTGTTACCTGGGGTTCCATCCTTGGTCTACTACTCTTCCATGGGTCATGATTTTACCCCCATACGTTATTTCCTTAGAGAGAACTTCCACAACCCCAACTGCAAATCAGGTCCTTCTCTTAACTATCTTGTAGTAGCTTCACCTTTCCATTATTGCACTAAGCAAAAGCACAATTTTCAATGATATGTTTATGTGACTTTTTTTGTGTGTGTGTGTGGTACGCGGGCCTCTCACTGTTGTGGCCTCTCCCGTTGCAGAGCACAGGCTCCGGATGCTCAGGCTCAGCGGCCACGGCTCATGGGTCCAGCTGCTCTGTGGCATGTGGGATCTTCCCAGACCAGGGCACGAGCCCGTGTCCCCTGCATCGGCAGGCGGACTCTCAACCACTGCGCCACCAGGGAAGCCCTATGTGACTTTTGATTAATGTCTGTCTCCCCCACTAAATGGTTAACTCTTTGAGGACAAGAACCAATACTTATTTTCTGCATCTGTTGTATACCCAGAGTTAAGTGCAGTGCCTGGCCCATAAGGTATGTGACTCCTAGATCCAACCAGGCAAGTATATTCTATGATTTCCAAGTTCACAGCTCCAGCCCTGACTTCTCTCCTGAGTCTCAGATTTACGTGGCCAACTGCTTACAAGACACCTCTATTTGTATACTTCATAGTCATTCTAGACTTTTCTAAAACTAAACTTATCTTCCTCCTCCTGATGCACTTGTCTTCTATTATTTATCTTCAACCACCCAGACATCCAAACCAAAACCCTAGGAGTATCTTACGTTCTCATTCACCCCCACATCTAATCAATTACTTAATCTTACCTAGTTTAGTCTAAATCTCTCTCAAAGTCATCCTTCCTCTCCATCTCTGTATCACTGCCCACATGCCGGCCCCACCATCTCTCATTGAGACTATTCCTCTGTCACCTGCCTGGACTCTCTGCCTTTGCACATATGCGTGTGTGAGACTGGAGTGATCTAACTGAAATGCAAATCTCACCATATCACTCTCCTTTGGAAAGCCTTTTCATGGCTCCTCATTGCCTGCAGGAAAAAAAAAAAACAACCCTCCAGATACCTCCAAATTCCACAAAACCATGTAAGGTCTTCTGCTATCTGGGCACAACTAGTTTTCCCAGTTGCATCGACTGTCTCTCATTATCTGGGACTTCCTACGCTGATAATACCAAATGTTCACAGGCTCATCCATACATCCCCACGCCTTTATTTCCGCAGGTCCAGTGACCAATGATGCTCTTCTCTCCATAAAAGTACATCACACCGAAAGTCATCATCACCAGCATTATCCTCCTCATTTATGTGTCTGCCACCCTCCCTATCTCCACCCAATTAGACTGAGTACCTTGACAGTTTAGCCGTGTGGAGTTCATTTTCATTGCCCCATATCTTACTAGCACCTTCCTGACACATAATAGTTGCTCAATAAATCTTTGACAGCCTGACCTGAATATACTTGGAACATAAATGTGCTGGGAGCTGGTAGTATGACAGTTTGGTTTTGAAACTGTTTTCCTGAGGTTCTGAATTATTGACCAAAGAAACTTCTTCCTTGTCCAAAGGAAAACAAAGACTTGCATGGTATCAGATATTTCCTAATGCTGCCTGTTCTGGTACGTATTAGCCTGTTATAAATGGCCAAGTTAGACAATAAACAATAACTAGTCCACTGGGTCATAATGTCATCTTGAAGTGCTTTTTTACCCCCCTGATCACCCCTGCTCTCCTCACAATTAAAACAAATCAAGTTCTATTCTACATTCTTTCCTTTCCAAATCTAAAAGGATAAATATGTGCCCATACTAACCAGCAAAATAATGGGAAAGAAAGAAAAATTTACTTTTAAAATTTGACCCCATAAATACTGTAACATTAAACAATTTTTACACACACCATTATTTTATTTCTGTCAAATTCCCCAAAGTGGGATTGCTGGATTAAAGGAAACTCCTTCACTTCAAAAAACAAATTAAGCCCCACTGTTTAGGGAATAAAACAAGCAGTGATTCAGGAAGAACAGTGACCTAAAGAAGCAGTTCTGGATTTTTTCCAGTTATTTCACTCTGGCAAGTGACATCTCTGTGTAGTCTTGTGTTTCCACTTGTTACTATAAGCACCAGTAGTCCTGACTCAGAGAATGGGGCTGCTTTGAGGTGCTCCCACCAATGACAGCAGAAATAAATGATTAATTCATCTAGAAACAAAAGGGTATAAACTGTGTGTCCTTCCTGCCTTAGCTTCAATACTTTGAAAAGAATGTTGCATCTGGCGGGGGGCCGGTGATCTAGGTCGTAAAAGTAAACATTAAAATCCTGGATTGGATAAAAAAAGAAAAAGCTGCAACTGTGTCCCCTGTTAGAATCTAATAATAATAAGGTTCAGGGCTGCACTGAGAGGTAATTGGCTTCAATCCCCTTTCCCAAGAGGAACCACAAACCCCAGCTAAGCCAGGCGGAGGCAGGTTCTACCTAGAGATCCTAAGGCAATGCACCTTTTGTAAGAATAATGATAGCCTCCAGGTATTGCATGTGTGTTTCCTGGTTCTAAGTGCTTTACTGAATCTCTTTTGACAATGCAGGCCTCTTTCTGGTTTTTCTGTCCTCAATGGAGATAGAGAAATGTGATTATTTTTCAAATTTCAAATAAACATTTGCATATCAGCTGGAAAAAAAGTGAACACCCCATCCTACCCTACTCAACAAACACACACACACATCCCTCCTAGACTTTTATCAGTAAGAAACCTGACAATGAGGAAGAAGCTATTTGAGTACAGTTCCATTGTCTCAGGTGACCCAAGTAGAGTGATTTTTCAGTTAATGTAGACAGCCTTAATGAAAACCAGGCCTGGAGAGAGGTCTAGTGTTACTAATTCAAAAGGAGCAGGGTTAAAGCTATAATAACAAGAGAACATGCTCCCTATATAGACTAGACAAGGTAATCTTTGGAAGTAACTACTTCTTTCACAGACAAAGTTTGTTTGCCTTTAAGGAATGTCAGAAGGCAATCTGGAGGCAGGCCCTTTGGAGGTGAAGCACCCTCAGCGTAAGTCCTTTCACAGGAGAATGTACCCTATAGAACAATTTTACAGAAGGGGGATCAGAGAAAGCCTCCACTGGCATCCAGCTGAAACCAGAGCTTGCAGAATATTCCAGACTCAACAACTGGCAGGCACCAGGACTCTACATCCTGGCAGGAATCACAGGGAGTGACAGAAAGGGTAGGGGAGATAGGGAAGAGTGGGGTCCAAATAGAAGAGGGGAAGACTCAAAGATAAGCAAACAGAGGAAGGTTAGGAAGGTAAGACGCCTTCATGGAGATTCTTTCTAGAAGCCCCCAAACATGGATGACTTATTCCCCTTCTGAGAAATAAATAGAATGTTAGCTTTTTTTTTTTTTAAAGCTACAATTTCTGTTTCTGCCCTTAACCCTCTGCTTCTTTGGGTCATACATGACTCTTTCAGGAAAAAAAGTGATTTAAATCTTCTCCCAGTGGAATCTAGGGAAGGTGAGAAAGTATCAGGAGAGGTAGGCATGCTACATCAGATGACACCTGTTCTGTCCCATGATGGACTGCTGGGTGGGGAAGAACCACAACCAGCTGAGGGTTCTACAGCCTGAGGGAGAGTAAGGTGATTCCCTGTGTCCTCTGGCTGCCGCCCCACCTTCTCAAGAGGGTCACAGGCTACTAGCAGTTTCAGACTTTACCTAATATACACAAACACTGTCTGGGGTTTGTACCTCCACAAAATTTACTTATGCTGTTTACTTATGCATATTATGAAGTGTTGCACTCAATGCATAGTATGAGTTATTGCACACTTCACCCTCATCTGCTGCTTTTTTCCTGCAAATTTTATTCTCCCCAATTTGGAATGCCGCACAGTTCTTCAAACCCACCATGATCTCTTAGGCATCTATACATGCATATGATCTCCTCTTCCTGAAATGTCTCTTTTTCTATTTGCTGGAAAATGTACTTATCCAGGTTTTTGCTCAATGAAGCACACAGTATGTATTCAGGAAATATTTATGGAATGAAGGAATGAATGACTCCTTTATCCCCAAAGAGTTAATCACTCCCTTCTCTGTGCTGTCTTAGAACCTTCTGTACATGTCAGTAGTTTCACTTATCATGCCATGTTGCAACCATAGACAGATTTTTTTTTTTGGCACCACCATATCGAATTTTATTACAACGATACTAATACAGCTGAAGATGCTCATGGTGACATGGCATAAGATTTCCTGCCTTCTAGTTTCTGTCCAAAGAGAATGTCTACCCACTTGTTTCTTCCCCCCTTTCTGGGAGAAAATCCACAATAGGCCACTTACCCAAATAAACCTCTTCATGTGTCTATTTTAAATTTTGGGGGGGGACATTTGAGTTCCCCTCCGAAGAAATGAACAAAAAATAAGTGTTGGGCGTCCCCTCCCCTCCCCCCCCTCCACCGGCCAAATAAGTACCTGCTGCGAAGGCATTCCTGTTGCTCCGAAACCTTTAAATAGATATGAACAGAAACGTCATCAAACGTCCATGATGAGCAATGGCACCAAGTGGGCCCCGGAAGGCTGGCAGGCGGAGCATCTCGGGTCTGGACAGTCTCGCGAGGCGTCGTGAGGAGAACGAGAGGCTAGAGGTTGTGTGGGTCGCCGGCTGGACGCGGGCGCTGCGCAAGGAGGCGTTCGCCGGCAGAGGCGCAGTGCAATATGCCGCTTCCAATCTGTCGTGGAAGTTGTCTGGGGCTGGGATGCCTTCCTTCAGGCCTGTGTGCTTCCACGTGTCCCCCACAGCCTGGATGGGGCGGCTAGTGTGGTCGAAGGGGTCTGCGAGCAGGGTCTGGAGGTGCCAGGAACGGGAAGGCCTGGCCGCTCGTGTGAGCCCTCAAGTCGGCCATGAAGCCAAAGGGCCTTCACGACAAGCATGGGGGTGCCAGCCACCTGGGACTCCTCTAAGACGTGGCCCCTGTTCCTGTTCAGGACCCCCTCGATGCCACCAAGCCCTGTTGCGGACATCGGATCGCCACAGGTGGAGGGGCCCCACGGGCTGGGGCAGGAGGTCAGCACGGCATAGAGGCAGCGCCGGGCGTGGGGAAGCTCTGAATGGATCCACGTGCAGCGTCAAGTAGCGAATGTCGAAGCGCCCCCTGTAGGCCAGCCGCCACGCTGTCCCCATCTCGTTGAGGTACTGCGCGCCCTTGGTGATGTTGGGGAGGTGACGGGGCGGGTGCTTGAGGTCCCAAAGCACCACAGGCTTCGGACCTCGGCCACGTCTCACTCATACTTCTTGGCCAGTTTGAGGCCTGTTACTTGAGCTCCTGGCGGGTGGACACCTCTGGTCGGTGTCCTTGGCCAAGGAGTCTAGGAAGGGCTGTGCTTTCGTGTACAGCCGATTGTGCTCATTGGGGGCCTCGGACAGGCACCGCAAGTTAGAGTCCTCGCTGACGGTCTCACTATACTGCACGACCGGCTAGGATTTCTTGGTGGGAATGCAGGTGTGGTTCTTCTCACGGTCCTTCAGGCAGACCCACAGGTGCCGCTCACCACCCTGCTGATAATGTGCTCCCCCTGTTCCTCAGTGGTGCGTTGTACCACGTGGACCAACTTGGCCGGCCTCTTCAGCCCCTCCACCGGCTTGGGCAGGTCAGCCAGTTGTTGGCCTCCGTGGTGACCCTAACAGTCAGGCTCATGCTGAACGTCATCACCCTTATGTTGTGAACATGCTCAAAGATGGTGATGGTGCCTGTCTTCACCAGGAACTGGCCCATGCCCAACAGACCAACGGTGTTCGCCCAAGGCACGTCCTCGATGGACTTTACATAATGCTAGACAGATTCTTGGTGGCCGACACTTGATGGCACTTCTGGCGTCTCAGCTGGTACCCAGCCGTGTTCAAAAAATACACAGCCTGGATCATAGTCAGCAGAAGTTTTCCCAGTGGTGAGGACACGCTCAATGGTCTAAGGAAGAAAAGTTAAAGAAATCCTGGGCTTGAAAAAGACCTGAGTAGGACATGGGGATTGAATGACACTTGCAAAGGGCTGTCACATCACAGGGAGGAGGGATAATGTCTTTGTGGCCTTGTGGTCTAGACCTAGACTGGTGGTTGGTGGCTAAAAGGAAATAATTTTCAGTTCAGAATAAAAATGAGTTTTCTAATTGTTAGAGTAGTCCAAAGGTGAAATGTTTAGAAAGAGAGTTTACTGTCTTTAAACGTAGATAAATAAAGTGATCCTTGTAGACAGTGTTGAGGGGGTGACTCACATATCAGATGAGGATTGAATTTAAGGACTTTCTGGCTTTTCCCAATATGGCATCCTTTGGTTCACTGAACTTGAGTTGTTTTAGTAAAAACACTAGTCATTTACTCATTGTAGCACAGCGAGGGAATCCTCCTTTATTTTGTGTAATGGAAAGAGCATGGTTTGCAGAAATAGACCTGGGTTTGAATCCCTCATCTGTCATTTTTCTGGTACACCTTTTGAGAGAACTCAAGTAAGTTTACAAGCCTCAATTTCATCATTTTAAAAGTGAGGGTGAATAAATAAATAAATAAATAAAATAAAATAAAAGTGAGGGTGCTACAATATTTACCATCTAAGATTGCTGTGAATGTGAAGCACGTGACAGAGTACCTGACAGACAGTATGCTCTAGGAATATTTGTCATTAATATTAATGGTATTGTTGTGATTACTCTTATTAGACATCTTGAAATTTTGATTAATTCTATTTCTAAGACTATCTTAAAAAATATTCATGGCCACACACAAAGATTTAGTCAGAAAAATGTTATTACAGCCCAATAATACGTATTTATATAAGTAATTTATTATTATAATGGAATAACACTCTAATACTGTTTGGTGACCAAATTTTTTTCTGAGTGTGGTGATTATGGGGAGAGTTTATTTTTAGTATCTCTCTCTTTTTTCCCCCCTTAATTTTCTACTGTGTATATATGTTTTTATAATAAAGAGATTAATCATAATAAAGCATTAAGGAAGGAGTCAATTCCTCATGCCTAGGGGTCGTTGGTGCCTGAGTGAGGAACCAGGAAAGATAGCAGCATCAGATGGGAATAGAGGTGGATAATCTTAAGGTTTCTTTGTATCCTGAAGTATTTTATGCAGTCAATGAGTGGTACCCGTGCTAAGTGCTATAGGAGATTAAAAGCTTGTGGGGCTCTCTGGACAGGCTTGGACTTTTGGAAATCCCTGAAGTTTGTATTTGCAGAGGGAAGCTGAGGAGAAACAGTGTGGGAAATGCAAGAGGTTGCAGAAACAGTCCTGCTATCAAACCGCAACAGATGGTACTCTAGCTGCTATTAGTTCACCGGGACAATAAACTGTCCCTGATGTGTGTCAGGAGATTTTCCTTTATTTAGAAATTTGAAGTACACTTTAAAATCTCTCATTCTCTGGTCATTTTACAAGCATTTTCTAAGAAGCTGAGCCATTTGCCCTCTGCAGGGCAACATCATGAAATTGGAGCAGCTGAATTTTGACAGGTGACTTGAAATTGTGACAGTGACGGGTATAACCCAGCACTGTGCAACAACATCTCAACTGAGGCTCATGTTCCCAATTTGGATATCAAGGAATAGAAAGTCTTTTATCTGATATGCTTTAGATACCAAGGTTGTGTCAGGGGGTGGGGGCAGGACACAGAAGTCTGTAGATATTAACCAGCTGATGTTAGAAATTTCTCAAAAAGAAAGGCAGTTCATTACCTAGCTTTTGTACATACAAAAGGAAGCTGGTAGATGGAGAGTTAGGTCCTGAAGTAAAGCAATGAGTGGCATCTTGCTGTCCGGGGAAGAAAGAAGAGAGTGGCTGTTTCTTTGTTTTGTTTTGTTTTGTGTGTTTTTTTTTTAAGACCAGGAAAACAAGAAAGAACGAAAGAAAGAGAGAGAGGGGAATGAATTTCAGTGCCATTAGCCATAGGTAATAGTCCTTATTAAAGAACAAAAAGCTTAGACTGACAACTTAGAAAATTAACTTTTACCTTCATGTGGAGTCTCTAGAAAGTTCCTTTCCAGTGAGGGTGAGTCCTGACTAAATGAAGGGTATTGCCTAAAAAGCTGCTCCTGTCTTTTGTTTTTGGCAGGGTTGCTGTCATTTCAAAAGAGACCCCCATAACTGAAACCCAAAGGTCATCTAGGTCCAGCAACCTGAGTTCATTGCAAGTGTGGGTCCCACAAAGTACGTGGGAGGAAAACTTGTAAACACCATTGACACAGTCTCTGAGCAGAGTGCTGGGAAGTTAACCCCCAAAGGCCACAGCTTCTTCAGTACTAAGTGGGGAACAGATGGGACTAGCTTGATGCCCTATAAGTGAAATGACTGATGGGCAGCCAAGGACGCTGAAATTCCTCCAGAAGATCATTGTAAAATGTAAGTAGAGTCTGGCTGTTCACTGGGAAAATGGGGGTAGTTCAGTGGGTATTTAGGGAAGTAAGTCTTGAAGGAAAGGAATCTAGGGGTATTTAGGGATTCAGGGTCTCTCTAGGACCACCCAGCTAACACAAGATAAGGAGGGGGCCCGTTTCTACAACTGGAGAGCCATTTACCATTCAGTACTTCCCTCTTCATTGAAATTTAAGCCTCTGAATACAACAATTTTGTGGTCAGTCAGTATGAAGAAAGGACAGATTATCCAGGATATTTACTTTTGGAGAGGTAGATGCTCAAATGGAGAAAATCAAGGCATGATGTTACCTAAGAAGGGTTATAAGGGACCTTTGAAGGCCCGTTTTGGATCCATAAATCTAGAATTCAGTTCCTTTCAACCATCTTAATGGATTTTTAATGCAGTCGGAGAGCTGGAATTCAGAAATGTTAAAATATAGCCAGGTCTCAGCTTGTGTGGAAGCTGCTTTTGGAAAACATGCAGTACTCAACCTGTTAGTAATTAAAATTAATTACTGAATAGCTTCTGTCATAGGTGAGGGTTCTATATCACCTTAAAAATAACATAATAAATAGCTCATGGTAAACCTAGATTGGTTTACTTATCTGGGAGTCAGGAATAATTTAAGTCAATAATGTGGGAATAGTAGACCTAAAAGGAAAATTAAATTTTCAAATAACAGCTCCAAATGTTATTAAACAAAAGGTGAATAATAATGCAGTCTGGGGCTTCCCTGGTGGCGCAGTGGTTGAGAGTCCGCCTGCGGATGCAGGGGACACGGGTTCGTGCCCCGGTCCAGGAAGATCCCACATGCCACAGAGCGGCTGGGCCCGTGAGCCATGGCCGCTGAGCCTGCGCGTCGGGAGCCTGTGCTCCGCAACGGGAGAGGCCACAGCAGTGAGAGGCCACAGCAGTGAGAGGCCCGTGTACCACAAAAAAAAAAAAAAAAAAAGCAGTTTGTTTGGAGTTTAGTTTTTCTTGCAAGCTCATTAAGCTTATTTCTTAAGCTTGTTCTTCAGAATGCTAATGCCAAGAACCTAATGCAATGAAATCTCAGGCCTCAGTCCAAGGAGAGGCTTACTTCCACTCTTTTTAGTTCTTGCTTCCTCACTTGAAGCCTGGCAGCCTCAGGACATGCCATCATTTACTTTCAGAGAACTCAGGTTATTTGCACTGTTTAGGTTTTGCTGTCTATTTTCTTGGCTAGGTTTCTGCATTTCTCTCTTAGGAAAGAAAACTGATAGAAAGATGGATGAAAAGTATGGAATCAGTGAGTCCAGGGAAGGTCAAAGTTTACTACTTGAGATGCTTTTCATTGGGCCAGAAATATTAATTGGGCAGTTAGTGACACCACCTGGTCTCCTTGGGAATCTTCACTTAGTTCATTGAAAAATGGACAGATTTTATTGCCTCTGCGTAAACTGTGTTAGGCACAGTAAAAGCTACATAAGAAATGGGAGGGCCCTGACCTTGAGGCCTTTATTATCTGAGGAATATTTTATATGCCTTTTCTACCCCATCTCTCCCACCCCTTACTCCAGAAATTCTGATTCAGGAGGTTAGGAGTGGGAGTGGGGTCCTGGCATCTGGATATGTTTTTCTGAGGATTCTGATGATCACTCTGGCTTAGGAAATGATTCAGGGGAGGACTCTGACTGATTATTTACCTGGAGAAATACTCTAGAAATGAGAGAACCGAAGAACCAAAAGAATTCAGAGTAAGTAGATCAAGGCTAGCTGGGGTAATCAGAGAGGCTTCAATGAAGAGGAAATTCTTGTAGATCTGTGTGAAAAAGCAGAACGGATAAAAAAACCCAAAACAATATAATAAGGTAGTATGTGCTAGGAGATATTCTGGGAAGAGAGGAAGGTATTTTATCCCCTACCTATGCTATTAAATAATAACCTAATTCTCCAATTTAATTTCAGTTTCTATTCTGGATTCTTATGGAACACATGAAATTTTCTCTAATCTCTGCTTTTAATATCTAATGTAATCACGTTTCCCCTGATTTTACCAAGTGTGTCAGTCAGAGTATTGTCAAAAAAACAGAAACCATTTCTGTTTCAAATAGAAGTTTCAGAGGGAATTTAATACAAATCTTGGTCTTATGGGTGTTGGAAGGGATTTAAGAAAAAAAGAAGAAGCAAGGGAGCTTGAGAAGCAAAAACGATAAAGAGTGATACCCAGAGATTAGTATTTGTAGGAAGCAGCTATAAACTCTAGGACTGGATCCCAAGATCAGGCTTCTAGGGGTTCCACCTAGCCAATGCTAGGGCTGTGGAGGATGGTCTCCCTGGCCACAGCTGGGACCACCAAAGAATAGCAGTTACAGCAGAAGCTTGGATCACTGACGGGATGCAACTACTTCCAGAAACACCAGCAGAAGCAAAAGAATATGAGAAAGAAATAATGGTTCTTTCTTTTGCCAGCTAATGAATGAGTCTGGGAAATGCAGTTTGTAGATACCAAACCCCAGCAATACAGAATAGTTGGAAAAAGGTGGATGTGGAGCTGAGGGGAAACAGGTACATCAGGTAAAATGAATCAAGATGTACTTCCTTCAGGAAGACAAATAAACATGTCCCAGTCAGAGGTTCATGCATGACTGCCAGCAGGTATTAGTACTAAAATATGCCAAATCTCGTAACAACCACTTAGCAGCTCAGTCCAAGAAAAGTAGAAAATGAAGCTTATGAAGTTTGGTGAATACTATGTGAATGTGCAACTCTTCCCTTGGCTTTTCTCATTTTAACCTGATTCACCGACCCATCCATCTACCTACCCATTCATCCATCCAGTTAGTGCCTACCATATGCCAGACATTGTGGAGCACACTGGGGATACAAAGATAATGTCATACAGGCTTCCTTAACTAGCTTCCAAGCCAGGCAGGCAGTGGACAGATTTGATAGTCACAGAAAATGCTTCAAGAAATAACCATATTATTTACTCCTTATGCTTTTCAAAGTAGTTTCTCATCTCCTATTCTAAAATTTTTGTAGGATATTTTTAAAAGATAATTTCACATTGAACATATTTTATTTCTTGCCAAAAACTTTCCATGAACATTGTATATCATTTTCTTATAAATATAAGGACACTCACATTTTTACTATTTTTCACTCGCCTGCCTCTTACTCTCCTTTTTGATGAATAGGCTTTTTCCTCTGACCCGTGACCTTCCTGAATCTCTTCCTTCTTTGTAGGCCTGAACAGTGGTACCATGCAAAAGATTGCCACTGTTTATCCTGTGGCCATTTCTGTCCCTCTTTCCATGTTTTTCTTCCAATTTTATCTGGCCTCTTAGACTCTTGGATTTGGTCTTTTCCTCCATTATCTTCGCCAGCTGGCTCTTGTAGATCAACTTTAAAGACTTTTTGAGAGATCAGACATTGCTATGAATCCTTCTCTCCTTGCCCTGCTCTCAGGAGGGTCTTGTCTCTCCTGTCCCAGAATTTATATTGAAACAAGCGTACTTTCTGCTTTCTACCATTTTCTTTTTAACTCATTGCCTTTAAAAATCTTAACTATATATTTGTAGTGACCAATGTTTCCCAAAGTGTTCAAAATGGACCACCTGCCTCTGAATCACCCAGGGAGCTTATTAAATATCCAAGTTCCCTGGCCAACTCCAGTCCTACTGACTTATAATCAGTGGTGTGTGGTCCAGAAATTTACATATTTAACAAGTTCCCCAGATGATTCTAATCACGTGAAAGTGTGAGATGCACTGATAGAGATCTTTGTCTTCAAGCTCTGAAGCTCTGAAATTCTCACCTCCTTTGGTGCTTTTGAAAACACTGGTGTCTTTAACAGAATATTTTCTTATCATCGGACTTCCCCGATGGGCAATAATGATTCGAAGTTGGCCCCCTTATTTCTGAAATCATTTCACTTTGAATCAGTTATAATTTCTTCTCATAGTAGCATACAGCCAAGATACCTTCTGGGTTTGAAACCTTGTATCAAAATACTTCTGTGGAGTAGAGCAATATTGATGTCAGACTACAGTTGGTGAATATGAGGCTCAGAAGGAGTACGGGGCTAGTGGAAGGTCACATAGCCAGATCATTGCAGAGCTGAGATTGAAGCCTAGGCCGCCTGGGACACTTTCCCTGTCTTCCCCCAGTTAAGACCTCCTCTTTTTGGATTGGTATCTGTATTAAAAGATAAAACCCCCCCACACACAAACACACATTTCCATCCTTTGTAACGTACCATGAAATGTATTGAATACTGGCATTTTTTTGGTACCTACCTTTCACAAAAGTAAAGTGGCATCTTTTCCCCAACAGCAAAAAGATGCTTGAAAATGCCTTTGTCATCACTAGTGTCACTGTGAATTAACACAGTGATGTTGATTGTAAGCGGGGAGGGATGGTGCACACTGAAGTGAAGCAAACAGTTGTGATCATTTCAAGCTCCACTGAAATAGCAGAAGACAAGTCAGCTGCCACTATCCAATGGAGATGAAGCAACTCGAGGTTTAGCTCCCAGGTCTTGACATCTCATCAGCTCAAAACAACTTATAAGCATTTACATGTATTTACATGTTTACTCTCCCATCTCTAGATAATTTGCACTAAAAGAAGGGACTGATATTGTCAGTCTTCCAAAATGGCCAATAATTCTAAAGTCATTTAGATTTGACTTTGCAACTTTTTTTAATGTTTAGTATTTGAATTTGGGCTTAATGTATTCTGAAAAATTATAACATTTTAAATAACAATAACACAGTAGTGAGAACCAGGTAGTAATATCTGCCTTTCTTATTCTGCCTCTTGATTTAACACTTCTCCTCTTTATGGTCCATAGTAGGAATGCTGGTGATCTCATACTGCACCAACCAAAACTGAATCTCTGTTTCCGACTCTCTCTGTCTCTGCCTCTGTTTTTTTTCTCTCTGTCTCTCTCTTTCTCACATATATAATTATTATATTTATTTCAAAGGACTGATTTAGGGTTTCTAGATGAAATACAAGGTGCCAAGTTAAATTTTAATTTCAGGTAAACAACATAAATTTTTTGTATAAGTACATTCCAATATCTCAGATAAACAATGAATAATTTTTAGTATGAGTATGTGCAAATATTTCAGATGCAATGGAATAATTGCATTTTGGACATACTAAAAATTGTTTATCTGAAATTAAAATTTAACTGGCATTGTGTATTTTTTATTTCCTAAACTTTGCAGCTTGAAGTGAAAATTAGATGAGATAATGTGTGTACGGTATCTGGCTCATAGTAAATGTTCATTAAAATTATTTTCATAATTGATCTCCTGTAGACCCTAACAAATAATAATAATTAGCATTTGTATATTACTTTACTATTTACAAAGCCACCTAATATTCATGACTCTTCTGATCCTCTTAGTGACTCTGTGGTATCCCCATCTACCTCATGAAGAAATTAAGCCTCATAAACATGTTTTACTGACTGTACAGCAATCCACAGTATGCTGTACAATCTTTTATTTCAGAGACATGTATTTTTGAATATTGGCCTCATTTCTAATCATTGCTACTATAAATACTATTGAAATGAACATCTAAGAGCATAATTTTTTTATAAGTACTTTATGAGCTCCTTAGGTCAGAGACCATGACTGTTTTGTTTTCCATTGCCCAACCAAAGATACTGCTCAATACATATTTCCTAAATGAATGCAATTTCCAGATTTACTGCTAGACTCTTCTAATGAAAATAACAACAATAATATTGATACTATTTTATGATGTACCAGGCATTTTCTAGATTGCTTTCATTTACTGATAATAATCTTTACAGTATTTTGCGAAATAGGTAGCATTATTACCAGACTTTATGGGTGTGGAATCTGAGGCACGAAGAGATTAGGTGATTTCCTGCCCAATTGTTTGGCTAGTAAGCAGTGGAGCTGGGAGACAATTTCAGGTGACCTGGCTCAGAGCCTGCATTCTTATCCATTTCACTCTTCAGCCTCCAGCAATGGAATTAATGGCTCAAAGAACATGCATATTTGTAAGCACCTTAATGCACGTTGCCAAATTGCTTTTCAGAAACATTGCACCTATATATTCTTCTACCAGGAATTCATGAGTGTTTCAACACAGCTTTTCTACCATTGAGTATTCTCATGAAAACTTCTTTTCACATCAGTTAGGTGAAAAATAGTATCTAATAGTTACTACATTGTATTTATTTGATTACAAACGGATGAACTTTCTTTTTCATATAGTTAAAAAATATATTTCTTCTCTTATAAGGTGTATATTTATATCCATACCCTTTGGCATATTAGGACTAAGCAAGCCAATCACATGAGTCTTATTGCCATATGTTGCAAAGGACTTATGAAAATCAAGCTTGCTTGTCTTTCAGTTTTGCCTTTGGACCTTTGGCTTATGAAGTTTAATTATAAAGAGAGAGAAATATGTCAGTCTTTTGTGATTTCTTCTGTTGCTGTTGTGCTTTGAGAGCATATAAGTCCAACATTTTAAACTTGACATTGTAATCCATTGCTTTTTCAAAGTCTTTACCTAGAAAAACTTCAGCCTTTGAAAGCTCTCCTTGTTATCCTCCTAATTTTTTAGATACTCGATACCTAAAAAGGTGGATTAATTTGTCTTTCTTAACCTTTCCCTACTCACCCCTTTTCCTCCTAACAACTTCTGAGAGAAAAGCTTTGCCCCTCCTTCAGGGAATTCTTTCCTCCACTAGGATCATGTCTGAAAATATTTAAGGAGCAAGGCTAAACTATTTTTTTAAAAAAAATCCACATTGCTAATCCAGCTGTTTTGAACAATAATAAGGCTTTATATTCTGTCTGGTGTTTTAGCATATTTCAGCACCCTTTCTATATGTTAGGTGACCTCAGCATCCCTGTGAAGCCCATAGCACGGGTACTTTTTCCCTTTTACAGGTGAAGAATCAGAGACAGAAGTTAAGTGACCCAAGGTCACTGAAACTCACGTAGCTAGGACTGGAGTCTGGTTATTTTAACTCTTGCTCTTGTGATCTTTTCACTACTCCAAAATTTCTTATAAATGACTTACTGTCACAACAAGAAACCTAAATAGTCATAGAGTCATTTTTCCTCTCTCAAGTGTTTTAAGGTTCTGATACTTTCCCACTCATGCCAGAATGTTATCAGTTGGGGACAGTGAATTCTCTGAGCATTTGCTTTATGTGCACACATTTTTAAAAAGTCAATAAACACTGATGTGTATATTCTATTACTGTAGAAGCAAATATTCCCTTAAAGAGGGGCTTGCAGTCATACTCAGCTGGTATTTCTCATAACTTCACACACTAGAAAGCCATGTGTCTTCTGATTATCTTCTGTGTCAGCCACAAGATGGTACCCTTGCACATGGGAAAATGTTCAAGATGTATTATAAAGTGAAAAAAATGGATTTCAAAACAGTATATTCAATTGTGTGCACATGTGTGCATGTGTGTATGTGTGTGTGGAATTGGATGCACAATAAATGGCTAACAGTGGTTCTCTCTGAAAAATGTAGCTATTTATTTTTTGACCTTTGAGTATAATCTACATTTTCTATAGTAAGCCTGCTTTGTGTATGTGATCACTCATCCAGGAGATGGGAAGGCTCTGCTGTCAACAGAGATTGCATTCCTATCCTTATGGTGGGGGAGATGTGATGCTTGAGTTGACAGCCTGATCAGAATCACACAGAGTTGGGAGTGGGCATAGTTTCCCAAGAAAGGGATGCCAGGGAGACAGATGCCACGTGTGAGCCTAGCTGTCTTGAGGGCCTCGGGCTGGGCCTGTACGAAATGTTCTTTTAGGGATTGGTCAGTAATTGGCTGAAAGTTCTGTCTGGGTTAACCCCAATATTGGTTCTTCTAAAATATGCTATGAGGTGGAAATTTCAGGATAGCTAAAGTTGACCAACAGCACCTTCTATCTTTTTGTTTTAGAGGGGTGAGTAGAGTAGGAAGTAGGGCATAGAGGTTTTTGCCTACAACAGCCATTGATTCAGAGGAGGCAGTTGTTCTGACTCATTTTGTAACTGTTCTTGGAGCAGAAATACTTGGCAGTGATGGCAAATAATCAGAAAGCAATATCACTGAGGCAGTTTCAATAGGGAATTCTTTCTCTGTACTTCAGTAGGAAAATTAAGTAGCAGAGGTATGCATTTGGACAAAGATTTCTTGTATTACCTGAGAGCCTCATACTACCTGTTCCATTCACTGTAAGATATGAAGTGTAACTGTCAAAAAGGTGCACACATATGGTATAAATTGTTCAATAGTCACAGTCTGAAAATTTCGTGTTTTTCCCCCAGATGAGGAAAAATAATTAATTTCACCCTGAGTGTTGAGAAGTCTTTTTAGACCCGGGAAAGAGTTTGGCCAGGGGTTTTGCATAACATTTATGTAATTCAAATTGATTCTTGGTATAAATTGAGTTGGGTCTCAGAAACATATGCAGCTTCAACAGTTTGTCATCCTAGGGCAATGGTTCCCAAATGCTGGTTTGTGTATCAGTTATATGAGAATCACGTGGAAGAGGTTTAAAAATACCCCACACCACTCGCAAATTCTGATTCAGTAGGTCTTCAGTGGATCCTGAGAACCCCCAACCTTCCCCAGGTAACTCTGATGCAGTTGGGGTGGGAAACCATTGATCCAGACCACAGGACATGGAAGCTAACAGCTCATCTTCCACATTTAATGCAGTGGGTGATCGGTGATGTCTGAGAAGGGTGTTTTGCATTCCTCAGGTCCCATCATGGCGCCAGAAAAAGTCCAGTTTTATGTAAGAAAGCAACGTTTCAGAACTCATAAATCACAGAACCCAATGTTTCCATGTGCTTGGGACCTAGGGAACACAGAAAGCACTTTCCTGGAGGCAATGCCTGGTTTTGAAATGTGGCATTTAATAATCCAACTTGTGTTTTTCTTTCTAGTATATTTTTGCCTTCTGCAAACATTTATGCAGTGCTACTAGTACTAGTTAGTGCATGAGGCATTGAGGTGGATAGAAATATCAGCCATCATCCCTGGCTCAGAGAACTCATTGTCCATCAGAGGCTGGGGAAGGACTGTGGAGTCCTACCATCACTACATGGAGTGACATCTGCCACGGTGGTGGCAGGTGGGAAGAATATGGGTGAAATAAGGACAGTATAGCACAAGATTCCTTCAAGGGTTAGATGAACTATTATAACTTTAGCATCTTTCCCAATTCTTTTTTTTTTTAAGATTTATTATTTATTTATTTAATTTATTTTTGGCTGCGTCAGGTCTTAGTTGCAGCACACGGGATCTTCGTTGAGGCATGTGGGATCTTTTATTGTGGCACGCGGGCTTCTCTCTAGTTGTGGCATGCAGGTTTTCTCTTCTCTAGTTAGGGCGCATGGACTCTGTAGTTAGCTGCACGCAGGCTCTCTAGTTGAGGCGCGTGAGCTCAGTAGTTGTTGTGCGCAGGCTTAGTTGCCCAGAGGCACGTGGGATATTAACTCCCTGACCAGGGATAGAACCATATCCCCTGCATTGTAAGGCGCAGTCTTTACCACTGGACCACCAGGGAAGTCCCCTTTCCCAATTCTTGACTCTATTTTTAGGGTTCTTAGGAAAATCACCTATTTTAGCAGGTCTGGGCCCCTTCAAGCAAATACCACTTACAATAGGATTTTCATCTTTTAATCATCAGACAGTCTCCTAAATTAGATGAAACTAGGAGGCTTTCTTGAAGCAACTTCCTAAAGTCTAGTAGTATGTGCAGTTGCTGTGTAATTTTTTATTGGAGGGCAACTGTCCTTGGGTGGCCCAGCCCATGAATGCCTGGCTACTTACCATTAACATCCTGACCACGCCCTCTGGCCCTCTCTCGGGCAGCCTGCAACAACAGGATATGTCCAGTGGTTCTTGCAGTTGGTGATGCACCTGCTAGAAGCCACTGTGGATTTCCCACTTCTTTCCTAACTAGAGATGGCGGACTCATCCCCCAAAAAGTGCTCATCCTCTGCCCCTCCATCAGCATGCACTGCCAGTAGTGATGAAGTCTGTAGTCCTTATTTCTCCTGGGCTGGGACATCTCCCTTTTTCCCCACAAGGTCTGTGTGCTCTTGGTTCATTTCTGTCAATGCTGTGTTCCTTGTTTTAGAGACTTTGGATTAGAGGGAAAAGATTCTGTTCTTAATTTCCATTGGAACAGACAATTTAGTCTTTAATCAGACCAAAGCACAACACCTAGTAGGCACTCAATAAGCCTTTCCCTCCATCTTTATAAGTGTAATTTAGGGTTTGCTGGTAGTCAGGATAGAAAGTGGTTCCTTTTTGCCTGTGAAGGGCCAGCTACCTAATTTGCAGGGTCCAGTGCAAAATGAAAGTGCAGGGTCCCTTGTTTAAAAAGCATGAAAAAAGTGCCATGAAAGGTACTAAAAACTACTTTCTCCTTTCTTCTGTAGACTCTCTCATGATTTATCATGGTGTTTAAAATTTGCTATTTAATGTCATTCTAAGTAATGAAAATTTTAAATTATTATCATGAATTTTACCATTCATAATTACATTGTGCAAATGTCAGTCTAAAAGCAAATATAAGAGCATTTAACTTGTATGCAGAATCAATGTAGTTGCACATTTGTATTTCATAGATCATACATGCATATGTATTTCATTCTTATCAGAACAGTAGAAATGCTACACAAAACTAACTCAGCTTTTAAATTTCACTTCTTGATATATGCACATTCTATCAACATTCTCTACCTGATAAGTAATGAATAACTTAAAGGAAAAGGAACCAAGTGTTACCCTACCTTTCCCTTTCTTTCTATGTCATCTTTTCCACCATAAGTGATTGGCCAATTCAGGGAAGTAATGTGAATAAGGAAGGATATGATAGGGTCCTTGGGCATTCATATTTCTGTCTTCTTTCTGCACTCAAAGCAAATTCTGGTTCAAATGGAAAGAGTGGTCTCCCTAAGGTGTCAGTTTACTCCATTGCAAATGTGACATGCTCACCTTGTACTCACTTTTGAGTCTTTCTGAACTCCCATGTATGTAGATTTACCAGAATTCTGTACTCATGGGGTATCACAAATGCTATATGTGACCGTGGTGGCAAGAAATAGAAGCAGACACTCATGTTGCATGTATCTCTTACACTCAAACTTTTGCTCCACTGTTCCATCGTATTTCACTTACATAGCAGAAGTTCAAAGATAAAATTATTAAAAATTTCAAGATGGCAACAGTCGAGTATTAAACCCAAGCACAGGGCTCTTCTGAGCAAAGGCCCTGTGCAGCTGCACCAGTGGTATGCCCAAGAAGTTCGTGCTACATGAATTCTTTCTAGACTAATTCCTCTTGCCTCAGGACACTTCAGCCACCCTTCATGGCATAAACAGAGCAGGCTGAGTAGAAGTTATGCTGCCACATCTTCAAAATATCAGGGATCCTGGAGGAGGGGAGGGGGCAGCATGCAGTACCTGAAACTACCCATGGAGGCTGGACTAGAAGGGGACTGAAACAGACCCAGGTGCAGTTATGGCTAGAAAAGGTGCAAACAGACAGGCAGAGCTGAGGATCCAAGGAAACACTGTTCTGTCCACATTTATTGTGAAACAGAAGGACTAAGAGGTGGCCTATACCCTTGAAGGAAAGAGTCAGGTCCTTGGGGGAGACTTGAGCCAGGCAACAGATTTGAATTTTACTTTGTAGGAAATGCGGAACCATTGAAAAGATTAGGAGAGTTATGGTATGATTTCTATGTTTTATAAAGATGACTTTGGCCACAGTGCAGTAGTGGGTGGTGGGAGAGACAAGGCAAGGGACAGGGGCCAGTTGGAAAGCTGTAGCAATAGTCCAATATCTTGTAGATCACAACGAGAGGTCAGCAAGGAGGGCCACACACTGGGGGTGTTGGGTGTCCCAATGGCAAGTCCAGGCAGGGAAAAGCACTGGAACTGCTCTCACTGGGCTGGGATTTGTGGGCAGGGCTCCAGCCATCAGGTGGGTGAGTGGTCAGAACAACACAGACCACATACAGAAGCTTGAAGGAGAGAATTAACTCATCTACAGAGGAGTCTGGGGCTTAGGACTGAGGTGGTATCTAGAAGAAGAAGTGGAGTGAAGCTGAGGGGACAGCTTATGAGAGGCAATGTACTAGGGCTACTTACATGCCTTCTGTCCCCATCTGTCAGGATTTGTCATGGGCATGCACTGAATCAGCAGGGAGAAGTACTGTTCTTCTTTTTGTGAGGAACAGAGGAGATGTCAAGCCTGGGAGCCAGACCTGACCACACAGTTTATATATGAATCTTTTTAAGAACCAAAAAATTATATCTTTTTCTATCACAAAAATCAAGATATTAGACAATACAGATGAGTAAAATGAAAAAATCAAAGCAAAGTATAATTCCAACCATCCTGGGTCACTATTAACTTTTGGGGGCATACACATTCAATATTTTATCCTTGCAACTTCCCCCCTTCATTTACAAAAATGTTAGTCTTTTAAGCTGAATCTAGGTTGGAGGAGGGATATCTTTTACCTTTTGAAGTTTCACTCATTTGTGGCTCCTATATAATTCATACATGTTTATCTCAAGTCCCTCTCTCTAGAAGCAGGACCAGGTCAGCTGTTTTGTTTTGAATTCCCCAGAGGATTCTAATTCTTTCTCCAGAGTCTTCATGAAATAATGTCTTGTTGACTAGAGGACTGGTTACCTCATGAAATGTACATTGAATATGGTGTGGATCTCTCATTCCTTAGTTGAAAGAAAGAGAAAATATATAATTAATTAAATATAAAATAATTTATAGTTATATAAAATACTTAAATATATTTGTTATATATAAAATACATACATGTTAAATATAGTATATTTAGTATCTAGAAAACCTGACATTGTGCAGCTCCCATTCCTTCAGTCCTTCCACATCAGCCATAGTTTGAGATCCCATTGCCATCCAGAGGATAAAAGACTGTGAGCAGATCAAAATCCCTGAAGATTTTGAAGATCTGGAATAATGAACCAAATGAGCCAAGTTTAAAGAGCTTTATTTAAAAGAGATAAAGACCTATATTTGCAACCAAAAATCTAACAAGACCTGTAGAAGAAACACACAACTCTGAGATGGTGATGAGGCAGCAAACTATGGCTCGGGGGAAGGATTGGAAGAACAGGACTGTTCATCATGGAGAAGTCTGAAAAAGTGATGCTACTTACTTGTCTGAAGACGGTCATGCAGAAGAGGAAGCTCCTTACTGATACAGAAACCCATGCAAATATTACTTTGGATAGCCACAAAGTGCTATTGATTTGTATTTCGCTTCCAGTCTCCAATTCTTTTCACTGTCTCTTCATTTATGTACTCCTGCAATTTCATGTTTCCTTTTTAGTTGCTTGCTTTTTGGCCATGAACATAGGACTTTATTAGATGAACTCTCTTTAGATCTGGTGCATGGTTCCAACTTGTCAAAATCCTTTGGGGGCTTCCCTGGTGGCGCAGTGGTTGGGAGTCCGCCTGCCGATGCGGGGGACGCGGGTTCGTGCCCCGGTTCGGGAGGGTCCCACGTGCCGTGGAGTGGCTGGGCCCATGAGCCATGGCCGCTGGGCCTGCGCGTCCGGAGCCTGTGCTCCGCGGCGGGAGAGGCCACGGCGGTGAGAGGCCCGCGAACCGCAAAAAAAAAAAAAAAAAAAAAAATGCTTTGGGATTCTGATTTGTTCAGTGAGCATCTAAACCAGCGCTTGCAGTTGTATGCACATTTGATCAGCATGCCATTATTTTGTTATAATCCTCCATGTATTGATGAGAAATAGATCCTTAAGAAGGATAACTACTTGCCTAAGGCCTTACAGCTAGGGTGTGTCAGAGCCCAGACTACACCTGGGTCTTCTGTTCTCAGGCCAGTGTTCCTTCTATGGAACGGTACTCTCTCAACACAATTTTGAATTTTTGGTAGGACTTGAAGATAGATGCCCCAGGCACAATGTAACAGAGACGTGCCCTTTGAGTAGTGCTTTCACAAACATTTCGCAATAAATTATTTTAATAACTTTAGAGTTGGTATTGTTGCTCTCATTTTATGAATAAGAGGCCCAGGAAGGTTAAGTATTTTTATTCAAGGTCAGAAAGCAAACTACGTATCAGTTGCTGCAGAGAACAGTTAGGTTGGGAAGATGTCTTACCTTCCTGGGATTCCTAAAACATCTTAGGGAATACTTCTTTAGAAGACCTAGAATAGTAGCTGAACAGTTCATCAGGAATTATTAAAATGGGAGGACCTCAAGGTCTGATCAGTCAAGATACTAGAGAATCTTTTTATGGTGTACAGAAATTCTAAGATGAAGCAAATGGCTAAAAAGATGCATAACAAGAAAGCATGTAAGCACCATTTGGGGTCTGATTAGAATTTTGAGGCTAGTTCTTTACTTTTAGAAGTATAGTAGTTGGAGAGAATTTTCAGGGAAAAAGAAAACATTCTTTTGGGCATTATTTGCTCTGTTTAAGACTTAGTTAACATAAACAAGATTTTTATTTTTCTGACTGAAGAGTTTGAAGAGGTCTTTTAACACCAAGCTAAATCACCACCTTATTTCAAGTATAAATCAGCAAGTTTGTAGAGACGAGCTCCACTTTGAATTAGAACAATGGATTCCATCCTCCTCTTTTCAAAAATGAGGAACCAAGTTTCAGAGACATGAAGTAGCTTAGTCAAAGTCATCCTTCAGGCTTGGGCTAGTGCTTACCTCCTAACTTTGTCCTCTTCCTGTTTTCTGCTTCATGATGCTTTGTTGCCTTCTGGTTGGGAAAGCTCACCAGGGTGACTTAGTTATTTTCTTTGTAGATATTCAGAAATTGAATATCTCATTTTAAAATATCTCTTTTTAAATGGAAGAACAAAAACACCACCTAAAGTAAACACCACCTAGTAGAGATGATTTTAGCATTATTCACTATTTGAGAATAGTCAAGCCATGTGATGCTTTCATTGACAGGAATAAGCAAGAATTGACTGTGGTCAGCTTGGGCTACGTAAGAGGAGGCATCATGCAGTAGAAAGTCCATGGGCTTTGGAATTATACTTGGGTATGAATTCTGGATTTGACATATTCTCCCTAGAGCTTTGGCCAAGCTACATAAAACCTCTCTGAGCTCCACTCAGTTTCCTCACTATAAATTGAAGATGATAATACTTTCCTTAATTGTATTAAATGAAGATTAAATGAAATAATAGATGTCCAAATATCTAACCTAATGCATTGTCCATATTTGACACACAATAATATGTCGGTCCTCCTTTTCCATTCTAGAATTTACTTCCTCAAACACATTATTTCAATAAATATCTAAAGTCCCTGTGTTTGGTGTAAAGGATAAAGAGATGACAAGCACAAGCACAGTATCTGTCCTCATAGAGGACAGACTAGGGAAGATACACATTAAATAAGCAATTACAATTGAGTGTTATGAGTGATTAGGTAAGGAAATGCAGGGTGCTAAATTTGGACTGAACAGGGAGATCTAGTTTAGGGAATCAAGAAGGGCTTCTCTGAGGAGGTGATATTTTAAGTTAAATTCTAGCACATGCATAAGATTTAGCCAGATGAGATGGGGTGAGGTTGGGGAAGGGAAGTCACAACTATTCCTAACAGAGGCAGCAATCAAGTGTGAAAATATTGAAGAGAGAAAGTTCAAGAAATGTAAAGTGATGGGGAGAGTGACAATTGATGTAGCTGGGGAGGTGAATAGGGGATATATCCTCAGGGTTTTACAAACCGTGGTAATGATTTTAGAGATTAATGTTAAGGGCAATGGGGAATCATTGGACAGTTTATGAATTCACGTGAAATGATTTTTGTCATTGAAATTAAAAGACTGTAGATATTATCTCTCTGGAAGTGTGTAGATAAAGGCCATTACTCAAATGGGCTGATAGGATTGCTTCAGGAATTGCCTTCATCCTTCGTAGAATTCAGGGATGTCTTTCTAGTGGGAATGTGCCAGGATTTAGCCATTGTGCTCTGCCACAAGAGGGAGCTAGTGGTCTTCCGTGGTCAAGTAATTTTCTGTTGGTCCACTGTCTGATGACAGCATGGTAGCACTGGCAGTTGGCTCAACAGCCGGCAGTTTTCCAGGGACAAGGCCGTTATGGCAGTTGGTGGTTGGTAAATTCAGTCCCTACTCTCTGTGCCCAACCATATGTCCAGACCTTCCTAGTCCTGAAGCCTCCAGCCAGCTCAGAACAAAAACTTAGTCTGAAAAGGCCTCTCCTTGTCACCATCGCAATAACTTGATCATTTATGCTCAAAACAGCTCTCTGACAGGAAAACGTTTGTGTTCCTCCGGAATGTGAAGGAAGGTTCATGGTTTTTAAAATTCATGAATTGCGTGGAATGGAACGTTCCTTTTCTGAGTACAGGAAAGAAACAGAGAGGCTGTGTCTTCATGACATCCAAGCTATGGGTCGTCTCAGGCAGGAAAAATCTAGTCAAGCCAATTATTTGGCATGGTAAAGATCCCTTTCCCTTCCATTCCAAGAAAAGGTTGTAAAATTTTTTCACTTTCCAGCTCGTTGCATTGGGTTCACTTGAGAATATTCAGGCTTAGGCAACCAGCTGAAGAAATTCAGTATTTCTTTCTTCTATTTAAAATTATACAAAGGCAGTGATTCAGGCTGGGTATATGATCAAGTAAAATCCAATTAAAAGATTCAAGTGGACTGATTTTCTTTGGTTGGTTAAATACAGCTATGAGGATAGGATAGAGCCTTGGGAAATTGTGGAGTTTATCTTTAACCATTCTTATCACTCTTTCTACGTTCTTTCCTGCCTTCTTGGGTCTCTTTCTTCCTTCTGGTTGCCAGATCCCCTCATACCCAAATCAGACTTCAGTTCCCCACCAAAGCATATCCAAGGACCTCTCCTACCCTGTTTGTTCTCTCATCTACACTTTTGAATGAAATCTTAGAACCTGTGAGTTTGAAACAAAGCCATTTGATTAAATTGATTTACTGTAAGTTTTTAATAAACTCTAATGTGTGAATGTAGGAACACCCAGCACACTCTCTAGCTTCTTGACCCTTGGGGAAAGATTTTGATAGCCCAAATGAATACTTGGTGGTGGCATTTTAGGAACACAGTATTTTGGCAGCTGGTGGAATGGGGTGAGTTGGAGCAGGCCTTCTCAGCACTGTGAGTGGGTAGTAATCTACGTTGCTGCTTTTGGAGTCTTAACTTTTGTCCTTCCATGTGAGCAAGTCAGGGTGATAAGATGCAGCTCAGGTTTTCATTATGTTTGATTTGATCTTTCTCATTTTCATGTAATCTTTTTCATATAGTTAAGCCATCTCTTTTTCAACTGCCTTCCTTTCCCCATACATAATACTTAATAGCATGTTTGTGGAAACTAGAATTACTGTTTGATGATAGTGTCTGAGAAAGACCTACGACAGACAGAATTTTCTGTAGAGGGAAATACCTCTTTTATAAAGAAATCATATTGAAAGGATGTGGAATTTTTTTATCAGTTAAGAATATCCCATGTCTTCACTTTATAGTTTTATTTTAAAAGCAATACATGGGCTTCCCTAGTGGCACAGTGGTTAAGAAGCCGCCTGCCAATGCAGGGGACACAGGTTCGAGCCCTGGTCCGGGAAGATCCCACATGCCACGGAGCAGCTAAGCCTGTGTGCCACAACTACTGAGCCTGTGCTCCAGCCACAACTACTGAGCCCGTGTGCCACAACTACTGAAGCCCACGTGCCTAGAGCCCGTGCTCCACGGCAAGAGACGCCACCTTAATGAGAGGCCTGCGCACCACAGCGAAGAGTAGCCCTCTTGCTGCAACTCAAAAGAAAGCCCGCGCACAGCAATGAAGACCCAACGCAGCCAAAAATAAATAAGTTAATTTAAAAAGTAAATAAATAAAAGCAATACATGATGACAGCATAAAGATATAGAATATATATAAAGTGTAATAGAAAACATAAAGAAGAAAGTAAAAAAGATAAGTGTGATCACAGTTTTAGAGAATAATCACTGTTAAACTATTAACATTTTGAAACATTTGGAACTTTTCAGATATTTTTCTATGCATACATAGTCATTTTTCAAACATAAATAAGCAATATTATATTATGGTTATTATTTTGTAACCTGATTTTATTCACTTCATTACACATTGTGAGCATTGTTCATATCATCATTTTAAATGGGATCACACAATTCCTTTGCTTGAAGGTAGTATCATTTACTTAAGCAGTGTAATTGATCTCCTGTTAATGGAACTGTTTACAATTAAAAATGGCCAAATATTGCATCCTGAGATTTACCCTTGCCGGGGATATAGCACACACTATTTCTTCTTCTTTTTTTTTTTTGGCTGCGCTGGGTATTAGTTGTGCCACGCAGAATCTTCATTGTGGCATGTTTTTAGTTGCAGTATGCAGGATCTGTAGTCATAGCATGCAGGCTCTTAGTTGCGGCATGTGGGATCTTTAGTTGAGGCATACAGACTCTTAGTTGTGGCATGAGAACTCTTAGTTGCGGCATGTTAATTCTTCGTTGTGGCATGCATGCAGGGTCTAGTTCCCTGACCAGGGATCGAACCCGGGCCCCCTGCATTGGGAGCACAGAGTCTTACCCACTGGACCACCAGGGAAGTCCCACCACACATTATTTTTGAAGAGGGAGTTTTCTAATGTTCACTAAGAATACTGTGGTCCTAGGTTCTATCTAGTATTTCAGAATGAGCTTCAGAGAGAGACCAAAGGCCTACAGAGATTTAGAGAGGGATTAGCTGTCCTTTTTGGTAATAGTTCTTCAGTAGACTCAAGGATATCTTAAGATCAAATGAGAATAATCAAGTGTTTCCACTCTTACAAAGAGACCCTTGAGTATACCATTCAGTTTTCAGCTGAGGTTTAACCGAGAAGGGCAGATTTTTAACTTGACTATGCATTTTGTGTCAACTGTATGTGTTTCAGCATTTAGTATACAAGTCTCTATAGGAATTCTATCCAGAGTGCTGTTGAACCAGAGTTACTAAAGGGGAATTTAAGCAAAGGATGGAGGACTATAGAAACCTCTTTTGTAATATTGGGCTGGGGGTCCTGCTCTGTGTCCTCATTCCTGGGAACGCTGTTGGAGCCTGGCATGAAGAATTGCCACAAGAGGTGGTAACCAGTTTATTAACCTCAACAGCCATCTAGCCCTTATGAGATTATCTTAGCTGGTACAAAGTGTTGATCAATGACAGTTGTATGTGTATATGTGTGTATTTTCAGAGCAGAAGAATTAAATGAATTTACTATGGGTAGAGCAAAGATACAAATGAAAAACCAGTATACTTAGAAATGTTGCTGAGTACCTATTTGTTGAGGATGTGATAGAGATGGAAAGAATCCAGTCTGGATTAAATAGTGCTGGAGAAGCTGACCATTAAGGGGCCTTTTAATATTAATAGCTCAGACACTAGGAAACATCTCTTGGACAGGACCGTTGCTACTGCAGTATATAGGATTTCTGCTCCAAAATTTGTGTTTGACTTCTAAATGCCTTAAATATTCTTTTTTAATTAATTGATTGATTTATTTACTTTTGGCTGCATTGGGTCTTCGTTGCTGCATGCGGGCTTTTCTCTTTAGTTGCAGGGAGCCGGGTCTACTCTTCATTATGGTGCGTGGGCTTCTCATTGCGGTGGCTTCTCTTGTAGCAGAGCACGGGCTCTAGTCGCACGGGCTTCAGTAGCTGTGGCATGCAGGCTCAGTAGTTGTGGCACACGGGCTTAGTTGCTCTGCAGCATGTGGCATCTTCCTGGACCAGGGATCAAACCTGTGTCCCCTGCATTGGCAGGCAGATCCTTTTTTTGCGGTATGTGGGCCTCTCACTGTTGCGGCCTCTCCTGTTGCGGAGCACAGACTCCGGACACGCAGGCTCAGCGGCCATGGCTCACGGGCCCAGCCGCTCTGCAGCATGTGGGACCTTCCCGGACCGGGGCACGAACCTGTGTCCCGTGCATCGGCAGGCGGACTCTCAACCACTGCGCTACCAGGGAACCCGTGTCCCCTGCATTGGCAGGCAGACTCTCAACCACTGTGCCACCAGGGAAGCCCCCAACAAATGTTTTTGATCATAAGAATAATGTTCAGACTTTTCCCCTATGAGGTAAGATCCCTTTCCCATTGGAGTCACTGAAGGTGGCAAACATATGACCATGAGCAACTTTAAGGGAAATTCATCATAAAGTGCCTTTTTTAGTGTTGTTTGAAAAATAAGCTGTTGCTATAGGATTTTAATAAAACTGGCCCCATGCCGAGATGGAAAGCATGTGGTCATCAACTACAAAGGGAGCTTCAGCTGAGAGGGCTCATTTGGGGATGAAAATTGTCTTCCTGTTTTCTTACTGCATCAGTGATACAGCAGTTTCTTTTATAATTTCCAGTTGTGCACAAGCCAGTCAGAAGAAAAATGAATTTCCTTTCCTCCCTAGCTGAGAGAATATTCTTTTAAACCAGGGAAAGAAAGATAAACAGAAGAAGGAAAGAAAGAAGTAAGGAAAAAATCCATGGTAAAAAGTATATTTAAAAAATCCTCCCCCTCCACTGGTTTCAGGGAAGAGAGATTAGTTTGATATACAGCTTGTTTTAGATCTTATCTTAACCAGATAATTTGCTTCACCAGGCACATGAGGTTATTGGGGGGAACTGATGAGCACTTTTTAGTGATTCAGTATCGTGTAAGTAAATATATCCTTGTTCACTGACCATTTATCTCGTTTATTTCTGCTTACAAGCTAGAAAAAGAATATCAGTTGATCGTTGGAATTTCACTTGGATTTTCTCATAAAACTGTTCACACATTTTATTTCTTTTGGATGGGGAGAAGAGAGATAACATTCCAAACTTGCAAAAACAAAATAAAAACTTCAAAGATTACAAGGTCCTTCTCTTCATCGTCAGGGAAGGAGCTTCAAATTAGGCCGTAGATTTTCTACTGATGTGCAACCAAATTCAGGGTTTTAAGGTGTAATAGAGTCATCGTGTTACAAGGTCAGGAAATGTGGTTAGGAGCTTTCACTGACTTTTTTTTTTTTCTTTTTTTTTTTTTTTTTTTTTTTCCACTGACTTTTGATGCCAAGCCTTCCCAGATATATTTGCAAGGTTGGAGCAAGGTGAAGTGAGGACTGCTTATAGAGTGACTAGGGTAGGAATGTGGGGATCTGGAAGCTTGAGCTTCCACTCAGGGTTTATCCGAGGATTGATCTTGGCTCCTTGGGTGAATTACCCAGGAAGGAACAGTTCATACACCACAGCTTTGTAAATCTAAATCTCTGTGCATGTAGAACCTTGTTGACGCTCGTTATGGAAGTGAAAGAGACCAACCATCAAATAATTTTTTTTACAAGAACTTTTGTCTCAGATTGAGTTCCCTAGGAAAATGGGACATTACCTTCAAGGGAGTGAGGGAAACAGGATTGGGCAGAAATAGAAATTGAACTGCCCTGCAATTGCAAGAGAGATTTCAGCCAATCCTTGGGATCATCAGAGGGATCCTTTCTTGACGCTAGAGGGCCAGACTCTTGGTACTCCCCTCCATCCACCAGCCATTACGTAAAGACTGCCCACAGGGAGGGGTATAACCTTGAGTGAAGCCGCTCCCTTCTGCAGAGAGCAATTCCCCAAGAGGGGCAGCTGGGAGCTGTCAACAGCCACCATTGCCAGCAGCAACACTCTCAGGAATGAGGGGTTTTGTTTGTTTTTTTTTTCCGTTTATAAAATAGGGCCAGTACTATCAACTTTATGGGGTTAATATAAAGAGTAAATGAGGTAATCCTTGTAAAGGGCCAAAGCTGGCATGGTAAATGCCAAGAGCTTAATGCATATTAGCAGTTATTATTTAAATGATAGCAATTTAATATTAATAATATTTGTAAAAGTGTTATTAGCCATCAGCCACATCCGTCTGAGAGTGTGTATTTTCCGGGTGCAAGATGCAGGCGGACTTCGGGAGAGTGACAGTGTCTCTGAGATGGATCATGTTTTTCTTATAACAACCAAATGTAGTCAGTCATGTGCTCTTCTGTTGTTGTATCCCTTCACTCTTGGAAGACATGTTGAGACACAGAGCCCTTTGCTGTCAAACAATCTAAAAGCCAGGGGTGGGTCAGACGCTTAGATGATGCCTCCAGTGTTTCTAAGCCTGCTGCCTCCTTGGGAACAAACAGTGCTGTTTGTACAAGGCAAGTGCCCTTGTTGAATAAGGATGGCAGAGAGAAATGATGACTTCGTTAGGAGATGGAGACTAGCATAGGTAGGCTTTAATTTCTGTAATTTAAATTTTTGCGAATTCTGGTATTCTATTAAAATTCTATCTATCTGACATTTGTGTCAGCATGAAAAAAAGTAAGAATACATATATTGGTACTTGCTTTTTTTAACATGAAGCTTAATTATTTTTCAGTGTAATTATTGACTGAGGTGGAGACCAGGGTAGCCTACAGTTCTCAGTTAAATAACTCTTTTTTTAAATTATAAATACTTTTATTTATTTATTTGAAATTGATTGTTTTTATTTTTTTTCTCTAGTTTCGGTGAGCGGGGGCTACTCTACATTGCAGTGTGTGGGCTTCTCATTGTGGTGGCTTTTCTTGTTGTGGAGCATGGGCTCTAGGCACGTGGGCTTCAGTAGTTGTGGCTCGCGGGCTCAGTAGTTGTGGCTCACGGGCTCAGTAGTTGTGGCTCGCGGGCTCAGTAGTTGTGACACACGGGCTTAGTTGCTCTGTGGCATGTAGGATCTTCCCGGACCAGGGCTCAAACCTCTGTCCCCTGCATTGGCAGGCAGATTCTTAACCACTGCGCTACCAGGGAATTCCCTCAGTTCAATAGTTCTTGATGTTAACTTCAGCAGAATTCTATGTCTGCTTATTGTACTCCCAGGAGCCATTGCAGGCAACTCTACCTTTTAAAATAAATGTTAGTTCTAAAATTAAATTAAAAGCTGGGTCTTGGCATCTCATGAGTACTGTGTACTCCCAAGTTATTTCTACGAAATGTTAAATAAAACATTTATTGGCTATGTTGCCCCTGTCACCAGGCAGAAGCTGTTATTCCTCTGCATATGGGAGGGAATCATTGTAAGGTGATGAAAGGTGAGCAGTAGCTCCTCAGAGGAGTCAGCCAGAAAGACTGTACGCCTTAGTCTCATTATAGTAGAAATAACCATCAGAAATCTGTCCTGATCTTTGCCCTGAAGGAATGTAAGCAGCTGTTCCTGACTTCCTGAGGCTGCTGGTTCCAAAAGCAGTTCAGGTGAATCTACAAGGTCAAAGTGGAAGAGGAAACAGAAAAGGTCTGATGAGCCACATGCCAGTTCCAGGCACTCCAGCGGTGGAGCCAGTAAGAGGTTGGGAAAAAGTAGGTACAGGGCTTCCCTGGTGATGCAGTGGTTAAGAATCCACCTGGCAATGCAGGGGACACGGGTTCAATCCCTAGCCCAGGAAGATCCCACATGCCATGGAGCAACTAAGCCTGTGCGCCACAACTGCTGAGCCCATGTGCTACAGCTACTGAAGCCCGTGCACCTAGAGCCCGTGCTCCACAAGAGAAGCCACCACAATGGGAAGCCTGTGCACCACAACGAAGGGTAGCCCCCGCTTGCCACAACCAGAGAAAAGCCCGTGTTCAGTGAAGACCCGACGCAACCAAAAATAAAATAAATTAAAAAAAAAGAAATAAGTGCATGAGGAGATTCACATGTATGTATCTATGGGTGTGCACAGCTGTTGGCATTCCTGACATTTGGGGTTTAGTACATGCTGGAACAACTGTTAAAACTGACTTGGTTGGAGGGAGCTACTTTCAGTCCTCAGAGATTGGTAGCTAGGATGACAACCCAGATGAGGTATTTGAAGTCTCCCTTTGGTGAATGCAAACCTCTGTCTCTATAAGCTGGCATAGTCTTACCAGATGGAAATGCCAAGGATGGGACTAGTGACAAGTTTTAAGGATTTAGGGACCCAGCCATCTCCTAAACTACAGCCAGCCTGGGATATAGGGACCTGACTGTCTCCTGAACTGCAGCCAGAGTGGAAGGTTTCGGAGTGGAGGAGTGCAGGCAGCCTCAGCAGAGGGAGCCCCCTGTGAATTCTGTAAGATAACTCTGGTTGTTAGTAAGATTTTACATGTTATGGGGACATTTTTCACACCCATCTAATCTGCTCTGAATAGAGACTTCACTGTATAGGGTTGTCTATGTGAATGCCAGACAGACTGTAACCCAGACACATATGTTAAAACACACATATGCACACACATGTAATGTGCACAGATACCTGTGTGCTCATCCCTCTGGGAGCATTTGTAGAGATTCTCACTGTATGAGGTATATCAGGACCACATGAATGTGATGCACAGACTGCAAAATTTCTGATGTAAATAGGTAGACTTTAAGAATGATGAAGGCAAAGGTTTTTGTCTCTTTTGGTCAATGATATATCCCCAGTACATAGAAGAGTGCCAGCACATATTAGGTGCACAATAAATATTTGTTGAATGAGATAGGTAATATTTCACCACCAATAACAGCAGCACCGGGCTTCCCTGGTGGCACAGTGGTTGAGAGTCCGCCTGCCGATGCAGGGGACACGGGTTTGTGCCCCAGTCCGGGAAGATCCCACGTGCCGCGGGGCGGCTGGGCCTGTGAGCCATGGCCGCTGAGTCTGCGTGTCCGGAGCCTGTGCTCCGCAACGGGAGAGGCCACAACAGTGAGAGGCCTGCATACCGCAAAAAAACCCAAAAAAACAAAAAAAAACAATAACAGCAGCACCACCTATACTACCAAGAACAATGACACCAGCGAACTAGAGAATTTCGCAGGACGAGGAGCACTTCAACTTGGGAAGGTACTTAGCATGTTGCTTGGTATGTGATCCTTAATTACTGAATGAATGGGGGAACTTTTGTATTACTCTAGTTTTTTTTAAATACAAAACTAGTACCTGGCCATGGTAAAAAAAAAAAAAAAAACCCAAACATTAAAAAAGAGTATATAACAAAAAGTAGAATTCCTCATCACTCTGGCCACTAGTCTCACTTTCCAGAAGCAACTAGTATTTACAGTTCATGTGTGCGTAGGGGAACATACTCTACACTGTTCTGTCCTTGCCTTTCTTGTGTTTAATGTCTTTCCTTATCAGATTATATAGATCTACCTCATTTTTTTTCAACAAAGGCATAAAATACCCATAGAATTATATCATGTAGATGTAACATAACTTATTTAATTGGCCTCCAGTAGTTGAAAGTTGCACCCTTCTGAAATGTCACTTGACATTTCAAACAATGTAACAGTGAACATCTTTGTCATGCTTCAAGGGCACCATTGCCAAAGCCTCAATGGGAATGGTGCCACCTGGTCCAGCACTGTGTAATGCAGTGGTCCTGAGCCTTATACTTAGTCTTTGCACACATGTCCAAGTGTTTCTGTAGGATAAAATTCTAGGACAATTGCTTGCCCAAAGCCTATGCTCAGTGTGAAGTTTGATAGCTAATCTCCATAATGTTGAATGATGTTAACATGAATCAACTGATTAGTCGTTTGTGGGAGTCTGTATTAGCCAGAGAAATAGAATGTCTACCTATCTATATCTATTTATCTATTTATCTATTTATCTATATCTATTTATCTGTCTCCTATTGGTTCTCTCTCTATATATGTGTGTGTGTGTATGTATATAAAGAGATTTATTATAAGAATTTGGCTCATATGATTATGGATGGTGAAAAGTCCCAAGATTTGCAGTTGGCAAAGAGGAGACCCAGGTGAACTGATGCTATAAGTTCCAGTCCAAGTCTGACTCTGAAGGCAGGAGCTGGATGTCCTAGCTAGAAGAGAGTCAGGCAGAGGGAGCAAATTCTTCTCTCACTTACCTTTTGTTCTGTTGAGGCCTTCAGATTGGATGAGGCCCACCCACATTGGGGAGAGCAATCTGCTTTACTCAATCTACCAATTCAAATGTTAATTTCATCCAGAAACACCCTCACAGACACACCCAGAATAATGTTTAATCAAACATCTGAGCACCCTGTGACCCAGTCAAGTTGACAGATAAAATTAACCATCGCAGTGTACTCACTTTTATTATTTTTAAAATAAATTTATTTACTTATTTATTTTTATTTTTGGCTGTGTTGGGTCTTCGTTGCCACGCGTGGGCTTTCTCTAGTTGTGGTGAGCGGGGGCTACTCTTTGTTGCGGTGCACAGGCCTCCCATTGCAGTGGCTTCTCTTGTTATGGAGCATGGGCTCTAGGCATGCAGGCTTCAGTAGTTGTGGCACTCGGGTTCAGTAGTTGTGGAGCACAGGCTTAGTTGCTCTGTGGCATGTGGGCTCTTCCCGGACCAAGGCTTGAACTCGTGTCCCCTGAATTGGCAGGCGGATTCTTAACCACTGTGCCACCAGGGAAGACTGCTACTCACTTTTTTTTTTTTTTTTGTGGTACGCGGGCCTCTCACTGTTGTGGCCTCTCCCGTTGCGGAACACAGGCTCTGGACGTGCAGGCTCAGCGGCCATGGCTCACGGGCCCAGCCACTCTGCGGCATGTGGGATCTTCCTGGACTGGGGCACGAACCTGCGTCCCCTGCATCGGCAGGCGGACTCTCAACCACTGTGCCACCAGGGAAGCCCTGCTACTCACTTTTAAAATGCAACTTGAGACTAAAATATGACTTTTATTTTTATCCTATTTGCATAAGTAAATGCACTAATACTCAATGATTTGTATGTGTTAAATTTTGTTTTCAGATTCTTGGTCTTTGAACACTATCAGATTTAGTGCTAGTGAGTATATTCTACCTTTTAAAACACTTGTTAATGTATTACGATAAAGCTAACCCTAGCTCCTGGCATAATGCTCTCCCATGAAAGTCTAATTTAACCTTCCTTTTACATACGTAATATTGCAAACATCAGTGGGCATTTTACATCCAAAGGGCTTTGGGTTCAAACCTTTAGAGATTTCCTTACTGATGTTTCTCAGCTGTTACTTCAGCAAATTCCAAATTCACTCTTGGTGATTTTTATAGCTATAGTAGCCATTCAATTTCATTTATAAATGAAATAAGTGGCCTTTGATCATATACTCTTTGCAAAGCCTGATGCACTCTGTTGAATGTGTTTTGTTCCCTCTGTATTTTTAAAAGCAGTAGCTGCACTAGAGACAGCTTGACCTTACCGTGAGAAATAGCATTTTATCATGAAACTTGGCAGAGCCTTCAATTTCCTCCCGTTTAATATCTGTCATTCATTCCCATTGTCCAGGAAATATTCTCTCTGCTCTCCATGTGAAAGTTGTTATCTCTGGTGGCAGATACAACTTCTCTGAGGCCAGATCATCCTCATCCCACAGCTCAATCATGTAGCATTGCCGGATCCCTGTGGAAAACCAGTCATGTTCTTTAAAGTGTGGCTGGAAAGTTAATGATGTAAAAGAAAGACACTGGATCCCCTAAACATACCATTAAGTTCCTGCCCACTTCCCCTAAATTGTGTGCCAATCTCTTTGACCCTGCTTATGAATCCAGCAGGCATAAAATAGAGGGTGAAATGAAAGGAAGAGGTCTTACTTACCATATCAAAGTATTGAGCTAAAAGGGACCTTAGACTTTGTCTAATCATAAACCTTCATTATAAAGACAAGAAAGCTGAGGCCCAGAGAGGGGAACTGACTTGACCAAGATCACTCAGCTAATTGGTGTTGGAGCTGGGGCTGGAAAACATATATTTTTATTGACTAATTTAACTGATATGTAATTTGCATACCATAAAATGCAGAGAACTGAGATGTCCAGTTGATGCATTTTGATTAATGGATATATCTATGTAATCATAGCTAACACACCCACGTCCAATCAAGATATAGAATATTTCTGAGGAATTTCCCATATATTCCTTTCTAGTTAAAAGTAGGTTTTTCACTCCTGATCTAGTGTTTTTGCTGCCACTGACCTTTTCACCATCATATAGGTATGCTTACCATTTGACGAAAAGAGCCCAGGGCCAGAAACAGGGTATATGGGTTCTCCTTCCAGTTCTTGTTCAATTAACTGTATGATATTAGGCAAGCAGTTTCACTGAGTCAGTGTCTCTAGCTATTATAGGATGGCATCCGGTGGGGAGCCAGATTGTAAAGGTGATAAAGCTTGCCTTTGGTTCTTCCTACCCTTCTTTTCTGAAATCTTTCTTATCCGGGCTGTGAAGTGTTGCTAGTTCTATCTAATTCCAACTACATTCTGTACGTTGTTTTGACCTAGCTAAGTACCATTACAAAGTAAGCTGAGTAGTCTGTTATGTCAAGGTATTAATAACTTTGTTCCTGGAAATGCTTGTGTTTAATAATCATAGGGACATCTACAGTTTATTGGAACCTACACTGTATATCAGGCATGTGTTTAGTACTCTATATATGTTGCCTAAATGGATGTTGCCTTACAGGAGCTCTATAAAGTTGTTGGGTCTATAAAGTTGTTGTTTAAGAGCTCTATAAAGTTGTTGGTTGTAAGGCCAGTCTGAGGCTCAAGTAGGTTGTCATTGGCCCATAATTGCACAGCTAGTAAGTAGCAGAGTTTGCACTGGGACCCAGATCTGCCCAACTCCACAATCAGGACACTTTCCATTCCCCTTCCTGCCTCAGGGAACTCTTGAAGATGACAGTGACTTCACCCAAAGGAATAACTCTTTGAAGTTAGAATTTGAGGTAGTATATCTTTCTGGAGGGAGAATGACATCTGACCGGGGAGCTCATGGACAACATATGCATCACCCCAGGGCTGTCAGTGTGGTTGTTCTCCTGGTCCCAGGACCACAGTGAGAAAGGCCTGAGAAAGCCCTGTGAACAGTGCACTGCTTTGCATGAGTTGTATGTTTAACTGTGTCTGGACAATTCTGTGCACTGGGGTTTTGGGCTCAGTAAGATGGAGCAAATGGATTTTGGAGGGCAAGTATTTATTACAGCCAATATTGCCTATAAAAATTGAGATTGCAGGCCAGAGTATATAACTATGTTAATTACAGGAAAAGAGAAAGGAATCATCATGCACTCACTCAAGGAAGTAACTCTGGCTAAGGACCTCATGCCTACTAAAGGGGTGCTCTGTCCTCTTCCCCACAACATAAAGAGAGGTTTCCTGGTTTAAGCGAATGAACTGAATCTTATTCACAAAGAAAATGATTAGGAAGTTTTGCCTGAGGGAACACTCAAGAGTTTCTATTGGGGTATCTAATTTCATTCATATACCTTTGCTTCTAGTTGTCTGACTTGCAAGTTTAGCATAGTATTCTCTTTTAAAAGCCCTATTTTAAAAGCCCTATTGGGGGCTTCCCCAGTAGCCAGTGTTTAAGAATCGGCCTGCCAATGCAGGTGATGCAGGTTTGAGCCCTGGTCCGGGAAGATCCCACATGCCGCGGAGCAACTAAGCCCGTGAACCACAACTACTGAGCCTGCTCTCTAGAGCCCACGTGCCGCAACAACTAAAGCCCACACGCCTGGAGCCCGTGCTCCACAACAAGAGAGGCCGCTGCAGTGAGAAGACCACGTGCCGCAGTGAAGAGTAGCCCCTGCTCGCCGCAACTAGAGAAAAGCCCACGTGTAGCAACAAAGACCCAAGGCAGCCAAAAATAAAATAAATAAATTTATTTTAAAAAATATACTAAAAAAAAAAAAGACCTCTTGGGTATTAAGAGTTTTCCTGAAGTGGTACAGAGGAGACATGAGAAATAAAGCAACTCAACAGATAGAGGTGCCAAATTAAGTACAGCATATGTAATTCAGAGCATACTATCCCCTTGCAGGGGATATGCAGGCCCCAGGAGAAACAGCTGAGAACAATTCTGTTGTGTGGTTTATGGGAGGAATCTAGATCTAGCTCAAGAGCATCCCAGACTCTAGCCTACTACTGATTAAGACCCCCTTTTGGGTAACTTCTTGACCTTGGACCTGTTGAGAGACACTCTCAGGCAAGGAATCAGAGTGCAATCCTTAGTTTTGTTAGTAATGCACAGCTACACATGCCACCCTTTGGCCAATACCCAGAAGCAGTTCTGGAAATGCCTTAGTCATTTTTGAGCTGGGCTGAATCCAGAGACAAACCCTGGCCCCTGAACTTTGGAAATGCTGAGGCTCACTAGACTTGATTAGTTTTGGTGCTGGTGAACTTCAACACCTCCTTCTCATCTTTTAAAAAAAGCTGCCTGAGGTCAGAGGCCTGAGACTTCAGAAAAGCAGATCATACAGCATGCAGCTGCATTCACAACAAGACAGTGGAGGCTTTGAGGGTTGCTTGCCTATAGAAGTTTGCCCCCAACTGTGGTTTTGCCTGGTCAGTGGGGCACAGAATTCTGATCGCCTTTGCATCAACAGTTTTAGCCTTTAGTGGCACAGAGGTATCAAGACAGGACAGTTCTCAGAGTCTGAGAGAAAAAGAGGTTGGGTCAAGTTGTGTTTGTTTGCTCAGGGATAAAAGATGAAACCGAGTCTTGGGAGGTGGCTGCCATACTCCAGGCTGGCGTAACTTTCCAGAGAGCTAACTGACCTCCTGACCAAACCAATAAACCAACAAACCACTAAGGACTAGAGCTCTGAGGGAGGACCCCATATCTTAGCCTGAAGAGTCGCCACTTACACCTGTTAAATGTATAGACAGTAGGACTTGTTTTGTGCAAAGGGATGTTTTTCTTTCACAGTTCACAAAATCTTTCAGTGGTTCACCAAGCAAAAAATATTTATTTTTGGCAATGTCTGAGAATATTCATTTATGACCAATTCATTCTTTTGACCGCTCCATCAAAGTGTTGTTTCCTGGAGTCTGTGGCACAAAGGTACAAGGGCAAGCTGAACTGCCCAATAACACACCTAGCCCTTCAGGCCTGCCTTGGTCCTGATTATCTCTGTGCCCATGAAAGCCTATGGGTGGCCAATGGAAGAAATCTCTCTACATAGAGACAGCCTAACCCAAGACAGAGTTCATTTAATGACCATCTGTAAGAGGCATGGCTATTTGGTTACCATTCTGTGCTCTCTGATACTGGAGATCAGGAAAGTCTCTTGGTTTTACTCCCAAGATATCCCACTGTGCCCCAGCCAACTGTGTTCTCGTGCCCTCACAGGCCAAACGATCCAAGCTGAACTGTGAGCTACTTTAAAATTGGAGATCAATGATGGAGACCTTACATAAAAAGCCTAAGGTAATTTTAGTAGCCACGGGCCAGCCTCAGGTTTTCCCCTTGTTCCTGAGCCATATGCCTTCATGACCTTGAGAAAATCAGTTAGCCACCCAAAAGAGGGTGTTACTGGGTGTTGCCTGAGCTTTACTGATGTTAGCAAGGCTCAAGACAATGGCTGCATTTTTTATTTAAAGGAGGAATACTGTGAACCAAGACAAGCTTCTTCTATAATGACAAAAATACACCTTTCCACATCAGTTGTGAATCTGACTTCATAAACATGATAGTTCAAGTTTACACTGAACACTTCATGAATCGGAGGATATTTTAAAAAATGATCTAGCTTACTTATTTCTTAACCAAGAACAGCTATTAACCCTCTAGAGATTAAATTAAATCTCTTAGATCCAAACACAACTCAAATAGAAGCACTATTAGTTTAATTTTTTCTCCAGATTCAGAATCCAGAAATTTTTTAAAAAAGAAAACTGTGCATTCATTTTCTCTGAACATGACTTCTTTGTGGTCCAGATTTCTAGCTCAGATATAAAATTGAATTCTTTGAAGAGGTTCAGAAACTAATTTTAAAAACCTAAGGCTTATCAATAAGTGACAGACAGTACTTTGGGTACCATTTTATACTCTCTAGTTCTAGGCACCACAATATTTTGTTCAAAACAAAATCTTTCATTGTCATTTAATGTCCATCATTAGGCAATACAGATTATAAACTTTTTGCTCTTTTTGCCCATGAAAACTACTAATTCTTGTCAGTTAAATGGAAAGTTTATTTTCAGTGTAAAATCTGAATAATAAAGAATTCTTAGAGAAAGGTATTTTTGTGTTTTAAAATATATATTTGAATACTTTGTAATAAGCTCAAGCACTAAACAGTATTTTCTCAACTGTGTAAAAGATTTTTCCTCACCCCTCCCTTCTTGATTTATATTTTGTTTGTTTTTAATTTTGGAAATTTAAAAAATACAGAACAGTGTGAAAAATAATAGACCATTACCCAATACCCACTAACATTTTATTATATTTACTTTTAGTGTTTTTTTAATTAAAAAATAAGACATTTTAGATCAAATTGAAGTCCCCTTTGTTCTACATTCTCTATCTTATCCCATTCCCAGGGACAGTTGCTGTTATGAATTTAAGATATATTCTTAATATACTTTTAATGTGCATACTTATATATCAAAGGAAAATATGTACTAGTGTATGTGTGTGTTTTTTAAAATTAATTTTTATTAGCGTCTAGTTGCTTTACAATGTTGTGTTAGTTTCTGCTGTGTGTGTTTTAAATGTGCAAGAGGGACAGTTTACCCTACATATATTTTTTTGTATATATCATCTTACAAGTTGCTTTTGTCATTCAATATTGATTTAACCATGAATATCTTGATTAGTGGATGAGTCTTCTTTGCTTATATTATTTATAGTATATGACATATTTGGAATTACTTACACCATTTTAGTTTTTTTGGTTTGCTTTTGTTTTTCCATTTTGCTTGCTTTTCCCCTCTCTTCTCATCTTCTATTAGATGGTCACATTTCTTTATTTTCCCTTTTTTACTAGTTTGAAAGTTACACATTCTATTTCTAGTCCTTTAGTAGGTACCTTTAAAATTTTGTTATATATAACTCACATTATTTTAAAATAAATACTGAAGTTAATTTATACTATCCTTCTAAACAAGGAATTTAGCACATTTTTACTATAGACAATCCTCTTCAGTCTCCCATATTAACTGTTGTTTAGAGTTTTAGTTCTACCTTGTTTTTAAATACAAAAGAGTGTTCGTTATTGTTAGCTAACATTTTTACAGTTGTTTTGTTTGTTTTCTTTTCTCACCATTGCTGTTGAATTCCATCCTTCATTCTGCCTTCTTGTTCTTTCTTGCTAAAGTCTCTCTTTCAGTAGTTCTTTTGGTGAGGATCAGTTAACTCTCTTGGGCTTTGGATGTATAAAACGTGTATTTATATTACTTTCATTCTTGAGTGATCATCTATCTGTGGATAGAATTCTATTGTGTCACTTTTTACCCTTGAATACTTTGAAGATGTAATTCATTCTCTTCTGGTATCTGTTGCTTCCAAAGAGAAGTTTGCTGTTAGCCTGCAGCCAGTCTAAATGTGTGATTTTTAATTTTTAGATAATCTGCCTTCTCTTTCTCTTCTATTTTCTCTTAATATTCTATAGTTTCACTACAATGTGTCAATGTTTTGGAATTGTTTTTATTTATCCTGCTCGTGACTCAGTGTGGTTCTTATTTATTTTTTAAACTTAAGTATTTCTTTGGTTCTAAAATTCTCATCCATTATCTCTTTAAATGTTGCCTCTTTCCTATTTCTCTATTCCATTCTTTTGGAATTTCTACTAGAATTATACTTTTTCCCTTTCTTTCCTCCATATCTCTTAGTGTCTTGTTCAAATTCTTAATTTTTAAAGTTTATCTGTGCTATGTTTGCTGTTTTTTCAGCTCTTGGTTCACTAATTCTCAGTTGTTTCTTTTTTTATTTAAATGAACATATTTTTATTTCTTGTATTTCTACTCAGTTCTTTTTTTTATATATAAATTTATTTATTTATTGGCTGTGTTGGGTCTTCGTTGCTGTGCACAAGCTTTCTCTAGTTGCAACAAGTGGGGGCTACTCTTTGTTGTGGTGTGTAGGCTTCTCATTGCGGTGGCTTCTCTTTGTTCTGGAGCACAGGCTCCAGGCACGTGGGCTGCAGTAGTTGTGACACGCAGGCTCAATAGCTGTGGCTCGTGGGCTCTAGAGCGCAGGCTCAGTAGTTGTGGCACACGGGCTTAGTTGTTCCACGGCATATGGGATCTTCCCGGACCAGGGCTTGAACCTGTGTCCCCTGCATTGGCAGGTGGATTCTTAACCACTGCGCCACCAGGGAAGTCCCTCTACTCAGTTCTTTTCCAAATCCAATAGTTGTGGTTTCATAATCTATTTTTAGATTAGAGGTTTCTATTTTTCCCCTTTGTGATAAGGATACTGTTTTAAAAATATTTTCAGGTGTTTTATTTTCCTGTCCTGAAAATCTTATCCCCCACATTGCAGTGTGACTGGCAGAAAAAGGGTTGGGAAATGCCTACTATATTTTAAAAAGACATTAATCGGTTTTTATCACCAAGTTAGGTTTTCTCTGAATCCACAACAAGAAAATAAGCTTGAAGTCCAGTCTCCTTTAGATGTAAAGAAGTTATTCTAACCAGCCTTGAGGTCTAAGCAAGAAGCCAGAATCAGTAGGGAAAGTGAAAGTCCAAAACCCACCACTTTAATACCTGCGTATAGGCAGGACCAGCTACATGGATGTGCAACCTGGCCAGTCACACAGGGACTCATGCTTAGAAGGAACCCGTACTTGGTTTAATGCTCTGCTGTTACCATCTTGAAATTCCTAATAATTTTTACGCAAGGGGCCCTTATTCATTTTGCACTGGTCTCCGAAAATTATGTAGCTGGTTCTGATACTAGGGGAAGTCCTGAGAGACAGGAAGAGGAAGTAAAAGAAAAATTAACTTTTGTTGGCCCCAGGGCATCATGGGTAGAAGAGGCAAGAGAAACAGTGAGTGAGACATATATAGATTCACTTCCTCCTTGGCACAGGAAAGAGGATATTATAAGATGGAGAGGAACGCCAGGAGGGGTCCTTTTGTCCCATTTCACACTTTGGACTCTGGAAGGGAAATTCAATCCCCCACCTCTAAAATGGAGATAATAAAGCATCCTGAAAGAGGCTTTAAAATAAAAATGTTTTTCAAAATTTCAAAGAGATACAAAGCAATAGGATTGTAAATTTACTCATGCGGTACTCAGGTGAACAGAGAAAATGTAGTTTAAAGAAATTTTCTATTAATTATTCAAATTTCATTATTAGGTCTCATCATTATAGAAGTGGGAAGAAAAATCTGAATTTTAAGTCAAATCCAGTAAGCCTGGTCCAGTGCAATAATTGAAACAATCCTTCTAAGCTTGATTTTTGTTCATGATTTAAACATGCCCAATTGCTCAGAAATCCACCTAGTCTCCCTTTGCTCTCCCAGGTGCTGAGTGATGTCTAGAGGATGTAGCAAACATGGTCGTGCCATGGACCTTGAAGGATGGAAACAATTTCCTGAAGATGGTGAACTGGCAAGATAGGAACCTTGGTTTCTGATGACACTGAAGATTCCATATCAGCCCTGGATTGCCTACCTGCTCTGAACTTCTTTTAGGTGAGAGAGAAATATATTTCTATTTTGTTTAAATGATAATTATTTCAAATGTTCTCTTATATGCAGACAAACTTAATTCTGATACAGATACTTAGGCTGATTCTAATTTTTTGCTGCTATAAACTATGCTGCAGTTAGCATACTCATCCAAACATTTCTGCACATTTGTCTGAGAAATTTTAGAATATATTCCTAGAAGTTGAATTATCAATTAAAAGATTTATGAACATTTTTATTGTTTTGTGAAATATCTTGCCTAACTTGGGAAGGCATTCTGAATGGGGATCCTCTTGGTCAATGAACAAATGGGGTGGGAATATGTGGGACACTGATACTGGGAAGTGGTTGACATAACATGGGAAATGTAGATGAGAGCCAGATGTCCCCATGTCAAGCTAAAACTCCATTCTACTATTCCCTTTACTAGAATGGCTTAATCAAAGTCAAAATTATAAAAAAATAACCCAATAAAATAGTTGCATTTCAAGCCTGTCAGGTGTTCTTAAGATATTCATTTGATATAATTGTAAAGCAATAGACACACACACACACACACACACACACACACACACACACACACACAAGCTACTATGCTGGGTCCACTTCCATCTATGATTTTTAGGTCACTCTGGATTATTGGGAGATTATTATTGTTAGATTATTATTGGATTATGTAAATAATTAGTTCTCAAACTTTAGCACAGTTAAAAATCTATCTAAAAGCCTATTGGAAAAGTACATTTCTGAGCTTCACATATTCTGACTCAGTTGGTCAGGGGTGGGGCCCAGGAATATGCGTTTTAACTGGTATACCACTTTGAGAAGCACTTATCTAGATACTTTGAAGATTAAACTATTGGTTCAAATCCCATCCATCAGTAAATCTTACTGCCTCACTGTTAATTAATTCTTTGGTCAGAGAAGCTGACCAAAGATGGGCATAGAGGTGCAACTGAAATTGGCAGTTCTGGTCCTTTCTCTCAGTTGATTGACACTTTATGATTGTGGATTTAAAGTAATAGCCACACTTAAGAATAATGAATATGATATTTTAGGAATTATTTAATGTATTTTTTATTCCTCTTAAATCAAGATGCCATATGGCTTCCCATCCTTTTAATCAATGAGTTTCAATGCTTCAGAGGCAGGGTAGTTACTGGCTAGAACACCAAAGTCATCCCTCAGCTTTGATTGTCAAATGAAGCTTTTTAATGTATTGTGTCCCCAGGGAGAAAGTGCTGTTGAAAGCTGGGCTGTATCAAGAGAGGAAAGGAATTTCTAATTTTCTAAGCTCCCTTTATATATCATTTATTTCTAATGGTATTGGATTCTTATTAGAGAATGAAGTCTGTAAAATTTCTACTTTCATACTTTCTTGAGGTTTTTTTGCAGCCATGTTCATGATCAATTTTTATAATATGTCTTTCCTTTAAAGGATGTCAGGTTCTTTAGCAATTAAAACAAGTGAGTTGATTGTAATATTCAGTTCCTCTGTATCTGTATTTATTTTTTGTCTCATAAATCTCACTGATTTGAAAGAAGTATATTAAAATCTCCTATATAACTGTATTTTATCTGTTTCTTTTTAACTTTTGCAGTCAGATTATACTCTCACACTTAAAGAACAAAAATTAACAACAAACAAACTGAGCAACATAATCCCTGCCTTACTCCTTCCTATTCCCATATCCTCACTCCTCAGAGGCAACCACTTTCAACTCTGCTTATCTTCTGGTGGTTACTACCATATTTCAAAATTACATGTAACTTTGATTTTAAATTTAAAAAATTATCTGTTGACTTTCTACTTTGGACAGTGAGTTTGGGGAGAAATGGAGATAAACACCTGCATTCAATCTGCCACGCTTAAAGTCTTTAAGGAGGGGGAAAATGAGGAACAAAGGCAAGTGGTGAGATATGTGGATCCTGGTTGCTCTTTTGCAGGTCAAAACGTCAGCTTGGGGGTAATGAATATTAGAAATAATAAGACATATTAAAAATATTTATTGAGCACTTACTGTTATAGTAAAATGCCCTCATGAGCTTGTATTCTATTGAGAGAGCCAGGCAATAAATAAATATGTAAAACACATATGTCAATCGGTAAAAAGAAAAAAAAAGCTATGGAGAAAACAAAGCAAGGAGGTAGATAGCATAAAGAGGTGGGGTTGGGGGTAGGCTTGTGATTTTTAACTAGGATCATTATAGAAGGCCTGACTGAGATGGCAGCATCTGTGCAAATGCCTGAAGTAGGTGGGGGTACTGGCTAAGGGTATTTCAGGAAGAGCAGAATGAAAGAAAGGCAGAAGTAGGAAATGAGATCAGTGAGGTAATGGTGGGGCCCAGTGGCAGGAAAGGGTGAGAATAGATTGTGTCTGACCTTGTAAACACTTTGACCTTTACTCTGAGATGGAAACTTCTGGAGACTTTTGAAAAGAGGAGTGACCTAATTTGATTGTTGTTTTGAGGACAGACTGAAGGGAGACAAGGTGGAAGCAGGAGATCAGTCAGGTGAGTAATGCCATAGTCCAAGTGAGAGATAAGTACAAGTTGGACCACAGTTACAGTAGTGAAGACACTGAGAAGTGTGAATTCTGGATATATTTTGAAGGTAGAGCCAACAGGATTGCTAATGGATGAGCTTTGGCAATCTGAGAGGAAGGAAATTTTGCCTGAGAAACTGGAAGGAGAAAATTGGTACTTCCTGCATTGAGGAAGATTGTAGACAGAGCTAGTTTTAGGGAGAAAGTTCAGAATCTGGTTGTGGACAGGTCAGGTCTGAGATGCCTGTTGGTCATCCAAGTGAAACTGTGGACTAGACAGTTGGATATTGGAATCTAGAATTCATGGAAGACGTTTAGACTGAAAATGAAATTTGGGAATCATTAGCATAGATGATTTTTAAAGCCAGGAGACTAGATGAGAACACCAAAGAGTGAGTGAGTATTAAAGAGGAGACAGGAGAGAAGAGGCGTAAGGACTGAGACCTGGGTCACTCTACATTTGGAGGTCAGAATAGGAGTGGGAGATGAGTTGATAATGAAGTCAGAAGAAAACCAGGATTTCTAGGAAGCCAAGTAAAGACAGTATTTCAAGGAGAAATCTCAAACAACCTTGTCAAATGCTGCTGGCATGTTAAGTAGGATGAGGACTGGGAGCTGACCACTAGACTGAGCAATAGGAAGTCATTAGTGGCCTGACAAAGAGTAACTTCAGTGGAATGGTGGCAGGGGGGAAAAAGGGGAACCATGGAGGAAATCAAAATAAATATAGCCAACTCCTAAGAGGAGCTTTGCTGTAAAGGGCAGCAGAGAAGTGGGGTGATAGAAGGGGATGGATGAGGATGTAGGTTCAAGGTAGAAAAGAAATTTCAGTATGTTTAAGTGGGATTAAATTAACAGAGAAAAAAGGTGATGATGCAGGAGACAGGGGAGAATTGCTGGCAATGGGATCTAATGTTCAAGTGGAGTTGTCTTTAATATTAGGAGAATGGATTGCTTGTCCTCAGTAACAGGGAAGGCAGAATATATGGGCACAGCTGCAAGAGCTGGGTAGAAGTGATGGTGTAAGCCTGTGGATGCTTTTCTATCAGTTTTCATATTCTCAGTGAATTGAATGCCCCTTCATCAGCTGAAAATGAGTATTGATGAGGAAGTGCTAGGAGTTTGGGGAGATGAGAGAAAGCATGAAATAAGTCATGGAGGAGAACGGGAGAGAAAATGATCTAGGGCAGCATTAAGGCCTACGTGAGATGAGTGACTTCAGATTTAAAATGAGACCAGTCTTCATAATCATGAGTTTTTCTCCAGCCACAATGGAGCTGTGCACATGTTAGCCTGGGACAGAAAGAGAGTTAGACTGAACCAGGGTGAAATGTCGCCAGACAATTATGAGTTTGGAATCCAGAGTAATGGAGCTTATCCCTTACTTCCTTGGGTGCATGCTGGGAAAACTCTAAGCTCCAGTGTTGCCAGAGTGCTAGTTTAGAAATGGCTGAAGAAGGGTGGACGTGGTTGGGCAGAGAGCGCTCTTGATTCACAGAATGTAGCACATGCCTGTGGGGTCAGAGAACGCAACTAGGAAAATCTGTCCCCCAAAAGAGAACACAGAAATGCTAAGAGCAGCTATGGACCAGAAGAGATAAGAGATCATTTGGATTAGAGGTAGGCAAGATTTACAGCCAAGAGGGTACCTCAAGGATAATGGACTCTAGGCATGGGTGTTTGCAGAGTTTCCAAAAGAATCAGGTGGGATCAGGCCCCCACAATGGTCAGCAGGTTCAGGTATCCAGGGAAAAGATGCCCAGTCTCCATGTCTCCATGGTGGGCAACAGCAAGGACATGTGAGCCATCCCTCCTACTCCCACCCTCCTGCCACCATAAATACCCCCAGGTCCAGGAGCCATCTTGGTAAGGAAAATGGTGAAGAAGCATACACCCTGAAAGATGGAGCATTTCTTCCAAAGACACTGGGGTGAGATAGAATTTTAAAATGTTTCATACTGGAATTAAATGAGTTATATTTAGTTAGTTCATTGAGTCTTCCCCCACCCTTCTCACTTCTACCCCTTGGCACACCAGGAGCTTAAAAGTCAGATGATAGCAGTTGTGGGAAATAGAGGAAAGCAACATAATTTTTTCTCATTTGATTTGTAGTTCATAAACTTCTACTTGGGTGTAGACATTTTGGATTATTTAGGGATTTAAATCATACATATTATTCCATGTAACAAAATATTAAAAGTATGAATAAGTCTGGAGAAAAAAGGAATAGATCCAGACATTCTAGGGGAGTACTAACCTCACACTAGACCATGAAGCCATGAAGATGTTGTGAATTTTCCAATGAGCAAGAAGCAAAGCCACTTGTAACCAGGTGGTATTAGATCTTGACTTCTCACCAATCTATGTATATTGGTTAATATCAACATGAGAATGTCTGCTCTGAGAAGTCCACTCTACCACCAAAAACATCCTGTTTTTTTCTTTTTTTTTTTTGAACAAAATTTGCTATGGAGCTTTCACACCCATTAGGGAGATTTCCAGTTTTGCACTTTGACCCTGAGGTACGTTAATGATCCCTCCGCCCCATTAGCTCTTGGACTGTATCTTAGATGTCATCAGCACCCTAATGGGCAGTGTCCTGTGATTTGACAGTGCTACAGCTGTTTGAGGATTTTGCCTTTTTAAAATCCAAGCCAAAGGCCACTGCAGCTCAGGAGAATCATGTGTACTGTAAGAGTAGAGGTAAAATGAGGGCAAAGTAGGTTTTCCAATGGCCTTGTGCAGTGCTCAAAGTTGTTATGTTCATCAGTGACCCAGTGGGCAGACAAGGGCAATGAGGAAGCTTCCCTGTGGAATCAAAGGCACTAGCGCCTGAGAGAATGGGCCATTCAGAACCATCTTGGGCCACATCTCTATCTTTACCAAGAGCTCAGCATGACAGAATGTCCTGCCTTAGAATGGAAGCTGTTAGATGGCATCTGGATTTGGACAAAGCTACTATTATCCCTACTTTCCTTTCAGAATTCAGTCCTGCCAAGTTGCTATAAGGATTAGTGATAACGTATTTAAAGCAGAAGACATATACTAGGTGCTCAAGAAATGCTTGCTGTTATTGCAGAAACAATGTGAATAGTATTAGTATAAAGCAGTAGTTTTCAAAGATCTTCTCAGAAGTCCATGGTTAAAAAAGGGAAATTTAATTTAGACCAATGTTTTTCAAATCTGGCTGTGGTCAGAATATTTTCTGAGGCTTGTTAAAAACACATACCCTAGTGTCAGTCCTAAACATTCTGATTCACTTTGGGGTAGGGAGTGGGCATCTACATACTGATAGTTTAACAAGTTCTACAGGTGATACTGATGCACAAACCAGTGGTTCTCAGCCCTGGCTGTACATTAAAATATTAAAATAACTGGGGAGCTATGAAAATTACAGATGCCAGGGCTGTACCCTGAGCCAACTGAATCAGAATCTCTGGGCAAGCACACACTGGTGTTTAAAAAGCTCCTCATGAGATTCTGATGTGCCACTAAAGGGTCTCTGGTTTACATCATCATCACCTGAGGTGCTTGTCAAAAATCCCAATGCACAGGCCCCAGCAATGCTATTCTGTACTAGATTTATTTGAGTGGAGGCCCAGGGATCTGCATTCTAGCAAACTCCACAGGTTTTTATGCATAACCAGTATTAAGAACCACAGTTATAGACAATAATTCTCAAACTTAGCACATTGGAATCTCCTGGAATAATTTTAAAAGTACCGATAGTTTGGTCTCACCCCCACATATTCTGAATGAATTGGAATGGGCTGTGGCCTGGTCATAAAGATTTTTTAAAGCTCTTTGGGTGATTCTAATATCCAGCAAAGCTTGAGAAGCAGTAGTCCCTGGGTCAGTAGCATCAGCATTATCTTCTGGGAACCTGTTAGAAATGCAGATTCCCAGGCTTCACCCCAGACCTACTGAATCAGAAATTCTGGGGGTGGAGCCCAGTTATCTGTTTGGTTTTTTTTTCTTAATTTTTATTGGAGTGTAGTTGATTTACAATGTTGTGTTAGTTTCAGGTGTACAGCAAAGTGAATTAGTTATACATATACATATATCCACACCTGTTTAAGATTCATTTCCCATATAGGCCATTACAAGAGTATTGGGTAGAGTTCCCTGTGCTATACAGTAGGTTCTCATTAGTTATCTATTTTATATATAGTAGTGTGCATATGTCAATCCCAGTCTCCCAGTTTATCCCTTCCACCCTTATCCCCTGGTAACCATAAGTTTGTTTTCTACATCTGTGACTCTACTTCTGTTTTGTAAATAAGTTCATTTGTACCCTTTTTTTTAGATTCCACATGTAAGTGTTATCACATAATATTTGCCTTTCTGTGTCTGACTTACTTCACTCATATGACAATCTCTAGGTCCATCCATGTGGCTGCAAATGGCATTATTTTGTTCTTTTTTATGGCTGAGTAATACTCCACTGTATATATGTACCACATCATCTTTACCCATTCCTCTGTTGATGAACATTTAGGTTGCTTCCATGTCCTAGCTATTGTAAATAGTGCTGCAATGAACATTGGAGTGCATGTATTTTTTTGAATTATGGTTTTCTCTGGGTATATGCCTAGGAGTGGGATTGCTGGGTCATCTGGTAGCTCTATTTTTAGTTTTTTAGGAACTTCCATACTGCTCTTCATAATGGCTGTACCAATTGTGCTTCTGGTGATTCTATTGCACACTAAGGTTTGAGAACCAGGGACTAGATCTTGCTAATTAGCAAGAATCAATTAGCAAGAATTCATGGATCAGATTAGCTGGTTGACACTTTGATTCAAGGGGCTTGACCCAGCCTGTTTCTGCTGAAACAATGGGAAAGGCTGGCGGTGTGCAGCCCAGTTGGGTGCCTAACTCAAGGCTGCCCAGAAAGGTTAGCCTCTGGGTGTGTGTGTGAAATGAAGAGCTCTGATCAGCCCTGAACACATGGGTTCTTTCTCATTTGAAAAGGCATGTTCGGGGCTTCCCTGGTGGTGCAGTGGTTAAGAATCTGCCTGCCAATGCAAGGGACACACGTTCCAGCCCTGGTCCAGGAAGATCCCACATGCCGCGGAGCAACTAAGCCCGTGCGCCACGGCTACTGAGCCTGCTCTCAAGAGCCCGCAAGCCACAGATACTGAGCCCATGTGCCGCAACTAGTGAAGCCTGCGTGCCAAGAGCCCATGCTTCACAACGAAGAGAAGCCACTGCAATGAGAAGCCCACACACGGCAGCGAAGAGTAGCCCCCGCTCACTGCAACTAGAGAAAGCCCATGCACAGCAACGAAGACCCAACACAGCCAAAAAATAAAAACAAACAAATAAATACATTTATAAAAAAGAAAAGAAAAGCCATGTTCTACCAAAGGAGAGCCCAACCCTCTCAAGGGCTTTCAACAGCTGTTCCAAGCTTTGGTGAGAACTAAACCCTAGACACCATGTTAAAATTCAGCTTCCTGAGCCCCATGCCAACAGATTTTGGTTCTCTGGGTGTGGGGTAGGCACCAGGAAATAGCATTTTAAACAGGCGCCCACGGTGATGCTGATGTAAGTGGCGTGTAAACCAAGCTCTGAAAAACATTGGTTTTATGGGCTGCTATCTCGACACTTTGTGAGACCAACTTCTGAGACCTTCAGATTTTAGCCCTGGTTCAGCTTCAGAAGGTCTGGGCTCCTCCGTCGGCGTATGGGTAGCAAACCCAGGTCACTATGTGCAAAGTCACTGGCCGAGCTCTTCTTCCAGCACCTGGTTCCAAAGTGAGGCTTTTGATGTCAGCGAGAAGCTTCTTTTGTTCCAGGCCTTCCCAGCCCCATTGTTGCACTGCAGTCTGGCTTTGATGTCACTCTAGTGTCCCCACCCTTGCTTAGAAAACTTTGCTATATGCAAAATCCAATGTGCTTCACCTGACCCTAATTCCTTGTGACTGAGGCCAGAAGCAACAGGTCGAAGAGGCTCCTTCTGAAAAGAAATCCAAAATTCTGCACATATTTGGCCTCCAGGCGGCGCCAGCCTTTTGGAAAAGGAGGTTGTTTATGTAACAGATTGGCAGTTTCAGCGGCTGTGTAAATGTCATTCTTTAAAAATAAAGATGAAACTCTCAGTTAACTCAAACAGGAGCAAATTAAAAAGTAGAGTGAAACATCTATTTCATGAACACAGTTCATCTGCTGTCTCTGGTACTTCAAAATGATACCTTTTCTCCAAATGATAACTGGCACCCTCCCACTGGCTTTAGCTAGGCAGTGACAAAACAACAGATCAATTCACTCACTTCAGTGAAGAAGAAAAAATCCAGTCAGTTAGGATGGGCTTCATGTAACTCACACACATGGAGACTGAATCCTTTCTATGCAACCAGACATATGAGCAGAGCCACTGAAACATGACTGAGGTGTTAAGTTTGTCCCCCAAAATGCAATAAGGAAGTTTGTAATGAATCTCAATTGTTTTTAAACCCAAAGGATGATTATTCTTTGTGAACTCACCAGGAGGGTCCTTGAAATATCAGTTTTCAGCCACTGTAAGGGTATGTCTTTAACATGTAAAGCCATCTCATTTAGAGGGCTTTCTGTCCTGTGTGCTAATGCAAAATCTCAACCTTAGCTTCAAAATGGAATCGCTTGGGAAGCTTTTAAAAATTCCAAGGTTCAGGTACATATCCCAAGCCAAGTAAGTAAGGATCTGGAGGTGGGACCCAGGCAACAGTCCTTTTTTAAGCTCCTTAGGCGACATAATGTGAAACCACCCCTTTCTGTTTGCAGCTATTTTCTCTGGAGTTCAGACCCTAGTCCTTGGGGCTGGATGCAGGGACCAATCTCTAATACTCACACTGCTTTCTCCCAGTTTCTCTTCTCCTAGGGTCTACTCCAAACCTCGTGCAGACCAGTCCCTAGAGGGCCCATCTCCAGTATCTTATGCCTATTATCCCAGGTGTGTCTGAAATCCAGTTGTGGCTACACCTTGACCTCAAGCTTGGGGCCCCACCACATAGTAATTGACTGGTCGATACGAAAGAGCTCATTGTCTAGTATGATGGTTCCCAAATACCAGTCCAGAGTTAATTCTTATCCTGAATAAGAATAGCTCAAGGAGCTTGTTAAAATATGTATTTCTGGGCTCAACTTCAGAAAACCCCGTTCAGTTGGTCTGGAGAAAGACCTGGAAAGTTGTGTTTTAACAAGCTAAGCTTCTGGGGGAAACTGATTTAGTCCAGTGCCTCCAATACATAGAGGTAACAGAATCTCAGAGGAGATGTGACTTGTTCAGGGTCATTTGTCTAGTTAGGAGAAGAGGCAAGATTAGAAGCAGGTGTCCTGACGACCGTGAAAAGGAGACATGCTATGGAGAAATACAATTTTTGCATTTCAAAAATATTTCAAAAATCAATGAATTTTCTTTCCAACCTTACCAATTAGATATTCCAGAAAGAGCAGAGCCTTCTGAAGTCAGATCTGTGTTCTAGTCCCTGCTTAGCAATACATTAGCTGTGTGGTTTGAGGCAAGTATTTTCATCTCTCTGAGTCCCAATTTCTCTATCTTTCAAATGGGATGCTACTTGCCTCATAGGGTTTTGTGAGGATTAAATGACATAATGTTGGGCTTCCCTGGTGGCGCAGTTGTTGAGAGTCCGCCTGCCAATGCAGGGGACACGGGTTCGTGCCCTGGTCTGGGAAGATCCCACATGCTGCGGAGTGGCTGGGCCTGTGAGCCATGGCCGCTGAGCCTGTGCGTCCAGAGCCTGTGCTCCCCAACGGGAGAGGCCACAACAGTGAGAGGCCCGCGTACAGCAAAAAAAAAAAAAAAAAAAAAAAAGACATAATGTTGCAATGGAGAGGACTTACTTTGAACCCACATGAGACACTGTTTGGAGACTCCCAAAATTAGGGCAGGGAGAGGATTTTGCAATGGGTGGGAGCCAGAGAAATATGGTTTCTGCTGCTTTTGTGATCCCACTTTAACATCGTGCTATGTGATGATAAACAGATTGGGAAACGGAGGCCTACCAAGGTGCAGTGACTTGCTCAGGATCACATAGCACATTGCTTTCAGACACAGGTCTTCTGACTTATCAATCATTGCCCTTCCTTCTACATCTCCTACATGTCACCGAGGAAATTGCTTCAAGTCAGTAAGTTTTTACATTAGATGATCATAGTACTATATTATCTACTTGAATTTCTTGGAACTAGATACAGACACCAAGGATAGGTTGAGGGAAGGATCACTCAGCCCCCTAACCTTATCTTCCTAAATCTGATTCAGTGGGGGAAGGGAACTTAGGACACTTCAGCAAAGAACAAGGGACCCAGGGGAGGGCCTCTTGGATCCTTCTAGGATACGTATAAACGGATCCTGATGTTTCAGGTTTAAATCTTACCCTAAGCAATGTTGAAAATGCTCCCTGTTTAGCCCTGGGCGATATATCTGGGACCCTGCAGAAGAGATGCTAGACAGAAGCTGGGTCAGTGCCTTCCTCAGGCTAGTGGGGTGGGGATGGACCCTGGAATCATCACATTCTCCCCGTTTTCCACACCTGAAAGCTTTGTCAACACAGGAAGAACATGGAGTTGAGATGACACTTCAGTTTGAGCAAAAACCCTTTGCTGAGTAGTGTTGCTGGATATTTCCATCTGGTAAATCTGGAAACCTTATGAGCGATAGAGGATTTTTTTTTTTTAAATTTTTAATTTTACTTTATTTTTTTATACAGCAGGTTCTTATTAGTTATCCATTTTATACATATTAGTGTCTATATGTCAACCCCAGTCTCCTAATTTATCACCCCTCCCTCCCCCACCACTTTCCTCCCTTGGTGTCCATACGTTTGTTCTCTACATCTGTGTCTCAATGTCTGCCCTGCAAACGGGTTCATCTGTACCATTTTTCTAGGTTCCACATATATGCGTTAATATACAATATTTGTTTTTCTCTTTCTGACTTACTTCACTCTGTATGACAGTCTGTAGATTCATCCAAGTCTCTACAAATGACCCAATTTCGTTCCTTTTTATGGCTGAGTAGTATTCCATTGTATATATGTACCACAACTTCTTTATCCATTCATCTGTTAATGGACACTTAGGTTGCTTCCATGTCCTGGCTATTATAAATAGTGCTACTGTGAACATTGGGGTGCATGTGTCTTTTTGAATTATGGTTTTCTCTGGGTATATGCCCAGTAGTGGGATTGCTGGGTCATATGGTAGTTCTATTTTTAGTTTTTTAAGGAACCTCCATACTGTTCTCCACAGTGGCTGTATCAATTTACATTTCCACCAACGGTGCAAGAGGGTTCCCTTTTCTCCACATCCTCTCCAGCATTTGTTGTTTGTAGATTTTCTGATGATGCCCATTCTAACTGGTGTGAGGTGATACCTCATTGTAGTTTTGATTTACATTTCTCTAATAATTAGTGATGTTGAGCAGCTTTTCATGTGCTTCTTGGCCAATTATATGACTTCTTTGCAGAAATGTCTATTTAGGTCTTCTGGCCATTTTTGGATTGGGTTGTTTGTTTTCTTAATATTGAGCTGCCTGAGCTGTTTATATATTTTGGAGATTAATCCTTTGTCCACTGATTCGATTGGAAATATTTTCTCCCATTCTGAGGGTTGTCTTTTCGTCTTGTTTGTAATTTGCTTTGCAAAAGCTTTGAAGTTTCATTAGGTCCCATTTGTTTATTTTTGTTTTTATTTCCATTACTCTAGGAGGTGGATCAAAAAAGATCTTGCTGTGATTTATGTCAAAGAGTGCTCTTCCTATGTTTTCCTCTAAGAGTTTTAGAGTGTCCAGTCTTACATTTAGGTCTCTAATCCATTTTGAGTTTATTTTTGTGTATGGTGTTAGGGAGTGTTCTAATTTCATTCTTTTCCATGTAGCTGTCCAGTTTTCCCAGCACCACTTATTGAAGAGACTGTCTTTTCTCCATTGTATATCCTTGCCTCCTCTGTCATAGATTAGTTGACCACAGGTGTGTGGGTTTATCTCTGGGCTTTCTATGCTGTTCCACTGATCTATATTTCTGTTTTTGTGCCAGTACCATATTGGCTTGATTACTATAGCTTTGTAGTATAGTCTGAAGTCAGGGAACCTGATTCCCCCAGCTCCGTTTTTTTCCCTCAAGACTGCTTTGGCTATTCGTGGTCTTTTGTGTCTCCATACAAATTTTAAGATTTTTTTTTGTTCTAGTTCTGTAAAAAATGCCATTGGTAATTTGGTAGGGATTGCATTGAATCTGTAGATTGCTTTGAGCAGTAGAGTCATTTTCACAGCATTGATTCTTCCAATCCAAGAACATGGTATATCTCTCCATCTGTTGGTATCATCTTTAATTACTTTCATCAGTGTCTTATAGTTTTCTGCATATAGGTCTTTTGTCTCCCTAGGTAGGTTTATTCCTAGATATTTTATTCTTTTTATTGCGGTGGTAAAAGGGGGGGTTTTATTGATTTCTCTTTCAGATTTTTCATCATTAGTGTATAGGAATGCAAGAGATTTCTGTGCATTAATTTTGTATCCTGCAACTTTACCAAATTCATTGATTAGCTCTAGTAGGTTTCTGGTGGCATCTTTAGGATTCTCTGTGTAGAGTATCATGTCATCTGCAAACAGTGACAGTTTTACTTCTTCTTTTCCAATTTGTATTCCTTTTATTTCTTTTTCTTCTCTGATTGCCGTGGCTAGGACTTCCCAAACTATGTTGAATAATAGTGGTGAGAGTGCACAGTCTTGTCTTGTTCCTGATCTTAGAAGAAATGCTTTCAGTTTTTCACCATTGAGAATGATGTTTGCTGTGGGTTTGTGGTATATGGCCTTTATTATGTTGAGGTAAGTTCCCTCTATACCCACTATCTGGAGAGTTTTTATCATAAATGGGTGTTGAATTTTGTCAAAAGCTTCTTCTGCATCTATTGAGATGATCATATGGTTTTTCTTCTTCAATTTGTTAATATGGTGTATCACATTGATTGCTTTGTGTATATTGAAGAATCGTTGCATCCCTGGGATAAATCCCACTTGATCATGGTGTATGATCCTTTTAATGTGTTGTTGGATTCTGTTTGCTAGTATTTTGTTGAGGATTTTTGCATCTATATTCATCAGTGATTTTGGTCTGTAATTTTCTTTTCTTGTAGTATCTTTGTCTGGTTTTGGTATCAGGGTGATGGTGGCCTCATAGAATGAGTTTTGGAGTGTTCCTTCCTCTGCAATTTTTTGGAACAGTTTGAGAAGGATGGGTGTTAGCTCTTCTCTAAATGTTCGATAGAATTCACCTGTGAAGCCATCTGGTCCTGGACTTTTGTTTGTTGGAAGATATTTAATCACAGTTTCAATTTCATTGCTTGTGATTGGTCTGTTCATATTTTCTATTTCTTCCTGGTTCAGTCTTGGAAGGTTATACCTTTCTAAGAATTTGTCCATTTCTTCCAGGTTGTCCATTTTGTTGGCATAGAGTTGCTTGTAGTAGTCTCTTAGGATGCTTTGTATTTCTGTGGTGTCTGTTGTAACTTCTCCTTTTTCATTTCTGATTTTATTGATTTGAGTCCTCTCCCTCTATTTCTTGATCATTCTGGAAAATGGTTTATCAATTTTGTTTATCTTCTCAAAGAACCAACTTTTAGTTTTATTGGTCTTTGCTATTGTTTTCTTTGTTTCTATTTCATTCATTTCTGCTCTGATCTTTATGATTTCTTTCCTTCTGCTAACTTTGGGTTTTGTTTGTTCTTCTTTCTCTAGTTCCTTTAGGTGTAAGGTTAGATTGTTTATTTGAGATTTTTCTTGTTTTTGAGGTAGGCTTGTATTGCTATAAACTTCCCTCTTAGAACTGCTTTTGCTGCATCCCATAGGTTTTGGATCGTTGTGTTTTCATTGTCATTTGTCTGTAGGTGTTTTTTGATTTCCTCTTTGATTTCTTCAGTGATCTCTTGGTTATTTAGTAACATTGTTTAGCCTCCATGTGTTTGTGTTTTTTACGCTTATTTCCCTGTAATTGATTTCTAATCTCACAGTATTGTGGTCAGAAAAGATGCTTGATATGATTTCAGTTTTCTTAAATTTACTGAGGCTTGATTTGTGACCCGGGATGTGATCTATCCTGGAGAATGTTCCATGCGCACTTGAGAAGAAAGTTTAATCTGCTGGTTTTGGATGGAATGTCCTATAAATATCAATTAAATCTGTCTGGTCTGTTGTGTCATTTAAAGCTTGTGTTTCCTTCTTAATTTTCTGTTTGGATGATCTGTCCGTTGGTGTAAGTGAGGTGTTAAAGTCCCCCACTATTATTGTGTTACTGCCGATTTCCTCTTTTATAGCTGTTAGCAGTTGCCTTATGTATTGAGGTGCTCCTATGTTGTGTGCATATATATTTATAATTGTTATATCTTCTTGGATTGATCCCTTGATCATTATGTAGTGTCCTTCCTTGTCTCTTGTAACGTTCTTTATTTTAAAGTCTATTTTATCTGATATGAGTATTGCTACTCCAGCTTTCTTTTGATTTCCATTTGCATGGAATATCTTTTTCCATCTCCTCACTTTCAGTCTGTATGCATCCATAGGTCTGAAGTGGGTCTCTTGTAGACAGCATATATATGGGTCTTGTTTTTGTATCCATTCAGCAAGCCTGTGTCTTTTGGTTGGAGCATTTAATCCATTCACATTTAAGATCATTATCGATATGTATGCTCCTATTACCATTTTCTTAATTGTTTTGGGTTTGCTTTTGTAGGTCCTTTTCTTCCCTTGTGTTTCCCACTTAGAGAAGTTCCTTTAGCATTTGTTGTAGGGCTGGTTTGGTGGTGCTGAATTCTCTTAGCTTTTGCTTGTCTGTAAAGCTTTTGATTTCTCCATCAAATCTGAATGAGATACTTGCTAGGTAGAGTAATCTTGGTTGTAGGTTCTTCCCTTTCATCACTTTAAATATGTCATGCCACTCCCTTCTGGTTTGTAGAGATTCTGCTGAGAAATCAGCTGTTAACCTTATGGGAGTTCCCTTGTATGTTATTTGTCATTTTTCCCTTGCTGCTTTCAATAATTTTTCTTTGTCTTTAATTTTTGCCAGCCTGATTAGTATGTGTCTCGGCATGTTTCTCCTTGGGTTTATCCTGCCTGGGACTCTCTGTGCTTCCTGGACTTGGGTGGCTATTTCCTTTCACACGTTAGGGAAGTTTTCGACTCTAATCTCTTCAAATATTTTCTCGGGTCCTTCCTCTCTCTCTTCTCCTTCTGGGACCCCTATAATGTGAATGTTGGTGCATTTAATGCTGTCCCAGAGGTCTCTTAGGCTGTCTTCATTTCTTTTCATTCTTTTCTCTTTATTCTGTTCTGTGGCAGTGAATTCCACCATTCTGTCTTCCAGGTCATTTATCTGTTCTTCTGCCTCAGTTATTCTGCTATTGATTCCTTTTGGTGTAGTTTTTGTTTCAGTTATTGTATTGTTCATCTCTGTTTGTTTGTTCTTTAATTCTTCTAGGTGTTTGTTAAAGATTTCTTGCATCTTCTTGATCTTTGCCTCCATTCTTTTTCCGAGGTCCTGGATCATCTTTACTATCATTATTCTGAATTCTTTTCCTGGAAGGTTGCCTATCTCCACTTAATTTAGTTGTTTTTCTGGGGTTTTATCTTGTTCCTTCATCTGGTACATAGTCCTCTGCCTTTTCATCTTGTGTATCTTTCTGTGAATGTGGTTCTTGTTCCACAGGCTGCAGAATTGTAGTTCTTCTTCCTTCTGCTGTCTGCTCTCTGGTGGATGAAGCTATCTAAGAGGCTTGTGCAAGTTTCCTGATGGGAGGGACTGGTGGTGGGCAGAGCTGGCTGTTTCTCTGGTGGGCAGAGCTCAGTAAAAGTTTAATCCACTTGTCTGCTGATGCCTGGGGCTGGGTTCCCTCCCTGTTGGTTGTTTGGCCTGAGGCGACCCAACACTGGAGCCTACCTGGGCTCTTTGGTGGGGCTAGTGGTGGACTCTTGGAAGGCTCATGCCAAGGAGTACTTCCGAGAACCTCTGCTGCCAGTGTCATTGTCCTCGCGGTGAAACACAGCCACCCCCCCCGCCTCTGCAGGAGAGCCTCCAACACTAGCAGGTAGGTCTGGTTCATTCTCCCCTGGGATCACTGCTCCTTCCCCTGGGTCCAGATGCACACACTACTTTGTGTGTGCCCTCCAAGAGTGAAGTCTCTTTTTCCCGCAGTCCTCTCGAAGTCCTACAATCAAATCCTGCTAGCCTTCAAAGTCTGATTCTCTAGGAATTCCTCCTCCCATTGCCGGACCCTCAGGTTGAGAAGCTTGACATGGGGCTCAGAATTTTCACTCTAGTGGGTGGACTTCTGTGGTATAAGTGTTCTCCAGTTTGTGAGTCACCCACCCAGCAGTTATGGGATTTGATTTTATTGTGATTGCCCCCCTCTTGCCATCTCATTGTGGCTTCTCCTTTGTCTTTGGATGTGGGGTATCTTTTTTGGTGAGTTCCAGTGTCTTCCTGTCGATGATTGTTCAGCAGTTAGTTGTGATACCGGTGCTCTTGCAAGGGGGAGTGAGAGCACGTCCTTCTGCTCCGCCATCTTGAACCAGTCTTGCGATTGAGGATTGGCTTTAACTGAATCGTTTCACTTAGCTATCTACAATTAATTGATCAAATTCACAAGTTAATTGTCTTAGGGCTTCATTTCACTGTGTGGTATAGACGTTGATGATCTCTGGAGGTATTTTTTATGCTTGTAATTTGTGTTTTTTTTTTTTAAGGTCAGCAGATTTTTTAAAATAAATTTATTTTATTTATTTATTTATTTTTGGCTGCGTTGGGTCTTCGTTTCTGCACGCGGGCTTTCTCTAGTTGTGGCGAGCGGGGGCTACTCTGCGTTGCTATGCGCTGGCTTCTCATTGTGGTGGCTTCTCTTGTTGCAGAGCAGGGTCTCTATGCAGGCTCAGTAGTTGTGGCATGCGGGCTCAGTAGTTGTGGCACGCGGGCTCAGTAGTTGTGGCATGTGGGCTCTAGAGCGCAGGCTCAGTAGTTGTAGCGCATGGGCTTAGTTGCTCCGCGGCATGTGGGATCTTCCTGGACCAGGGCTTGAACCTGTGTCCCCTGCATTGGCAGGCAGATTCTTAACCACTGTGCCACCAGGGAAGCCCCTGTAATTTGTTTTAATTATGGCACTGGGGCCTTCAGTAAAAATAGGTGGAAAGGCGTGTTTCTTCCGAGAGCTGTTCTGATTTTAGTTGTAGGTTTATGGGAGTTGGCATGACTGTCCATGGCTGGCCACACTTTGAAACTTTGAAGGTCAGAAGTAGAAAAGAACCATGGGACACCTCCCAACCCTCCCCCCCCCCACCCCACTACAGAAAGCCTTCTATAGTGTTTTTGTGTGTGAGAATGAAAGCTGCTTCTCTTAAAGGCAGTGGTTTGGCTGAGGGAGTGAGAAGTGAAAGGAGAGGGCAGGCTAGGCAGCCTGGGGACAGCGTATAGCACTAGGCCGACTGCTTACTGGACCTGGTCAGGCTGTTTGGTCTTCACCTAGGTAACCTGTTGCCAGGAGGATGACAATAACTTCCCCATGACAACACTGGAGCAAGGTCCCTGGCATTGCAAACAAGGCCAGAAAAGTCTGCCCTTCATTAGGCCTGCTGGTTAATGAGCATGCATTTGTGCTGCAGTCATTTCCGGAGGGGTGGAGGGGGGCAGAGGGCACTCACCAGCTTCTCAGTCTCTCCAGCCATAAGCTCCTTGACAACCCCGCTTTTTCTGCCCATCTGCATACCCTGGAGCTGCCTGTTTTTACAGTTGCTTGTTTTGATCTGGTTCTGTGCTTTCTTTTTAAAATTTGTATAAGGACTGAATACTATATCCAGAAAACACCTTTAGAAACAGACGATTTACAGCCTGCTTGGGAGTTTCCCTAATACAGATGACCTTTCATTGTCCCCTTGACTCAATTTCTTCGCTTGTAAAATAATCAATTCCTATTTCCGATATTTGACTGAACTTATGTGATATCACACTGCTGAGTGACACTTGCTGTAACTGTTGGTCTTGAGATTCAAATTCAAACCCCCGGTATTACAAGACTAGCATATTGCCTGCCTCGTGAAGAAGTCACTTTTGTTTCTAAGTGCTTAAGCCCCTAGCACTAAATCTTGTCCTTCCCTCTCCTTAAAAGGTCAGCAGAGCAGATGTTGTGGCAGCGTTCCAGGCAGGATTTGAGGAATCAAATAATTTCTCAAAGAAAAATGGTTTTCTCTGGTGTGGCCCGAATTCCACCTTTTTGTAAAGCATTATTTGAAGCTTTATATGAATATAATTTCTTGTAGGAGGATGTCGCCAATCAGGTGTAACACCTGGAATTGATGGGGAATCCAAACAGGTGAAACAGGAAGTTTCCTCCTATCTCATTGCATTGTCTAGAGCAGCCCTTCCTCAAAGTTCTGAGGAAAAGTTAATAGCATGACTTGAAAAAAAGTGTCTCATAGCCAAGTTCACTTGGGAAACATTGTGTTAAATCAAGTTGAACAGGTCTCTTTTCTACAGGTGTTTGTCAGTGACTTTAATATTTAAATGCACAGTATGAATCTCTTTATTATGCAGTATTTCTCAAACTTAGTTGACTAAGAAACCATATTTCTTTCCCACAGAGCAGGAGACCTGTTGTTCAATGGATTGAATTTGAGAAGCTAGCTCAGAGCAATGTCGAAAGGCCTTTGATAAAGATCTTGTTCTGTCACTCTTTACTGCTTAGAAAATGCTAGAAATCTCTCCCTGTCTCTTAAGATTATATTATTTGCTGATTCTTTAGGAAATTAAAGTCCATTTTTAAGAAAAGGCTTAGTTTTTTAATTTGTAAAATGAGAATAACAGTAACCTTTCTCACAAGTTGTTATGAGAATTGAGGGGGATACCCCAGATAAGGCAGCTGTCACAGAGTAGGCAATGTTATAAAGACTAACAAGGAGATGAAAAGACTAACATTGAACCAAGAGTCCCTTGGTGTCACAACAATAAAGATTGTAAACAGGGACTTCCCTGGTGGCACAGTGGTTTAAAATCTGCCTGCCAATGCAGGGGACACAGGTTTGATCCCTGGTCCAGGAAGATCCCACATGCCATGGAGCAACCAAGCCCGTGTGCCACAACTACTGAGCCTGTGCTGTAGAGCCTGCAAGCCACAATTACTGAGCCCGCGTGCCACGACTACTGAAGTCCGCGCGCTTAGAGCCCCGTGCTCCGCAACAAGAGAAGCCACCGCAATGAGAACCCCATGTACCGTGATGAAGAATAGCCCCCACTCGCTGCAACTAGAGAAAGCCCATGCACAGCAACAAAGATCCAACACAGCCAAAAATAATAAATAAACAAATTTTTTAAAATTGTAAACAAAGAGCAATATACTGCCCATCCTAGAAATATTGATACCACCACGTATAACATTCAGAATACATAGCATCTAGCACCTGGTAGATGGTCAATGTATTTACTGAATGGATGGATGGGTGGATGAATGCCTAAATATACATGTATACTGAATGCAATCTATATCAATAGGGACCACATGAGGATGGCTCTTGCATTAGTTACAGTGGCTCAAAAGATTATAGAAGTTTCTTTCCACCTCATCTAACACCCAAGAGGTGGGTGGCCCATCTAGCCTGGGTAAACTGCTGTCTGCCTCAGGAAGTCATCCAGAGACCCAGGTGATGTGGTCTGCTCTGCTATCTTCAACATGGGGCTTCCATCTCTGGGCACAAGGCTGCTATATTTGTCCTTGTTTTCAGCCAGCAGGGCAGGGGAAGAAGGAGGACAAGAGTAAGTGGCTTGTTAAAAAGGTTGTGGACTAGAACATAGTCATATGACTGTACTCAGATACAAGGAAGGCAGAGATGTTAGTCTCTAGCTGGGCAGCCATGTGCTGGGGTGGGGGGTGTTATATCACTAAGGAGAAGAGAGTAATAGTGGATATTGAGGCCCAGTTAACAGTCTCTGCCTCAAAATTCTGCTCCAGTTTTATGCCTAGATCTAGGAAAGAAAGGTGCTGTCAGTAAATGTTGATCATTAAGGTCAAAGTGTTGATCCTGTGGTATTGGGTTGGAATATTTTCTTCCATTTCAAGGTTTTACTTCAAGAGATTTAGGCAAGCTCTAGTGGGTTTGGAGGACTTCAACCAGGATAGTTAGTGGTGAGATGCGACTCCAAAGGATATGAGAAATCCTTGGAGGAATTAAGTATATTTAACCTGGAAAAGAGAAAATTTAGGGATAACAGTATACCTGTCTCTAAATGCATAAGGACTCCCAAGTTGGAGAATGGTTAGGATTATTCTGTGTGGCTTTAAGAGATAAAAGACAAAGGCTCAGACTTCAGTCCCAGATGCTCTCCCTCCTAGTCCCTTGTACCACTCTACAACTCAGCCATTTTGAATATCTTCGTACTCCTGTAATGAATCATATTCCTCTCACTTCTGAGCCATTGTCCATGTGTTCCCTCTGTCTGGAACACTCTTCCCCAGTGTCTCTCTTCCCACCAGATCTTCATCTGACTGTTTCCTTCCTGTCCTTCAGGTCTCACCTTAGACGTTCCAAACTTCAGGAAACCTTGCTTAATACCTAAGTCTGTGTTTGGTGCCTTTTATGTTCCTGTGGCACCCCACATTTCCTCATCATAACCTATTACGTTCTATCATAATTGTGTAATAGGTGGGATTTACCACCAACCACTCCCACCCAAGTGCAGGCTCGGGATTTTCCTGCCACTCAGTCACTTCTCTGGATGTCAAGAATTCCACCTTCTATTTCAAGGGACCAATGAGTGTCCTGAGCTGTTTGAAAAGGGAGGGTGAGGGAAGTTCAGTAAAGGTAATTTGCATGGTATAGTGGATTGAATAGTGTCCCCCCAAAATGTGCACCTAGAACCTTAGAATGAGACGTTATTTGGAAATAGAGTCTTTACTGGTGTAATTAGTTAAGATGAGGTCATACTGGATTAGATGGGCCCTAAATCCAATGACTGGTGATGTCCTTATAAGAAGAGGAGAGGACACAGAGAGACACACACAGAGAAGAAGGCCATGTGAATATGGAGGCAGAGGTTAAGGTTATGTTCCCACAAGCCAAGGAATGCCTGGGGCCTCCAGAGGCTGGAAGAGGTAAGGAAGGATCTTTCCCAAGAGGCTTCAGAGGGAGCAGGGCCTGCTGATACCTTGAGTACAGAAGTGTTAAGAATAAATTTGTGTTGTTTTAAGCCACCTCATTTGTGGTAATTTGTTATGGTAGCCCTAAGAAACTAATACAAATGGCCCAAGGCATGGCCCTTTCTACTAGACCATCTTAGGGTGGTCTAGTAGATGTGCAAGTAGCAGTCAGTAGTGGGTACTAACCATACAGCAGGGGGAAGAACAGCTAACATTATCCTTTGCATGAGTGACATGCAGTGCTTGCTTAAATGGCAATTGGTGACTTGTATGCACTGGCTTAGCTCCCTTCTGGCTCCCCTGGTGCTTGTGGTGGGTGATTATGAAAAGTTTCTCAGCGTTAAATCCACTTTTTCCAAGTTACCCTGAGTCCAATCCCTCTTCTTAGAGAGTGCCACCCTTTCCCAGGTATGGCCTTCTACTTCATCTCTAGCTTGCTTCCCAGGCCAGGTGGAGGTCATTTAGTTTCCCTTACACCTGAGACTGGATCTTTCTCTTTTCAATCCACTGTCAAAGGTGTAAATCCTACACTAATGGTTTTCTAAGTGTGGTCCCTGGATCAGTAGTAACAGCATTACCTGGGAAGGTTTTAATAGTGTAGGTGCTCAGGTTCATACCAGACCTACTGAATTAAAAATTATGGGTAGGTACCAGCAACTTGTGTTTTCGTAGGCCCTCCAGGTAGTTCTGATGTGCACCAAAGTTTGAGAACCATTGGTCTCCACCTTGCTGTCTTAGGGACTGCCTCTTGATTTTTAAGAGCCTTTTCTTCTCTTGGCAGTGTCCAGACTATATGAATCAGAATGATTTGGCTTTCAAAACTGTTGTTTCTTCTGTGAGCCTACATTGGATATCCCAAAAGTAAGTTTTGACCAGTTTTGTCTGTTAGCATTTCTGCTGGAATACTCCTCATTTTCATGAGGATATGTAAAAACCTTTGACTGACTTGGGGAAGGGTGTTATTCAAGGAAACATGGAAAAGAAAAGCACAAAGATTAATTAAGCTCAATATGATATATCACTGCATTCATTTATTCATCTGTGTTTCCATCTAAACTATAAGCTCTTTGAGGACAGGGATTGTTTCAGTTTGGTTCACCGTTGTATTACCAGCACCTAGCTGTGGACCTGGTCACTTGTTGAACAGATGAAAAAACTAATAAATTGTAAAGATTATGAGTTTCCCATCATTGGAGGTGTTTAAACACAGAGTAGATGCTACTGGTAGAGATATTGTATCAGATAGGTGGTTGGACTAGATGGGTTTTAAAGTTCTCTTCCACCCTGGAATGTTGTAATTCTTTGTTATAGGACCCCACAGGGATCCTGCAGTCCTTGGTACAGTGTCTAGCTTTTTTTTTCTTTTTTTTTTTTTTGCGGTACGCGGGCCTCTCACTGTTGTGGCCTCTCCCGTTGCGGAGCACAGGCTCCGGACGTGCAGGCTCAGCGGCCATGGCTCATGGGCCTAGCCGCTCTGCGGCATGTGGGCTCTTCCCGGACCAGGGCACGAACCCGTGTCCCCTGCATCGGCAGGCAGGCTCTCAACCACTGCGCCACCAGGGAAGCCCTAGCATATTTTTATTGATAAATGCTTTATAACCTTTTGACTTCTCAGTGAGGTTGGTGGGGTTACAGTGACGCTGTTACCAGCTGCTGGACACCACCTAGTTCTAGGATAAATTCTGAGATGTTAGAAATACCCATTGGGAAGTATTTTACTATTCAGAGGTATCTTTTTTTCTGCTGTCACATTTGTAAATTGGAGGATTATTCTGACTTCAGTATCAAAATGTTGATTATCAGAAATGAGCTGCAAAAGAAAATAGTAAGAGCCTCAGTGGGAAAAGAAAGAAGCTTCACACACAAGCACAAAGGTGCTCCCCTGGTTTTATGCAGGCCTGGGGTCACAGACTCAGAATGTTATTGCTGGAAGGGACCTCAGAGAATTGTTTACATTCAAGTAAGCTGAGGCCCACAGAGGTGGAGAACTTCTTGAGCCCACACAGCTGTCCAAGTAGACAATATATTGGGAGGATGAAAAAGGTTCAGTGTTAAAACTATAGCCTGGCAATAAGGCAGGATTTGAGAGTCTTATTCCTCACCATAAATAAGCCTTTTGTGACAAATGCTGTTGGTATCTTGCCCATGTTCCTTTGGAACTCACCTGACAAACTGTGGTCACTGGAGCTTAAAGGAAGCAGTCAGGGAACTGCAACCTGTCAGCTTGTCGTTGATGGCCTGAGAGCAGTAAGTGTCAAACTCCTGTTCTAACAGAGTAATAATATTGAACATTTATTAGATGCTTACCATGCCAGGCACTGACCTAAGTTAAGTGCTCCATGTGTCTAATGCTTTACATCCTCACATTGCTCTCTATGATAAAAACAAGTAATATCATCCTCATCTTACAGATGAGAACACTGAGGCACAGAAAGCTTAAGAATCTCATCCAAGGTCACATAGCTAAAGACAGGCATAGCAGGATTCCAACCCAGGCTGTTCCAGCCAGACTTCAGGATGACTCCCCTATAAACTGCTCCTTAACATACATGATCATGCTGGGTTCAGGAGTCAGAAGACTTCATCTTTATCAACACAGGTTTTGGCTCCTCTAGGTTCCCCTGCTTCTCGGAGGCTGATCTGCCAGTGGATCATGCTTTGGGCTGGAGCTACAGTTTATCTGTCCACAGAATGGCAAGTGAGGGTCCCTAGATTCCACCCAGTGCGGCCTGTTTTACTGTGACTTTCTGAGGTGTGAACACCTCTACCTGCTTCCATTTAGTGGGTGGAATGGGTCCCTGTCTGGCTTTAGTCAACTGGAACCTCAGGAGGAGCTGTGTCCAGATCATTCTTTAGGGACCACAGCATCCCTACCTAGGAGTCCCCAGAGGAGGCCTGGAGGGGTCTTTGTTCTCTTGCTCCAGCCTTCTTAAGCTGCAAAGGGTAAGTCAGTCTCGGGCCTCTGGTCAGACTCTGTGGAACATGACTTAGTGGCACTGAAGCCCTGGAGTAGCAGCGTGCAAGGCTCTTCCCATCAGCAGACCATGTGACCAGAAGACGTCTGTGCTGGGCTACACGAGCATTGCATTGATAACAGTGATAAGTGGGGAGAGAGTGAACAACCCTCCAACATGCCTCCAGTCATGCGTACACGGAGGCTTTCTTTGTCCTACTTTCTGTTTGCCCAGAATTTTTCTAAAGGCCGAGGTTCATGATGTGATTTCAGTGGAATTTGACTTGAACACAAAACATTTGATTGCATTGGGCTTCAGGCACGTTGGTCACTGATCACAACCCACAGGTATACCAAGGGAAAATGGTAGATAGGAAGAAGTTAGACCCAGGTTAGGTAGCCGAATTGTCTCCCTAAAGGTCACATGTCATATGGGGCTCTTGCTTGTGCACAAGGTCAGGAGCATCATTGCCACTGACTGAAAAGTGGATGGTAGCCACTGGAGTTGTCCAGTGTGATGACAGTGATCGAGCCTTTATTCAGTGAGTTTGAAGGCAGTATCCATCCAGCTTCACAAAGCAGAAAGTTCAGATTTATTTGTGACTTCTTCTTGTCTTTCATCCTTCATGAATCAGAATAAGCCTGATTCTGCCTCCAGTTCCAATGTGGGTTTTTTCCCCCACCAACACGCAATTCTCAGGTACCAGCTGTGTGTCCTACAATTCAACTTAATTCTGACACTATCTACCTGGAGATAGAGCCAGATTCCACAGGTTGTCCTCCCACACACATTTCAGATGCCAGTCACAAGTCCAGGTTGTTGACTTGTGTGTTTGACCGACCAGCTATAGATCAGAGGTTCCGATGACCCATTCCTTGGGTTCTATTAATTTGCTAAAGCAGCTCACAGAACTCAGAGAAACTTTTTGCTTTCTAGATTCTTATTTTACTATAAAAGGATATAACTCAGGAACAGCCACATGGAAGAGATGCATAGGGCAAGGTATGGGGAAAGAGCAAGAAGCTTCTATGGACTCTTTGAGCGTGCCACTTTCCCCAAATCTCCACATGTTCACCAACCCACAAGCTCTCTGAATCCTGTCCTTTTGGGTTTTTGTGGAAGCTTCATTACACAGGCATGATTGATTATATCATTGGCCATTGGCGATTGATTCAACCTTCAGCCCTTCTTTCCTTCTCAGAGGCCTGGGGTGGGGCTGAAAGTTCCAACCCTCCAATCATATGGTTGGTTCTCTAGGCAACTAGCCCCCATCCTTAGGTGTAGTCCAAAAGTCACTTCATTAACATAACAAAAATCACTGTTATTGCTCTCATCACTTAGGAAATTCCAAGGGTTTTAGGAGCTATGTACCAGGAAAGGGGTTGAAGCCCAAGTATATATTTTATTAAAAGATAAACTGAGCATATTAAAGTTTTTAAGAGTTTATTTGAGCAAAAATTGATTTGGGTAGTGCCAAACCAAAAGTGTTTAGGAATGCTCCACTAGCAGGAGCTTGGGGAGAGGCTTTTATAGTCAACATGGCATTAGGGCCACATCAGTTTAATGGCCTCTCTGTGTAATTAATTTCCCCCTTTTTGTCATCCTCTCATACATGAGAGATTGATCAAAAATTGGTATTAGCACCACTCTCAGTCACTGTCAGAGTTAAGTTGCTCTTGTCTCTTTCTGAAACTCAGGTTGTGATGTCACATCTGTGGAAGAATGGTTTTTGCTGTTCATCTCATTACCCATCCTGTTTCTCTTCTCCCAAGTGCAATGAGACCATCTGATAGTAGTAGTGCTGATGGCTACAAACATGCATTTAAGACCTTTGAGAGAACATAGTGTACCAGGGAGACTACAGTGATAACTATTGGGAGAATACCAAGAGACTGAAGTATACTCCTTAGCCAGGGCCCCGTAAACCAAATCAGTTGTTATCAAATAAATCAAAGAATGTACCTGAAGGGTCATCAACCTGTTTTAACTAAGTGGCTTGTGTGTTAATTTCTTGTACTTGCTACAGTACCAGAGGTGTTGACCCAGGTACAGCAGGAGACATTTGCTATGGCATAGACTTCTCCTTGTTCAGCCAAAAAGTAATCTAAAGCATTTCTATTATCTAAAACCACCTTAGCAAGAAAGGCTAGGGACCTTAGCGGTAGATTCAGCAGTAGTTGCCAGAGTTAAGGAGCACTGTCTTCCTGTGCATTAACAGAGAGAAAAAGCAAGTAGGGAAAAGGCAAAAGGAAAAAGACTTCATATTGGAGATGAAGATCTTGATCTGTGATCTTGGGAGAGGTTGTCTGCCACAAGATGCTGTCTGCTTCAGTGGAGGAACCTCCCTAGTCAATTTTAATTTAATATCTCCAGCTAGTGTGCAGTTCCAAGAGTCAGGAGGAGCCCTTTTTAATTGGGGGATGTGGACCCAAGATTCAAGTCCCTGAAGTTTGACTGCCATCTGGGTAGTGAGGAGAACCTGGTATGGTTCCTTCTAAGGAGGTTCAAGGGCTGTCTTTGTTTTTAGTGATTCCAAACCAGAAGAGTGGAATAAAGTTGGAAACATTAGTTTGGAGAGTTGTAGCCAGATATTTGAGAAAACTAGAAGAATTCAGGATCCAGTTCGGTTTATAGATATATAACAAAACCTCAAAGGCAATAAACAGGACTAGAATATGATATCCACAAGGTTGTTTTAATTTTTTACTGAAATACAGTTTTTTCCTTTGTAATCACCTTCATTTCTATCAAAGATAATCATAGTAAGATTAATTTGTTTTCAGAATAAGTCTAGTCTCATTAAACTTGGCCTGATTATTTACATAAGAGCAGTAGGAATAGTCACTGACCATATACACTCTGCTGGAACTTTTCACAGGGAATCTTAGATTAGACTTTTAAAAGCCTCTCCAGGCTAAGAAGCCAAGCCAAGAATTTACCATCAGACTTTGCTTGCACTGCCTATAGATTTCAGTGAATTCCTTTCTTCTTGAGGTACCCAAAATATCTTGAGGTTCCTGGTTGTGCCAGGAAGTGACCTTCTGTACTCATCTGGTAAGGCTGCTGGGAATCCTGTAAGCAAAGTACCAGGCCAGTTTTCCCAAGAGGCTTTTATTGGCTCCATAAAGCCAACTTTAGTTCCTTAAAACTGTCTGGGCATATCTGATTTTATGCATATTCTTTTTTTTTTAAAGACTGGTTTTGTTTATTTATTTATTTATTTATTTATTTATTTTTGGCTGCGTTGGGTCTTTGTTGCTACACGCAGGCTTCTCATTGTGGTGGCTTCTCTTGTTGCAGAGCACAGGCTCTAGGAACACGGGCTTCAGTAGTTGTAGCACACAGGCTCAATAGTTGTGGCTCACGGGCTCTAGAGTGCAGGCTCAGTAGTTGTGGTGCACAGGCTTAGTTGTTCCTTGGCATGTGGGATCTTCCCGGACCAGGGATCGAACCCATGTCCCCTGCATTGGCAGGCGGATTTTTAACCAATACGTCACCAGGGAAGTCCCTATGCATATTCTTAAATATGACATTCTAGTCAAAGGCTTTGTAATATAACCAGTGTTTCCAATTGTGTCCAGTTACAAGGAGAACAGATTCTTTTTGAATGTATGCATATAACTGTATTGCCATGAAAATAAGAATAGAGTTTCTGAATTATAGAGGGATCAGATAGGGAGAAGAAAATAAATGTTTCATCTTTGTTCACAGAAAATGTATTTTACCAAATTGCTGAATAGCTTAAGAGGAAAGAGAAAAAGTTTCCTAAAATTTGGGAAAACAAAACACTGAAGGACCACAGTGTTTCAAACAAAGGTCTTAAAGAGTATAATCATCCTCATCAGTTCACCCAGTCCCATGTAATTAATTCGTATTGATCTTGATCTTTTGTTAGCAGTTGTATGAAGCCATCAGTTTCTCCATTAGCATTCTGCAAATTCTTACTCAGTTCAGTGGTATGATCTGAAAGTTAACAGAAACCTGTATCTGTGAGTCCCTTCCATGAGTCTCCTTAAAGATGAAGTACTTTTGCAGGAACATTTTTGCAAAAGCATCAGAGTAAAACAATAACTGTCTGTAAGTGATGAGAGACATAAAAGTGGCCGTGGTTAAATATCTAGTGAGAGCTCCTTATAATGCTATTGACAAGAAAACTTGGTTATTTCTGTGACATACAACATTTTAAGATAATAACTAGAACTACAAGTGATAACATTATACTAGGACATACCAAATTTCTAGGACACTTATTATTGATATCATATATCCATATAAATCTAATGTAAACATTACTTCTTATTTGACAGTGCTTCCCATGTAATATAACATACAAAATAAGCCTAATTAGTTCAGTATCTCTTTTTATAAGGAGAGAGAACAACTCTTGAGATTTTCCAGGGACCCTCTGTAAAATTCCAAAGTTACTTCCAGGTCAAAAAGACTTCATTTAGAATTTGAAGTTTGCAAAAATATCAGAAGGATTTAGACACATGGCCAAATAGGATCACAGATCATTATGAAACAATATACTTAATTATCTATTTAACCAAAGTGACAAAAGATTTTAAAGGCAAATACAGAATGTTACATAGTTGTGAGCAAAAATTAGCTCTTTTAATCTTGAGAAGACTCAGTTTTCTTAAGTATTTTAAAGACCTGATAAAGGCAATACAATACACAGGAAATTGTTTTAGTAAAACACAAAATCTTTGCTTTCTAGGAGGATTACTTAAAAGGTAAAGAAAAAATCATTCAGAATCTCATATTATCAAGAGCAGAACAACATTGTCCAGGAAAACGTTGTCTTTTTAGCAGATGAAAAAAGAATTAAGTTTTAGTTTTACATAAGCATACCACTATATTAAAGCTTAGTTTAAAAATCCTTATAATAACAGTTCAATTTTAGCCAGCTTTACTACACAAGGTAAACTTTTCTCTCTTTCTCTCTCTTCCCAGCTTTCTATATCCATTTAGTTTGTCTTCATTCTCTTCTTTCCCATTCTGAAGAAACCAGCTTTACTTTAGAACAAAATTACTTTCACTTCTCATAAACAAAAGTGCATCTCCATACCTCATAAACTTTTCTTAGCCAAAAACACATTTTACTTTCCTTGCATAGAGTTGTTTTCCTTATTATTTTTAGTAGTTTTAATTACACATTAATTAGAATTCTTAATCCTTAGGAACCTTAATTTATAGTGAAAAGTAAGAAGTAAGCAATTGTGAACTGTTACCCCAGCATTCTTTAGATTGGCAAATTTATGAATACATTTCATAATTTCTAGAAGCATATGCTTCCTCATAGCATCATTTTTCAATGAAACACAGGCATGTTTACTAATAGACCCAAGTATGTTTAGTTCCTCTGTAATAACCCAAAAGTAGATAAACCTGTGTTCAGTAATTAATGTTTCAGTATTTTACCTTATTTGGAAGTGGTCTAGATATTCAGTGAATATCCATCATTTAACTTATTTCAGTATAATTTTAAGGTTTCAAGTTACCAAAAAGATTTTGGGAACTTTTTTTTTTTTTTTGCTGTACACGGGCCTCTCACTGTTGTGGCCTCGCCCGTTGTGGAGCACAGGCTCCGGATGCGCAGGCTCAGTGGCCATGGCTCACAAGCCCAGCCGCTCCGCGGCACGTGGGATCTTTCTGGACCGGGGCACGAACCCGCGTCCCCTGCATCGGCAGGCGGACTCTCAACCACTGCGCCACCAGGGAAGCCCTTGGGAACTATTTTTAAGTAAATATACCATAAAGCATAATTATTCTTTAAAAGTTCATTTATAAACTTTTATCTTACCTACATCTGTTTAATTTACTTGTTCTTAACAATTATGTTTAGATTATTCATGAAAATTTTATAAAATATTAAACAGCTCACCATTATCTTAAGGTATATTTCTTGTTGACAAATTCTGTGAGAGAACATGAGTTTTTTTTTTATTTTAGTAACCTAAAATAAAAGTATTATATTTAATGCTGATAACTCTAAAGATATGCCTATTTTAATTAAACTAACAAACTTAAATGAACTTTTATTTACCGAAAATTATCCTAGATCATGTGAAGCTGAAAAACATTTGGGTTAGTGTTTACATTTCTGAGAGTATACTTAATTTCTTAATTTACATAGTGCTTGTTTGTCTTTCTTTTTTTTTTACGCTGTGCTGCACAGCTTGTGGGATCTTAGTTCCCTGACCAGGGCCCTCAGCAGTGAAAGCGCCAAATTCTAACCATTGGACTGCCAGGGAATTCCCCATGCTTGTTTTTCTTTAAGCCAGTTAAATAGAGCTCTTTATAAACTAATTTTGGCAGTACTATCCGGAGGTAGAAAAATGTTATACATCTATAACATACATACACAGATGTACATAAACATACAGACAGATACAAATCTTACAACTTTCACTTAAAAATTTTAGCCGGGGACAGGTATGATAATGCAGAAATCATACGTTTATAAAGGAATAGTTGGCTCCAAATTGTGTTTCTGGCAGGTGATATAAGTTTACTTTCTCAATTGGCTTAAACTTTTTACTAATGTTGTGGAGAAGATTTTTAAGATTTTTCATTTGCCTAGTTTCCAAATAGCCTTTCCCCCACTTTTCTCTTTTAATTTTTATCTTCTGATTTAGAATTACCTCCCTGAAGTTTGCTATTCAGAGATAGCCCTCAGTTTCCAGAGAAGACTGGGTAGAACATTTACATCTCAAAGGCACAGGCAAAGAATGCAGGTTCCTTCAAGAAGGACTTTTGATCCTAAATGTAGAATTTTACAACACCTACAAGCCTTTTGAGATGAATAGGGGAGGCTTGGAGTTGGTAAAAAGGATAGATGGTCTTTGAATTATTTCTAGAGCAGCATTTAAGTTCTTATTAAGATTTGTAAGACAAGTACAGTTTTTAATTCCTTAAAGAATTGGGTTGCTGCTTGAATGATATCAAGGCTGACCCATCCAACTACTTTATCTTCATTTTGCTTCTTATGTCAGGGAGAAGATCATTTCAACTAATATGGAAGTCAAAGATTCCTATGTTCTAGATTTAGAGCTGTTTGCCTTTGAATGTTTTTCTTCCCCTCTGGGTACAGAGCTTCTTTTAGCTTAGGGGAGCCTAAAACAAAAGAACAAAAGCAAAACAAAAAAACCCCTTCTTACCAGGCTCTGAAAATCAGCTTCCAATTTACCCAACTTTTGACCTTAGAACTACTTTTAAAAAATCCTTTCAAATATCTTATAGGTTTTCCTGGCAGTATTGAACAACTCCATGGACTTAAGAGGCATCCCCAAAGAGGTACAAAAGATACTGCCCTCCTAAAATCCAAAGCCACTCCCCAAGATTGCTAAAGGAACAAAAGACTTAGACAATTTCCCTGAGAGCTGGCAGCAGTAAGACCCTAGCCACAAATAGAGTGCAGCCCACATTTCTGCCCCCAACCTGGTTATTGCCAAAATAAGTTCTCATGACACAAAATGAGGCAAACAAGAAGGCAACAGCTGTCCCTGGGAGAGAAAAAGTTGACAACCAGTGACTGCCGGAAAGCAAATTTACGAGTCACAATTCAAAGACCTTATTCTCACAAATGTGGTTTTTTGTTTTTTGTTTTTTGCCTGCCAATCTGAATTTGGAAAGGAGGGGACAGTGTGAAATTTTACCTTACTGCCTTGTCCAGGCACCATAGATAGAGATCTAGGAGGGCTGACTTTGGTAAGAATTCTCACCCTTTGCCAGCTTCTGCCAGGTTTTCCAGGATCCCGTCTGCAGGCTCTGAAGCAAGTGAGGTGTTCCAGTGGGTCTCATCATGGTCACCAGAAACAGTAGAGGAGGAAAACAAATTTCCCTCTACATTCTATGGTGAATGCTTGGCTGAGACCCCGTTTTCTCTAGGTACCTTCTAAATGGAAAAGCTTATCTAGGTTAAAAGTTCCCTACTGTGGTCACTGTAATTCAAGATTATCTCTGGTAAAGTTAACCTGCTTCTTCAGCCTTAAAACAAAATTTTATTCACCTGAGGCTTCACACTGGTCTGCGTCCAGTTTAAGTAGACTCAGCCCAACCTCAGACCCAGTCTGTTTTCCAACTCGGACCCAGTCTGTCTCTGGCCAGTTTCTGGACCCAGTCTGGAAAAATAAATGCTAAAATGAAGACTAAAAGTTCATAATGCAAAAACTGGTGAAGTAGGATCTGAGAGGTACTTACCCACCACCTCCAAAGGTGCAGCAAATTCAAGGTGCTCAGGTCGCTTCCCCTTGTTGTTCATTGCTCCTGGGGGCCGTGGCTGGGGGGGGGGATCTCCTTCAGTTCCCTCTTCTGACATCAAAACTGTCAAAAGATAGACTGAGACACAGTAACATTTTAAAGAGTTTATTTGAGCAAAAACAGATTTGAATCAGGCAGCACCAAACCAGAAGTGGTTTGTGGAGCACTAAACTACTGGAAGCTTGGGGAGAGCATTTTATAGAGAAAAGGCAGAAGAAAAGTTGTTGGCTATAGCTTAAAGCCTAGTTGGTTGTTCATGGTTGAATGTCCTTAGTGGTTTTGATTTTGTAACCTTGGGACATTTATAGGCTTAGATTTTGATTTGCATATGTAGGCCACCATGGCCTTAGTAGAGCCACATCAGTCTAATGGCCTCCTTGTTTAATTAATTTAACAATTTCTTATTATAAATCACAATATCATAATAACTGATTCATCTCAAAATCTAAATGCCACTTGAATATGCCTTGTCTCCTCATCTCCAGCACTTCCCCATCCTCTCACATCTACTGTCCCTCATATGGATTACTGAAGTAGCCTCCTAACTGGTCTCCCCATATCTCTCTTGACCCTTCTTTCCAAAATGCAAACCTGATTATGACATCTCAACCTCTTTTTCTCCCCTACTCCCACCCCCAAAACAACTCCAGTGATTCCTCTTTGCTCTTAGGACAAAGAACACAGGTTTGAACATGGTCCCAGGCTCTGATATCTGTCCTCTGCCACCTCCCCAGAAACATCCTGGTCCCTTTGCTCTCTTAACTTCACTGCTGTGTTCAGGTCCTAGAAACCTGTGGTTCTTTCTGCCTAGGACACACTCCTTTCTCACCTCCACCCCCCTGCATCATTAAATCTCACTCTTGGCTCATGCCTCACTTCCTCATCAGACCTTCTTGACATGGATCAGATGTGTAACCTCCATATGTGATTATTTGTTTTATATCTTTCTCCCCCATGTGACTCTAAGCTATATATCTTGTTTAGTGCCGTACCCCCAGTGACAGCACAGTGTATTCAATACATATTTGTTGTTGTTGAAGGAATCACTTTGCCCTTAAGTGGGAGGAGAGAAAACTGTGTCACTGTGAGAGGACAGACAAGCCCACAGCCATGGATCCGTCACACCAATGCCAGGCCCTCTGTCCTCCCAACGAAGCCCTACACCTCCCCCTTCTGCGGGTGCTTCCAGCCTGAGTACATTTACAAATCGCTCTTGTTCGTTGTCCCCACCGTAGTTACAGACTCCATTATAAAAAAAGTGTGGTAAAATACATATAACATAAAATTTACCATTTTTACCATTTTAAGTGTACAGTTCAGTGGTATTAAGTACATTGTTATGGAACCATCACCACCGCCTACCTCTAGAACTTTTTCATCATTCCAAATTGAAATTCTGTACCCATTAAACAATAACTCCCCCTCCCCCTTCCCCCGTTAACCGCTATTCTACTTTCTGTCTCTATGATTTTGACTGCTCCAGGTAGCTCATATAAGTAGAATCATACAGTGTTTGTCTTTTTATGACTGGCTTATTTCACTTAGCATAATGTATTCAAGGTTAATCCATGTTGTAGCATATATCAAAATTACCTTCCTTTTTAAGGCTGAATAATATTCCATTGTAAAAAAATCTCTCTGTATCTATATCTGTATCACATTCTGTTTATTCATTCATCCATTGATGGACATTTGGGTTGTTTCCACCTTTTGACTATTGTGAATGATGCTGCTACGAATGTAGGTGTACAAAAATCTGTTCAACAGACTCTTTTTTTTTTAAATATTTTTTTATTGAAGTATAGTTGATTTATAGTGTTTCTGGCATACAGCAAAGTGATTGTTATACATAAATACATCCATTATTTTTCAGATTCTTTTCCCTTATAGGTTATTACAAGATATTGAATATAGTTCCCTGTGCTATACAATAGGTCCTTGTTGTTTATCTGTTTTATATACAGTAGTTTGTATCTGTTAATCCCAAATTCCAAATTTATCCCTCCCCCCTTTCCCCTTTGGTAACCATAAGTTTGTTTTCTATGTCTATTCGTCTATTTCTATTTTGTGAATAAGTTCATTTTTACCATTTTTTAATATTCCACATATAAGTGATATTATGGGATATTTGTCTTTGTCTGACTTACTTCACTTACTATGATAATCTCTAGGTCCATCCACGTTGCTGTAAATGGCATTATTTCATTATTTTTTATGGCTGAATAATATTCCATTGTATATATATTAAACACACCTTCTTTATCCATTCATTTGAACACACTCCATTTTTAATGACATGTTATAATTGTAAGATCAAAGGATGATATCTCCCTCACATTGATATAATGGAGTCTTTTTTTTTTTTTTTTTTGCCCAGAGAGGTTTTATTGAAGAATGAGCTATTATTTTGACTTCGTTTTTTTTTTTTTACATCTTTATTGGCGTATAATTGCTTTACAATGGTGTGCTGGTTTCTGCTTTATAACAAAGTGAATCAGTTATACATATACATATGTTCCCCTATCTCTTCCCTCTTGCATCTCCCTCCCTCCTACCCTCCCTATCCCACCCCTCTAGGTGGTCACAAAGCACTGAGCTGATCTGCCTGAGCTATGTGGCTGCTTCCCACTAGCTATCTATTTTACGTTTGGTAGTGTATATATGTCCATGTCACTCTCTCACTTTGTCACAACTTACTCTTCCCCCTCCCCATATCCTCAAGTCCATTCTCTAGTAGGTCTTTATTCCTGTCTTACCCCTAGCTTCTTGAAGACATTTTTTTTTTCTTAGATTCCATATATATGTGTTAGCATACGGTATTTGTTTTTCTCTTTCTGACTTACTTCACTCTGTATGACAGACTGTAGGTCCATCCACCTCACTACAAATAACTCAATTTTCTTTCTTTTTATGGCTGAGTAATATTCCATTGTATATATGCGCCACATCTTTTTTTGTTGTTTTTTTGTTTTTGCGGTACGCGGCCTCTCACTGTTGTGGCCTCTCCCGTTGCGGAGCATAGGCTCTGGACACACAGGCTCAGCGGCCATGGCTCACGGGCCCAGCCGCTCCACGGCATGTGGGATCTTCCCGGACCGGGGCACGAACCCGTGTCCCCTGCATCGGCAGGCAGACTCTCAACCACTATGCCACCAGGGAAGCCCGTGCCACATCTTCTTTATCCATTCATGTGATGATGGACAGTTAGGTTGCTTCCATCTCCTGGCTATTGTAAATAGAGCTGCAATGAACATTTTGGTACATGACTCCTTTTGAATTATGGTTTTCTCAGGGTATATGCCCAGTAGTGGGATTGCTGGGTCGTATGGTAGTTTTATTTGTAGTTTTTTAAGGAACCTCCATACTGTTCTCCATAGTGGCTGAACCAATTCACATTCCCACCAGCAGTGCAAGAGTGTTCCCTTTTCTCCACACCCTCTCCAGCATTAATTGTTTCTAAATTTTTGATGATGGCCATTCTGATCGGTGTGAGATGATATCTCATAGTTTTGATTTGCATTTCTCTAATGATTAATGATGTTGAGCATTCTCTCATGTGTTTGTTGGCAATCTGTATATCTTCTTTGGAGAAATGTCTATTTAGGTCTTCTGCACATTTTTGGACTAGGTTGTTTGTTTTTTTGTTATTGAGGTGCATGAGCTGCTTGTAAATTTGGGAGATTAATCCTTTGTCAGTTGCTTCATTTGTAAATATTTTCTCCCATTCTGTGGGTTGTCTTTTGGTCTTGTTTATGGTTTCCTTTGCTGTGCAAAAGCTTTGAAGTTTCATTAGGTCCCATTTGTTTCTTTTCGCTTTTATTTCCATTTCTCTAGGAGGTGGGTCAAAAAGGATCTTGCTGTGATTTATGTCATAGAGTGTTCTACCTATGTTTTCCTCTAAGGGTTTGATAGTTTCTGGCCTTACATTTAGGTCTTTAATCCATTTTGAGTTTATTTTTGTGTATGGTGTTAGGGAGTGTTCCAATCTCATACTTTTACATGTACCTGTCCAGTTTTTCCAGCACAACTTATTGAAGAGGGTGTCCTTTCTCCACTGTACATTCCTGCCTCCTTTATCAAAGATAAGGTGACCATATGTGCGTGGGTTTATCTCTGGGCTTTCTATCCTGTTCCATTGATCTATATTTCTGTTTTGTGCCAGTCTTGATTACTGTAGCTTTGTAGTATAGTCTGAAGTCAGGGAACCTGATTCCTCCAGCTCCGTTTTTCGTTCTCAAGATTGCTTTGGCTATTCGGGGTCTTTTGTGTTTCCATACAAATTGTGAGATTTTTTGTTCTAGTTCTGTGAAAAATGCCAGTGGTAGTTTGATAGGGATTGCATTGAATCTGTAGATTGCTTTGGGTAGTAGAGTCATTTTCACAGTGTTGATTCTTCCAATCCAAGAACGTAGTATATCTCTCCACCTATTTGTATCATCTTTAATTTCTTTCATCAGTGTCTTGTAATTTTCTGCATACAGGTCTTTTGTCTCCTTAGGTAGCTCTATTCCTAGATATTTTATTCTTTTTGTTGCAGTGGTAAATGGGAGTGTTTTCTTAATTTCACTTTCAGATTTTTCATCATTAGTGTCTAGGAACGCCAGAGATTTCTGTGCATTAATTTTGTATCCTGCTACTTTACCAAATTCATTGATTAGCTTTAGTAGTTTTCTGGTGGCATCTTTAGGATTCTTTATGTATACTATCATGTCATCTGCAAACAGTGACAGCTTTACTTCTTCTTTTCCGATTTGGATTCCTTTTATTTCCTTTTCTTCTCTGATTGCTGTGCTAAAACTTCCAAGACTATGTTGAATAAGAGTGGTAAGAGTGGGCAACCTTCTCTTGTTCCGGATCTTAGTGGAAATGGTTTCAGTTTTTCACAATTGAGGACGATGTTAGCTGTGGGTTTGTCATATATGGCCTTTATTATGTTGAGGAAAGTTCCCTCTATGCCTACTTTCTGCAGGGTTTTTATCATAAATGGGTGTTGAATTTTGTCAAAAGCTTTCTCTGCATCTATTGAGATGATCATATGGTTTTTCTCCTTCAATTTGTTAATATGGTGTATCACGTTGATTGATTTGCGTATATTGACAAATCCTTGCATTCCTGGAATAAACGCCACTTGATCATGGTGTATGATCCTTTTAACGTGCTGTTGGATTCTGTTTGCTAGTATTTTGTTGAGGATTTTTGCATGTATGTTCATCAGTGATATTGGCCTGTAGTTTTCTTTCTGTGTGACATCCTTGTCTGGTTTTGGTATCAGGGTGATGGTGGCCTCGTAGAATGAGTTTGGGAGTGTTCCTCCCTCTGATATATTTTGGAAGGGTTTGAGAAGGATAGTTGTTAGCTCTTCTCTAAATGTTTGATAGAATTCGCCTGTGAAGCTGTCTGGTCCTGGGCTTTGGTTTGTTGGAAGATTTTTAATCACAGTTTCAATTTCATTGCTTGTGATTGGTCTGTTCATATTTTCTATTTCTTCCTCATTCAGTCCTGGCAGGTTGTGCATTTCTAAGAATTTGTCCATTTCTTCCAGGTTGTCCATTTTATTGGCATAGAGTTGTTTGTACTAATCTCTCATGATCTTTTGTATTTCTGCAGTGTCAGTTGTTACTTCTCCTTTTTAACTTCTAATATGTATTGATTTGAGTCTTCTCCCTTTTTTCCTTGTTGAGTCTGCTTAATGGTTTATCAATTTTGTTTATCTTCTCAAAGAACCAGCTTTTAGTTTTATTGATCTTTGCTATCGATTCCTTCATTTTTTTTTCATTTATTTGTGATCTGATTTTCATGATTTCTTTCCTTCTGCTAACTTTGGGGTTTTTTTGTTCTTTCTCTCATTGCTTTAGGTGCAAGTTTAGGTTGTTTATTCAAGATGTTTCCTATTTCTTAAGGTAGGGTTGTATTGCTATAAACTTCCCTCTTCGAACTGCTTTTGCTGCATCCCATAGGTTTTGGGTCGTTGTGTCTCCACTGTCATTTGTTTCTCGGTATTTTTTAATTTCCTCTTTGATTTCTTCAGTGATCACTTCGTTATTAAGTAGTGTGTTGTTTAGCCTCCATGTGTTTGTATTTTTTACAGATTTTTTCCTGTAATTGATATCTAGTCTCATAGTGTTGTGGCTGGAAAAGATACTTGATACAATTTCAATTTTCTTAAATTTACCAAGGCTTGATTTGTGACCCAAGATATGATCTATCCTGGAGAATGTTCCATGAGCACTTGAGAAAAATATGTATTCTGTTGTTTTTGGATGGAATGTCCTATAAATATCAATTAAGTCCATCTTATTTAATGTATCATTTAAAGCTTGTGTTTCTTTATTTATGTTCATTTTGGATGATCTGTCCATTGGTGAAAGTGGGGTGTTAAAGTTCCCTACTATGAATGTGTTACTGTCGATTTCCCCTTTTATGGCTGTTAGTGTTTGCCTTATGTACTGAGGTGCTCCTATGTTGGGTGCATAAATATTTACAATTGTTATATCTTCTTCTTGGATCAATCCCTTGATCATTATGTAGTGTCCTTCTTTGTCTCTTCTAATAGTCTTTGTTTAAAAGTCTCTTTTGTCTGGTATGAGAATTGCTACTTCAGCTTTCTTTTGGTTTCCATTTGCATGGAGTATCTTTTTCCATCCCCTCACTTTCAGTCTGTATGTGTCCCTAGGTCTGAAGTGGGTCTCCTGTAGACAGCATATATATGGGTCTTGTTTTTGTGTCCATTCAGCCCGTCTGTGTCTTTTGGTGGGAGCATTTAATCCATTTACATTTAAGGTAATTATCAATATGTGTGTTCCTATTCCCATTTTCTTAATTGTTTTGGGTTTGTTATTGTAGATCTTTTCCTTGTCTTGTGTTTCTTGCCTAGAGAAGTTCCTTTAGCATTTGTTGTAAAGCTGGTTTTGTGGTGCTGAACTCTCTCAGCTTTTGCTTGTCTGTAAAGGTTTTAATTTCTCCATCAAATCTGAATGAGATCCTTGCTGGGTAGAGTAATCTTGGTTGTAGGTTTTTCTCCTTCATCACTTTATATATGTCCTGCCAGTCCCTTCTGGCTTGCAGAGTTTCTGCTGAAAGATCAGCTGTTAACCTTATGGGGATTCCCTTGTGTGTTATTTGTTGTTTTTCCCTTGCTGCTTTAAATACGTTTTCTTTGTAGTTAATTTTTGACAGTTTGATTAATATGTGTCTTGGTGTGTTTCTCCTTGGATTTATTCTGTATGGGACTCTCTGTGCTTCCTGGACTTTATTAACTATTTCCTTTCCCATATTAGTGAAGTTTTCAACTATAATCTCTTCTAATATTTTCTCAGTCCCTTTCTTTTTCTCCTCTTCTTCTGGGACCCCTATAAGTCGAATGTTGGTGCATTTAATGTTGTCCCAGAGGTCTATGAGACGGTCCTCAGTTCTTTTCGTTCTTTTTTCTTTATTCTGCTCTGCAGTGGTTATTTCCACTATTTTATCTTCCAGGTCACTTATCCGTTCTTCTGCCTGTTATTCTGCTATTGATCTCTTCTAGAGTATTTTTAATTTCATTTATTGTGTTGTTCATCGTTGCGTCTTTCCTCTTTAGTTCTTCTAAGTCCTTGTTAAATGTGTCTTGCGTTTTCTCTATTCTATTTCCAAGATTTTGGATCATCTTTACTCTCATTATTCTGAATTCTTTTTCAGGTAGACTGCCTATTTTCTCTTCATTTGTTAGGTCTGGTCGGTTTTTATCTTGCTCCTTCATCTGCTGTGTGTTTTTCTGTCTTCTCATTTTGCTTATCTTACTGTGTTTGAGGTCTCCTTTTTGCAGGCTGCAGGTTCGTAGTTCCCGTTGTTTTTGGTGTCTGTCCCCAGTGGCTAAAGTTGGTTCAGTGGGTTGTGTAGGCTTCCTGGTGGAGGGGACTAGTGCCTGTGTTCTGCTGGATGAGACTGGATCTTGTCTTTCTGGTGGGCAGGTCCACGTCTGGTGGTGTGTTTTGGGGTGTCTGTGGCCTTATTATGATTTTAGGCAGCCTCTCTGCTAATGGGTGGGGTTGTGTTCCTGTCTTGCTCGTTGTTGGGCGTAGGGTGTCCAGCACTGTAGTGTGCTGGTCGTTGAGTGAAGCTGGGTGTTGGTGTTGAGATGGAGACCTCTGGGAGATTTTCGCTGTTTGATATTACGTGGAGCCGGGAGGTCTCTTGTGGCCCAGTGCCCTGAAGTTGGCTCTCCCACGTCAGAAGCACAGCACTGACTCCTGGCTGCAGCACCAAGAGCCTTTCATCCACACGGCTCAGAATAAAAGGGAGAAAAAGTAGAAAGAAAGAAGGAAAGAAAGAAAGAGAAAGAGGGAGGGAGGGAGGGAGGAAGGAAGGAGGGAAAGAAGGAAGCAAGAAAGAGGATAAAATAAAATAAAGTTATTGAAATAAAAAATAATTATTAAGAAAAAAAATTTTTTTTAAGTAAAAAAAAGACGGACAGAACCCTGGGACAAATGGTGAAAGCAAAGCTACACAGACAAAATCTCACACAGAAGCATACACATACACACTCACAAAAAGAGGAAAAGGGGAAAAAATAATAAATCTTGCTCCCTAAGTCCACCTCCTCAATTTGGGATGATTTATTGTCTATTCAGGTATTCCACAGATGCAGGGTCCCTGAAGTTGATTGTGGAGATTTAGTCCGCTGCTCCTGAGGCTGCTGGGAAAGATTTCCCTTTCTCTTCTTTTGTTCGCACAGCTTCCGGGGCTCAACTTTGGATTTGGCCCCGCCTCTGCGTGTAGGTCTACTGAGGGCGTCTGTTCTTCGCTCAAACAGGATGGGGTTAAAGGAGCAGCTGATTCGGGGGCTCTGGCTCACTCAGGCCGGGGGGAGGGCGGGGTACGGATGTGGGCCAAGCCTGGGGCGGCAGAGGCCAGCATGATGTTGCACCAGCCTTAGGCATGCTGTGCGTGCGTTCCCCCGGGGAAGTTGTCCCTGGATCACGGGACCCTGGCATTGGCGGGCTGCACGGGCTTCCCGGAAGGGAGGTGTGGATAGTGACCTGTGCTCGCACACAGGCTTCTTGGTGGCGGCAGCAGCAGCCTTAGCGTCTCATGCCCCTCTCTGGGGTCCGGGTTATTAGCTGCGGCTCGCGCCTGTCTCTGGAGCTCCTTTAAGCAGCGCTCTTAATCCCTCTTCTCCAGCACCAGGAAAACAAAGAGGGAAGAAAAAGTCTCTTGCCTCTTCGGCAGGTCCAGACTTTTCCCCGGACTCCCTCCCGGTTAGCCGTGACGCACTAAACCCCTGCAGGCTGTGTTCACGCCGCGAACCCCAGTCCTCTCCCTGCGCTCAGACCAAAGCCCGAGCCCCAGCTCCCAGCCCCCGCCCACCCCGGCGGGTGAGCAGACGAGCCTGTCGGGCTGGTGAGTGCTGGTCGGCTCCGATCCTCTGCGCGGGAATCTCTCCGCTTTGCCCTCCGCACCCCTGTTGCTGCGCTCTCCTCCGTGGCGCTGAAGCTTACCCCACCGCCCCCGCCCACCCTCCCCCCGTCTCCACCCGCGAAGGGGCTTCCTAGTGTTTGGAAACCTTTCCTCCTTCACAGCTCCCTCCCACTGGTGCGGGTCCCGTCTCTATTCTTTTGTCTCGTTTATTCTTTTTTCTTTTGCCCTACCCAGGTACTTGGGGAGTTTCTTGCCTTTTGGGATGTCTGCGGTCTTCTGCCAGCATTCAGTGGGTGTTCTGTAGGAGTTGTTGCACGTGTAGATGTATTTCTGATGTATCTGTTTGTGGGAGGGGGGAAGGTGATCTCCGCGTCTTACTCTTCCGCCATCTTCCCCCTCTCCCCTATTATTTTGACTTTGGTTTGAGGAAAACTACAGCTGTTGTACAGCTACAATGTATAACAACACAAATCTAATATCAGAAATAGAGAAGACTGAATGTGGATTATACAATTAAAATAATATGACAAAGTTATTTGGCATGATTCCATGGCTTCTTTTGTTCAATAAACATTTATTATTACAGGAATGAAATTAACTCACTTTTTAAAAATTGGGGTATAGTTGTTTTACGATGTTGTGTTAGTTTCTGCTGTACAGCAAAGTGGAGTTCCCTGTGCTATACAGCAGGTTCTCATAAGTTATCTATTTTATATGTATTACTGTATATATGTCAATCCCAATCTCCCAATTCGTGCCACCCCCCCTTTCCCCCCTTGGTGTTCATACGTTTTTTTTCTACGTCTGTGTCTCTATTTCTGCCTTGCAAACAGGTTCATCTGTACCATATAATGGAGTCTTGAAGTGAGTATTAACTTCTTCCCAAAAAAGTACCTGCTAAGTCTTTCACCAAGCCGGCACCAAGTTAGACATTGCCCCCTCTGAGAAATTAACAAGTATAGGGCAAGTCTGTGCCCCAAATGGCAGTTATACCTGGATGAGGAAACAAGTTCTGTGGAGTTTTGAATGCTATGTTATGTATTCAGACAATCAGAATTCAGAGAAGGGAGAGATCAAAGTGGACCTGAGTGTTAGAGAGGTATATTAGTTTCCTATTGCTGCTGGAACATACTACCAAAAACTTAGTGACTTAACACAGATTTGTTCTCTTATTGTTTTGGAGGCCAGAGGTCTAAAATTATTTTCACAGGGCTAAAGTCAAGGTGTGAGTAGGGCTGGTTCCTTCTACAAGCTCTGAGGGGGAATCATTTCCTTGCCTTTTTCAGCTTCTAGTGACCTTCTGTATTCCTTGGCTTGTGGCCCTTTCCTCCATCTTCAGAGCACATCACTCCAGTCTTTGCTTCCACCACTGCATTGCCTTCTCCTCTGAACCTGACTCCTCTTGCCTTCCTCTTATAAGAACTGTTTTGATTACATCAGGCACACATGGATAGAACCTTACCTTAATCATATCTGCAAATTCCCTTTTGCCATATAAGGTAACACATTCACAGGTTCCAGGTATTAGGATGTGGGCATATTGTGTGTGGGTGGGTATTATTCAGCTTACCACAGAAGGCTTCCTATAGAAGCATGTGGGCTGGCCTTAACAATTGGCAGGCCCTGTAGGAGAAGCAGGTGGAGACAACATTCCAGTGAGGAGGTAGATGTGTGCTGTGCAGTCTGCCCCCCACTAGGCAGTAGGCCTTCCTTTTCCTGTGTATGATTCAACATACATGTACCCAGCGCCAACTGTGAGCCTGGACCCTCCTCATTGTACCTGTTTGAGTATTCTGTATTTTGCAAGTACCCACTATGTGTTTCTGACCAGTGAGCAATGCCCTGATCCCTGGACGTATAGTAGCAGTGGAGACCATTGGCATTGAATGCTCATGGATCTTTAAAAGATTCATTCATCATCTACATTTTTGGGGCACCTCCAAGTGCCAGGACTATGTTAGACTTTTGGACGTAGATAACTGACATGTAGTCCTCTCACCCAGGGCATCTTTTTCTTTTTTATTTCTCAAGTTTCATACCATGAACAGGACTACTTTTATAATTGACAAAAAACCAAAACATAGTATTTATCTAAAAATATAAAGGAGTTGCTTTCAATGCCAACTTTAGGTGAAAGTGAATCTAAAGTACGCTTTTTCTTGTTTTAGTGCAGATGAGAGTTTGAGAAGGTAAAAAAGACATCCTTCGTTTTGGAGGTGATTGCAGAAACATAGATGTTTTCCAGGAAAGGTATGGATATCAAGAGAATGGGGAGTAACCAGAATGCTAAGTGGGGACAGGCTTTGGGACCTGGGCTTAGTAAAAATTCCTAGTAGGCTCTGAAAGCCCCATCGCAAATGGTGAGTTAAAGATGAACTGGTCTATGGCTATACAACCCTGAATGTGCCTGATCTCATCTAAAGATGAACTGTATATTCTTCCTTAAACCTTTCCTTCTTTCATGCTTGCCCAAATGTTATGCCCTAGCACATTTCTCAGAGTTCTAGTCATCACATTAGGGGGTCCTCTACTCTTTAAAGTGGTTTCAAGGGGGACTTGTCACGCATCAAGAACGCATAAACAGCCCCAGAATAGGTCCTATGCTAGCCTCAAAAGTAAAACATAAAGGAGGAAAAAAATGTGATAGGGTTTGCAATTTGGAAAACCCAGATTTATGTATTTAAAGGTCAAGAGTGTGCTGAAGAATATGGGCTTTGCAGTCACACCATATGTGTTCACATCCCAGCTTGAGAATTTACCCACTGGATGGCATGGGCAATTTATTTAATTTCTCAGTGATTCCTTGGCCTCGTCTATAAAATGGGGACAAAAATGGTACCTACAGTATCAGGCAGTTGTTAAGGATTAAAGTATTTAACATATTACTCAGCATGTAGTAAGTTTTCAGTAAATGTTAATTGCCATTCATCGGGTCAAGATGCTGTTTAAACTTATAGGGGAACACCTTTTAGTCTTTAAAGCAAGGTAAGAGAAAATGACCAAAGTTAATGACTTTTTTAGAAACTTGAAAGAAATCACCCAAAGCCAAAACAAATCAAGTGACTTACAGAAAATGGGGCAAAACAAATCAAATGATTTACAGAAAGTGGCGCTTACTGAGTCATTGGCAGGTTTCCTGCTTCCTTGCATTTTCCTTAGCAATTTATTTGAATCCTGGAATATGTGTTCAGATTGACCTCAGTCTCTTTATGAGGAGATATTTCAGAATCCAGACCTGCTGCCAAACTTATGTCAAAGGAGGGAAAAAGTTTGAAATGATCAAGGAAAAAAAGTTATCATAATATTAGCTACCATAACAACTAACATTTATATTGCGCCTATGGTTGACAAAGAGCTTTTTCACCTGTTTTAGCTCATATGGTTCTCCAAATAATCCTGTGAGGTATCTGTGGTGGGTGTTATTAATTTGGTTTTACTGATGAAAATACTAAAGTTGAAAGAAGTTAGATAACTTGTCTAAGATGACACAGAAAATAAGTGGCAAGGTTCATGGCTCTACATTTTGTGCCTTTAGAAAAAGTCAGCATCCTATGCTATCAGCATCACTATGAAGAGATTTAAATAATAATAAACACACCCTGTTCTATGCAGTAGCCTGAGAGTGTTGTTTTTCACAGTGGGCACTGTTGGGTGCTGTGAGCTATTTTGACAATGTGGCTGTTGTGCAAGCATTTTTAGGATGCTTTTCCAATTATGACACACACATACACACGCATGTTTCATTATTTTTTAATTCCTTCCCATTGTTGATCCAAAATGCTCAGTGATTCATTAGCCTTGGTTTCAAGTGACATTTGCTGTTTCAAAACTCAAATCTGCCCTTTTCAGATGTGACTTGAGATCAGTAAAGATACTCAAATAAAATCCACAGGCCCTATTGATACATCCAAAAGATTTTAAACCAGAGTAGCCTTATTGGAATGTACTGGAATAATGTGTCCCTTCCTCAGGGGACTATTTTGAAGGGCATCTGTCATATTGGTGTGAAAGTTCTGGTATGTTTGTTTAAACACAAGGGTCATATTACTTTATCATTGTGGTTTTAGGAAGTCAATAAATAACTTCATTTCTTCCCCACCCAAATTAACTACCAGTTGAGAAATGAGACAGGGAAAGCAGACAGATGGAGATCAAAGTGTGAACTCTATTACTGATAAGCTGATGGGAGAACTGACTTGATAACTGTGGCCAAAAGTGTTGCCAACAACCTAGCCCAAAGTTAGAGAGGTTTTCTCACCAATCACCCGCACCGCCATGTGGAGCCTGTTTCATTAAGGTACCACACTGTAGAGGGGCAGAGCCGTATGTCTGAATTCTACAGCTGGACTGATGAGAGCTGTTGAAGGGTTGAGAGGGCAGAGGAGAGTTGGGTGCAGGGGAGCAGGGATTAGAGAAGTGGGGAGAGAGAGAGAGAGAAAGATGGAGTAGGAGATGGAGGAGGAGGTGACTGCAGCTAAGCCTGGATGTTCACTTCTCCTAAGTTCACTGATGTTACTCCTCCCCCTTCCTAAAAGAAAAGTGAGTAAGGGGTGGGGGGTGAGGCCAAAAGTGTTACAACAGGAAAACATGGGGTAAGTGGAAAGTGGATTCCTATCTAGCATTTTCCAGGTATTTATCTACTTTAATGTGACCAACATTTCCAAGAGTTAGAGTGGTTGGTTGAATCTGCAGATGAAGAACCTGTGGAAACAGAGAACCAACTTACTATGCCATTTTATATAAGGGACTTGAGCATCCCCTGATTTGTTATCTGAGCCAGGGGTCTTGAAACCAATCCCTCTGCGGATAGTGAGGGGAGACCATATAGATAATTTCCAAAGGTCACACAGTAGGTAATAGTAGAAAGGATTTGAACTCAAGTGTGAATACAAAGCCCATGTTTGTTCCAGTACATCAAAAAGAACTTTGGATCGTGCACAAATAAGCGCTGTGTGTAAGGTAGTGTGTGGTCATAGCCTAGAGACTGAAGATCATTCCATCTGGGAAATAGGGAGGTATTTGAAGCAGGCGTTGTGTAGGATTTAAATACTCACAAACAAAGAAAGGACTCTCTGGAAGAGGGAACAGCATAACCAGAGATGAGGTGATGAGAAATTGTCAGGAATTGAAAGGTAAAGGAATTGAAAATAGTACATGTGGAAGTCATACCGGGTTGGGATGGTATATTGGGGTAAGCACCATTTTCAAAGTAGAAAGAACAGAAGTGAGCAAACAATTAAATGTGAGGGGTCAGGGAAAGACCAGAATCAATCAGACCTAATGTCAAAAATTTTAAGCCTGGTTAACTGTTAAAGAATGATGATGGCATTAAAAATATATGAAAGTCAGGAATAGAGACTGGTTTTATAGTTATTTGTCTTTGACCATGTTTAGTTCGATGTACTGTTTAGTACAGATACTTATTTTCATGATCTATCCATTCATTTAAGTAACAGCTTTTTTTTTTTTTGCTGTACGCGGGCCTCTCACTGTTGTGGCCTCTCCCGTTGCGGAGCACAGGCTCCGGACGCTCAGGCTCAGCGGCCATGGCTCACGGGCCCAGCTGCTCTGCGGCATGTGGGATCTTCCCGGACTGGGGCACGAACCCATGTCCCCTGCATCGGCAGGCAGACTCTCAACCACTGCGCCACCAGGGAAGCCCTAAGTAACAGCTTTTGTTGAGTCTTTATGATGTGCTAGGAGCTAGGGATTTAATAGCAATCAAACATAGGCATGGTGCCTGCTCTTGGGAAGCTCATAGCCAAGTGGATGGGGGAACAGATCACAATCAAACAATCACATGATGTGAAATTGCTACTGTGGTAATGGCTACAATGGAGATATTCAACGTGTTTTGAAGGTCTGTAATAAATAAGGGGGTCTTACCTGGTTCTGAATGTCAGAAAACATCTAACGAGGTAACACCTGAGCTGAGATCTGAGCGATAAGTAAGAGTTAACTGGGCCAAGAAGAATAATTGCTTTGCAGGCATGGGGTCATTCACATAATGGAATATTACACAGCAATAAAGATGAATGAATCTCTGCTACTCACAGGTACCTGCAACTCACGACTTTGGATGAATATTGGTGACATAATGTTGGATGGAAAAAAAGCAAGTTCTAAAGATTATATACTTCATGATACCTTTTAATAAAGTTTAAAAACAAGAAAAATTAAACAACACGTTGCTTAGATATATATGTGATTTTTAAAAAGGCAATGAAAAATAAACACAAAATTTAGAAAGTGAAAATTCGGAGTAGGAGTGGCAGGGGAAGGGATGGAGAGGTTCATAAGGACATGTAAATTTTTGTAAAACATGATGTTCTAGATACTGGGGTGGATGGGGAGCTCTGAAAAGTTCATCGTATTATTTAAATAAAGAGAGCCACGTACCAGCCAATTTTAGTGGCATGATAAACTAAGGATTATGATTAATCCAATTTTGGGCACCTGAGATTTTTTTTTTTAAGAGATTATGCTGAGTATTGGGGACTTAAAGAATATCAGGATGGCTGGAATAGAAAAGCAGAGGGGAAAAGACAGGAAATGAGGCTGCGAAGATGGCTGAGCTCTGGACCATGTATTGCAGGCCTTTTCAGGCAGTTTTCCCATTATCCCAAGAGCTGTAGGAGACATTGAAAAGTTTTTAAGCAGGAGACAGGCTTCAAAATTTGCATTTTGAAAAAAGTCACTTTGCCTTCAGTGTAGTGACCAGATTGAAGAGAGGCCAGAAGGAATGTGGATGAATCACTTAGAAAGCTTTGTCTAGAAATAAGATAGTGGGAGCTTAGGATAGGGTGGATGTTGCTGTGCTGGTGGTGATGGTGATGGTGATGTTGGTACTGGTGGTGGTGATGGTGATGTTGGTTGTGGTAGTCCTAGATGGGATGGTGGTTTTAGTGTTGGAAATAGGGCTAAATGGACAGATTTGAGAATATTTAGGAAGTAGAATCTTTAGAATTTAGGGATAGATGTGACATATGTGTTGATGGAGAGGAAGGCAGACATCAAGGATAATTCCTAGGCTTTTGGCTTGTCAGTAAAGTGGGGATGGTGCAGGAAGGAGAAATCAGTGATTCAGTTTGGGGCATGCTGAGTTTGAGATGCTTTTTCAGGTTCTACCTCTTTTGTAACCCCTTTCCAGAGATAGTGATTCACTTTCCTCTCTATTGCCTAAATGAGAGCTCACAAACTCCAGTTCTTTTGGGGGTCAGGTGGGTAACTGGTGTGACTAAAGCAGGCTGAGTCAGGGAGAGATTCAGAATGGTGAGGACTTCAGTGACCTGTGGAAAACATGACCCATCAAACAGGGGGGGGTGGTGGCTGCGACTCAGCCCAAGTGTCGTTTTGACTCTTGAGTTTTCAAGTGGAGCAAAAAAAAAATCATGGTTTTAATGTTTATTAGTTAGCAGCTAATCCGACACACAAAAAGACCTACTATAAGGGCTAATCCTGTGGGTGGGCCAAACGAAATTAATCTGTGACCCATAAGTAGCTAGATTAGAATTTTGGTTTTAAATCATTTATTAATATTAATTTATTCATCATATTATTGATCAAGTACATTTCAGTACAGTTATTGGGATACACATTTTCTGATAACAGCACTATTAAGAGCTACTTGCATTTGAATTTTACGGAAATGTACTATATACTCAATTTTATTTTTAAATTTTGCATGTTACTATTTAAAAAATTTTTTTTTTCTATTTTCTTTTCCCATTTAGGTTATTACAGAATATTGAGCAGAGTTCCCTGTGCTGTACAGTAGATCCTTGTTGGTTATCTATTTAATTTATTTTTTATTATTATTTTTTAAACCCCCATTTATTTATTTATTTTTGGCTGTGTTGGGTCTTCGTTTCTGTGCGAGGGTTTTCTCTAGTTGTGGCAAGTGGGGGCCACTCTTCATTGCGGCGCGCGGGCCTCTCACTATCGCGGCCTCTCTTGTTGCGGAGCACAGGCTCCAGACGCGCAGGCTCAGTAGTTGTGGCTCACAGGCCTAGTTGCTCCGTGGCATGTGGGATCTTCCCAGACCAGGGCTCGAACCCGTGTCCCCTGCATTAGCAGGCAGATTCTCAACCACTGCGCCACCAGGGAAGCCCTGGTTATCTATTTTAAATACAGCAGTGTGTGCATGTCAATCCCAAACTCCCAATCTATCCCTCCCCTCCTTCCCCCCTAGTAACCATAAGTTCATTCTCTATATACTCAATTTTAGAACATTTTTTAATATTTAAATTTTTCATTTTGAAAAATATTAAATCCTCAGAAGAGTTGCAAGAACAGAATAATGATTCCTTCACCCAGATCCACCATTTGTAAGCATTTCTTCACGTTTGCATTCTCTCATCCACCGTCTCAGCCCCTGCCCCCTCACATCTGGACCATGCCAGAGTTAGTTGCAGACATCATGACCTCTAATACTTTAGCACGTATTCCCTGTACAATGACATTCTCTTACATCACCACAACACAATGATTAAATTCAGGATTGATACAATACTGTTATCTAATATACAGTTAATATTCAATTTTGCATTTTTTTTCTGATCTAGAATCCAGGGTAAATCATCCATTGTATTTGGTTGTCATGTATACTTAGTCTCCTTTAACTTGGAACAGTTCCTCGTGTCTTTTATGACAATGACTTTTTTGAAGAGTACAGGCAAGCTGTTTTATAGAATGACCCTCTGTTTGAGTTTGCTTGATTGTTTCCTCATGATTAGGTTCAGGTTATGCATTTTTGGCAGGAATACTATGTAAGTATTGCTGTGTCCTCAGCGCATCACATCAGGAGGCACATGATGTCACTTTGATGATTTAGGGTGGCTTGTGTCTGCCAGATTTCTCCACTTACAGGAACTTATCTTCTTTGTAATCAGCAAGTAATCTGTGGGGAGATAGTTTGGGACTCTGCAAATATCCTGTTCACCAACAGACTTTCACCCAATAGTTTTAGCATCCATTGAAAATTCCCATCTGAATCTGTTCCTACTATGGAGGTTGCAAATTTGTGATTTAAAAAAACCCTAACATTTCTTCTACGTGTATTAGCATTCTACTGTAAAGAGGCGCTTTGTGTTGCCCATTTATTTGTTTATTTACTTTGTCTTTTTTGTGTCTGTATAGACACCTAGATTCTTTTGTATCCAAAGTTTTCTAACCTATTGTTGTTTTTATGCTAAAATTGCCCACAGTTTTATGCTAAATTTCCAGCACCTTCAGGCTGGCTCCTGTGTTCTTTGACATCTTCCCATCAGTTTTTGAGGATTTACTTTCTGCCACAAGATGCTATGGCTCGCTTTGTGCTTTCCCTGTCCTAGCCCTGGAATCTGCCATTTACCCAAGGACCCCTGCTTCCTTTTATTGGGGAATGTGTTTAGAAACAAAAATCGGAGACTACTTGTGCTAATCACTATTGAAATGTCATTGATTCTAGGTGCTTTCAGTGGCACAGAACTTGTAGGCATGCATTTTTTAAAAAATCCATGGGTTCATTCCGATACTCCTAATTCCAGTCAAACACTAGAGGGCTCTTCCTTGCTTTCCCCTCAGTCCATAGGTGTATTTCTCTTCTCTCATAATGACTGCCTGGCTCCTAACAACATCAGTGTATTTGCTCATTTAAAGAATGTGTTTTATACCAAATGTAAAATAGCTAGCTAGTGGGAAGCAGCCGCATAGCACAGGGAGATCAGCTCTGTTCTTTGTGTCAACCTAGAGGGGGTGGGATAGGGAGGGTGGGAGGGAGACACAAGAGGGAGGGGATATGGGGATATATGTATACATATAGCTGATTCACTTTGTTACACAGCAGAAACTAACACACCATTGTAAAACAATTATACTCCAATAAAGATGTGAATAAATAAATAAATAAATAATGTGTTTTAAAGCAAGGGAGATTTCCTCCTTTCCCAGCTGCTGAGATAATTCATTTTGACATTCCTCAGTTCCCATAGTTTTTCCTAGTTAATTTTTTCATATTTTAGGCATGTTCAGATTTCTCTAAGCATATCTTTGCAAAGATTTCACCATGTAGAAGTACTATATTAATATGATTTATCATAAATCATATGGAGAGAGAACAATTCCCTTCTTTTGAGTGAGGCTAAAATGAGGGTTGTTGATAATAACTTCCATCTGCTTGGCAGTTTACAGTTTGCAAAGTACTTCTTTACATGTACTACTTCATTTACTCTTAATGGTTTGAATTCTTTAGGTCCCATACAAAATGAAGAATACATACGTAAACCCAGAGCTTCGTGAATGTTTCACATGGTAGGACTCAAATAATACCTGCTGATTTTTAAAAAGATGCATTTAGAATCTATGGCAGATGAAAACAGGTATTATATAAAAGTGTTACCGAGTTCAAGCTCACTCTGCTTGCCACACGACAGATGAATAAATCGAGAGACGAGGTGTCGAGGCAAGGAATAGCGACTTTATTCGGAAAGCCAGCAGACCAAGAAGATGGCGGACTAGGGTCCCCCAAAAAACATCTTATCGGAGTCTGGATGCCAGTTTCTTTTATAGAACAGAGAGGGGGAGGAGGTTAGGAAGTAAAAAGGCCATTTATCTTGTAAAATAGGAGGGGATGTGTTAATTTTTTATTTTCTGCAGCCATTCACAGGTGGGCAGGGTCAGAATGTCTCTCTGTGAGCTGAACAAAGGCCCTTTAGTTTAACAGTCAGGCAGAGGGGCAGGGTTCCCTGTGGCAGGCCATTATGTATGCTTACAGCTGTAGATAGTGATTATAATAACAAAAGGGACAAAAAGCAAAGGTTAAAGTAAAGGAAACAGATCCAACATGGAGTCAGGATTGGCTCTTCCCTGTTACAAAAGCATGAATAATCCTCAGCAATAGATGATCTAAAACAATTTTTTTTAAACATCCAAACTTTATTTTTTTGGCCGTGCCGTGTGGCTTGTGGGATCTTAGCTCCCCAACCAGGGATTGAACCCGGGCCCTCGACAGTGGGAGGGCAGAGTCCTAATCAATGGAACGCCAGATTCCCTAGATGATCTAAAAATTTTTATACTCACATTGGCACTTTTTGCCATTGCTATTTTGTAGGAATTTTGTGTCTTTCTTAGAGTGATATTTTGAAAATATGTCTGCTTCCTAAACATACACCAAATTACAGATGCCTTTAAAGCAGTGGTTCTAGGGACTTACCTGGTGGTGCAGTGGTTAAGGATCCACCTACCAATGCAGGGGACACAGGTTCGATCCCTGATCCGGGAAGATCCCACATGCCGCGGAGCAACCAAGCCCGTGCGCCACAACAAAGAGTAGCCCTGGCTCACCACAACTACAGAAAGCCCGCACGCAGCAGCGAAGACCCATTGAAGACAACAATAAAAAAAAAAAAAAAGAAAAAAAAAAAAAGCAGTGGTTCTTAAATATGGCTGTATGTAGAATTGCTTGGGGAGATGTGGGTGAGGGCTGCATCTCTTGCCAATCAAATCAGAATCTTTAAGGTAGGCATCAATACGTTTTAAAGCTGTCCAGATAATTCCAATGAGCAGCCACTGCACTGGTGAGAGAAGGCTCTGCTAAGTTTTGGTGAGAGTGGCTTGGGTCACATATAAACACAAGGTAGCTTGCTCTGAGCCTGATTTCTGATTTAAAGACTGATGCTTAGAGTATGCAGGAATATATTTTGAGCTTGACTTAGCAGTTGAAAGGCACTGAACATATTCTTTTATTTTTTCATTAGCTAGCCATATTCTCTTTATTCTAAGGTTTACATGATTTTCACATTTCAGTGTTTCTGAAATCATGTCACGACCTAAAATTAAGTGTATGTGTACACACATGCATTATAACATTATAAAGCCATATATAGAACAGGGCTCTTAAACCTCAGTGTGAATCATAAATATTTGATTAGTTATTATAAATGCGGAATGTTAGGCTGGTTTGGGGCCTTTTGAAAGGGCCAAGGTTAACCAGCACCCTGGGTGATTCTGATCCATCAGGTCCTTGGACTTTGCGTTACCGAGTCCAAGCTCACTCTGCTCGATGAACAACTGGACAGTAAATCAGGAGACGAGGTGTTGAGGCAGGGAATATGACTTCATTTGGAAAGCCGGCAGACTGAGAAGATGGCAGACTAGTGTCTCCAAAAAACCATCTATCTTATGGGGGTCTGGATGCCAGTTTCTTTTATAGAATCAGAGAGGGAGAGGCGGTGAGGAAGTAAAGTAAAAAGGCAGAATAGAGAGGAAGAAGCAGCGAGGAATTAAAGTAAAAAGGCCGTAAGTCTTACAAATATCTCCTGGAATGGCCAGCCAGCCTCAGAAGGGGATGTTTTAATTTCTTCTTTTCTGCAACCATTCACAGGTGGGCAGGGTCAGATTGTCTCCCTGTGAGCTGAACAAAGGCCCTTTAGTTTAATATTCGGCAGAGGGGCAGAGTTCCCTGAGGCAGGCCATTATGTATGATTATAATAACAAAAGCAAGAAAAGAAAAGGTTAAAATTGAAAGAAACATATCCAACATGGAGTCAAAATTGGCTCTTCCCTGTTACATTTGCTTGCTTTGAACAGTGGTTTTCAGAGTGGTTTTACCTCCTTCCCCCCAAGCAGTAGCCATGTCACCTAGGAACTTGTTAGAAATGCGCATTCTCAGGCCCTACCCCAACCTACTGAATCAGAAACTCTGTAAGTGAGGACCCACAATCTGTATTTTCACGGGCCCCTAGGAATTCTGGTGTAGGATAAAGTTTGAGAACCACTATTTTGAGGAACACTGCCAGTGTTTCCCATACTTCTTTGATGATAAGAATCACCTAGCATACTTTAAAAAACTCCACATCTCAGCTCCATCCTGGATCTATTGAATTAAAAATCCAAGGGGGGAAAAATATTCCAAGGGAACAGGTGGGTAATCTGTATATTAACAAGCTTCCCAGGTGATTCTTATCCTCAGACAAATTTGGGAAATACTGAGATGGAAAAGCCAAGGATTTGTCAATTCACAGCCTTACATTCCCTATTTAGGTTTATCTTGGGTTTTGTGTTTATCATCGCATTTAAATTTTATAACAGCCTTATGAAGTAGATACTATTATCAAACCTGTTTTATAGATGACAAAACTGAGGTTTGAAGATCTCAAAGAACACACTGGGGGGCTTCCCTGGTGGCGCAGTGGTTGAGAGTCCGCCTGCCGATGCAGGGGACACGGGTTCGTGCCCCGGTCTGGGAATATCCCACATGCCGCGGAGTGGCTGGGCCTGTGAGCCACGGCCGCTGGACCTGCGCGTCCGGAGCCTGTGCTCCGCAACGGGAGAGGCCACAACAGTGAGAGGCCCGTGTACCACAAAAAGACAAACACACGGAGTCATTTAGATAGTAAACCAGAGAGCTGGGACTCAAACCAAGAACTTTCTGACTCTAAAGCCTTGGTTCTTAAACTGTTCTAGGGTAACTGTTTGCAAATCGTTGATGTTGTTGTTGTTATAATGTAGGGTAGCTTTGCGGACAGATACTTGCCCAGAGACATTCCTTGGGTCAGTATTTAAGAACTGCCATCTGTAATCCCAACCCAGATTTGCAGACTTTGTTCCCTACTGTTTCTCAGCATGAATTGTTCCCTCCAACAAGGCCATATTACTCCTCATCTTTGACCTCCCTTTGCTCACTCCTTCCTTTACTGTTGTATTCACTGTACCTTTACTGATGAGAAGTATCCATCCTCTTGTCTTCTAGGCCTCTTAATTACTCATCCCTTATTTCTTCCCACAAAAGGATTTTCCTTCCTCTTCTCAGTCCAAAATCTGGCCATGCCTCAAGACTCTATTTCAGTTTCCTTTTCCCTGTGAAGAACCCCTGACCACACTGGGCATCAGTGACCTCTCCCTTCTAGGACTTACAGTGACACTCTTGGCCTGCACCCTTTATTTGTTCCCCATCATGGAGTGCCCTGCTTATGCATCTTAATCTTTAATCTAGATTTGAAGGTGCTACTCTGTTCCTGGCCAAGTAGTAAGAGTGCCAAAATATCTGTTGACCTGCAATAAAGTCAGTCCAGTTAAAGAATCACAGAAAATGAAGATGGATTTTAAAAGCAAAAAAGACAAGTTGTGGGACCTTCTGGGAGAATCTGTGATGGGGTTACACTGACTGTCACGTGAGCCGTCAGTGGATTTGCAAGGGTAGTTAGGTGAATTTAATGATTATTCCTTCGAATTTAGTTTGCAGGAATCTTACCCTCTCTTCCAAACTCAGAAAAAGGTGGGGGCATCTCTTTTGGTGAGGATGGAATGACAGAGGAATTGGGAGAGGGGGTGGAGGTGTGGTGTAGGTTTTGTAAACGGGAATGACTTTAATTAAAAAAAAAAAATTCCATTGTGATCTCATTCCAGACTAGAATGTATTTTCTTTTAAAAATACAATGGGTAATGCCTATTTTGGTTCCCTTCCAGATGTTAAGGTAGCATCATGTTTTGGAACCATAGCATCCTACGAGGTAACATGAGACTTCAGATCTGAAAGTCCTACATTCTGGAAACCCTGACCTGGAAGAACATGTCCAGGTACCTCTGAGCTAGGGTCAGGGCCAATGCTGGGGAAAGGGTGCCACCTACTGACCAGCCATAGTCACACCGTTTCCTGCCAGAAACCTTTCATTTGGTTTGGCTCAGAGCTCTTGCCTCAAAGAGGCTGGCCCCAGAGGCCCAGGGAGGTTCTCTGCCAACACCCATTGTGTTTCACGGGGAAGTTCATGAGGACATAGCTACACAAAGTGAGGTGTTCCAAGGGTATGTCTTCTATGAGAATATCTTTCAGGAAAAGAGTTTTCCTTTGAGGAAAAATATCAACAGCCTCTGTGTAGAAAATGACAGAAAAAGGGCTTCCCTGGTGGCACAGTGGTTGAGAGTACACCTGCCGATGCAGGGGACACGGGTTCGTGCCCCGGTCCAGGAAGATCCCACATGCTGCGGAGCGGCTGGGCCCGTGAGCCATGGCCGCTGAGCCTGCGCATCTGGAGCCTGTGCTCCGCAACGGGAGAGGCCACAACAGTGAGAAGCCCGCGTACCGCAAAAAAAAAAAAGAAATGATAGAACAAATATTTGGTTGAATGCTGTTACATAAAGTTATGGTTCCATCACATGGATTTCAAAGACAGTTGCGTTATTAAGGGGTGGACAGAACAGAGGGTGATGTTTAGGACTTAACTCTGTTTTAGAAGAGTTTGAATCCATTAATGGTTTAAATAATTAGAGGTCCATTTCATTTAAAAATAAAATTATATTTTCTACCATATTATTAAATGGGGAATATATATATAGAAAAGTTTTATTCTTTTATTTAGTGTAGGTTGATGGAAGACACTGACAGAAAGAGAACCAGTGCCTCCTGATATACCATTCAGTGTCAAGCTCCTTGACTAGGAGATAGTCATAATTGTTTGTCTTCTCAAGACCCTGTTTGGTCAATTTGAAAAGTGCATTAGAGGTTGACAAGATGGATGGATGGGATTTGTTTCCTCCAGCAGGAAAATGCGTCCGGGACACATGATTGCAGGTGTGAGAAAGGCTACTTCCTAAATCAACTGAGATCCAAAATTAGACTCTTGCTTCTTTGGTGGGAGTGGTATCTTTTTTTTTTTTTTTTTTTGGGAGTGGCATCTTAAAGAAAAGATGCTTTCATTGAGTCAATACACAGGGGAATGAGAGAGAGTGGGAGGACCATGAGAGAGGAGAAGGAGATGTTTCTATGGCAGCTGGAGAAGGACTTCACAAGCTGCATCTTGGCAAATTGGCTTTTGGGGGAATCCCACTGTCACCCTCTGCAGCACTTAATCCCCGGGGAATTCCAGCCCCCTGGATCCTGATAAACAAAGTCACATTAAACTAAACCCTCCATTGAGATGTGCTATCAAGAGGGTTTTCCTAAACTAGAATGAGAGGAAGGGAGTGCTGCTTAGCCCAAAGGAGTAGTACTGACAGGCAACGGTTACTGGTACCAGGCACTGTGCTAAATGCTTTCCACAGATCAGTTCATGGGTGCTCCCTACAGTTCAGTGAAATAGGAATAGCATATGCTTAGGGATAGGGATTAAGGAACTTGCCTAATGTCCCAAAGTTCATGAGTGAGAGGGCTAAGATCTGAACCCAGTTCTGCCTGGCTCCAGAATCAGTACTCTTACCCATGTGACATTCTGAACCTCTAATGGTGGCATTTCAGAAATTGCTAGTGCAATTATCTTGGAGTTAGGGAAGCTATGAAAGACACCATGGCTCACCTCTTTTTTGATATAAGGGGTTACCCTGTGCCATGGTTGAGAGAGACCCCCCTAATTTCTTTTCTTTTTTCTTTTGACTGAAGACGTCGTAGCTTCCTCAAGCTTGTGTGTGTGTTGTGTGTGTGTGCATGCGTGTGTGTTTGTGTATGCATATGTGCACACACATATACATGTCTATGCATCTTTTTTGCATGGAGTGGGTTTGTTGAACCAAGAGTAGTGACACTGAAGGAATGGAGAGCAGCCAGCTACACAGTGCCGGGAGAGAATTGAAGTACAGTGAGCAGTGAGCAGTCAGCTACACAGGGCCAATGAGAAAATTGAGTCACACAGAGGTTGTTACTTGCCCCAGGTCACACCAGCTAATAAATGGTAGAAAGTTGGCTTAAACTCAGGCAGCCTGACTTACTACACTAACTATTATGTAATACTGTTTCTCAGCTAACTGATTTGCGTCAGTTAACCTTTCCGTGCTTTAGTTTTTCCTATTTATAAATTCATATTTTTAGCAAATATTGAGTTCCTAGCTTGTGTCAGAACTTATAGATCAGGTAGAGATGGAAAAGACCATGCACACAGAGTGCAAAATGCCAGAGAGAAAGAGGTTAAGCAGTCACATTCAGGACCATTACAATCTTATAGTAGCATGTAAGTCAAATTAATGTGGGGGGTAAAGTAGATAGCTAGTGGGAAGCAGCCGCATAGCACAGGGAGATCAGCTTGGTGCTTTGTGACCGCCTGGAGAGGTGGGATAGGGAGGGTGGGAGGGAGGGAGACGCAAGAGGGAAGAGATATGGGAACATATGTATATGGATAACTGATTCACTTTGTTATAAAGCAGAAACTAACACACCATTGTAAAGCAATTATACTCCAATAAAGATGTAAAAAAAATTATAAATAAAACAACCTCAAAAAAAAAAATTAATGTGGGGAGAGACTGGAGGCAGGGAGACCAATGAGGAGGCCAGAGAACTGAAGAACTCAAGCTGGTTGGAGGAGGCAGGGGTTTAACAATGGGAACAGTTGCCAGAAATATCAGGAAAGCAGGATGGTGAGGGCGAGACAGGGTGGGGGGAGGTAGTACAGCGAGCAGAATGGCTAAGTGAGAGGTTGACAGTGGCTTGCAAAGGAGGTCAGTTCAACTGCTGACTTCTTCAAACTAAGATTCCTGTGGACTCTGTATGCTAGATCAGAGCTATTGGATTTATATGGCTGAAGCTCAGAGTAATGATCTTTGGAGGAATATGATAATGACAGGTATGTGCCAGGCATTCCCCCCACTCACAGTATCTCTAGTCAGCAGAAGAATATTGCTCTACGGGTGCATGGCTTTCATTTTGGAGGGATTTTCCTTCCCCAAAGAGGCAGCATAGCATAGTGCTAGCAGGGCAGGCTTTGAAGCCAGAAGACTAGAATAAGTAGAGGACCTACTGCTAGTTGTGTATCCTGGGCAAGAACTTTAGTCTTTCTGTGCCTCAGTGTATGCATGTGTAGAATGGGGATAACACCACCCGCTTCATAGGGTTGTTGTGAGGATTAAACAAGTTAATATATGCAAAGTGCCTGGCCTGAGTTAGCACATAGGAAATATTAATTATTCCTGTTGATGAGTAAACTGAGGAGCAGATGAAATGATTGGTTGAGGACTCACAGCTCAGGATTGAAACCCAGGCCTGCCTAGCTCCAAGCCCTCCTTAATGTCCACTGTGCCATGCTGGACTGAGATGCGAAAGAAGTGAAGAGGATTGTGGAAATAGCACATCAGGTGGCAGAGGATGAAGAGCAATATGAGAAGTAACAAGGTAAAATTATGAGGAAGAACAGGAATAAAGAACTTTAAAAAACCTTTCCTGTTTTTCTGATTGTTAAATTGAAACAGCCTCACTGTACAAATTAAAACATCGTAGAACTAAATTCCTGTCATCTAACTACCTCCCCTGCTCCCCATCAGACTTTGAAAAAACAAAAACAGACCAGGACTTCATAGTATCATAGAAAGCAGCGGAGACCCAAAAGAGCAGAAGTAGTTGACAAAGCTGGATGCAGGATGGTCAGGGCCACAGGCTTGGTGTTGGGAAGGGCAGAGAGGGGACGTCATGGTAGGCGTTTGAGTGGCAGATGATGCAGATCTAGTAGTTAGATTTGGAATGAATCTGGTGTGGGAGGGAGGGAGCAGTGGGCATAGGCAGCTCCGAAATAAAGGGGGTGGAGCAGAGAGTTGTGGGGCAGGAGACTTTTGTGCTATAAATCCATTTGGGAGCCTCATGAAGCTTAGGGACCTCTTCTCAAAAAATGTTTTAACATCTAAAATAAAAGACGTGAGGTTACAAAAGGTTAACACTTCTCTCCACAGACCTCTTGGAATTCAGAACCCCTGTAAAGACACTACCAGTTTTAAGATTTGGTACTTCAGTAAAGTCTCCATTCTTAGAAGCTACTTACTGCCCTTAGAATCCTCTATATCCTGTCTGTATAGAAACCCAAAGATACCTCCAGAATGCAGAATGAGTCCAGATATCTGGCTCCAGACTGATTTTAGATGAAGACCTATCTTCAGGTGATTTGGATACCCTAAAATGTAGAGAAGTTGTATAAAACATCAACATCACCACCCCCATTTGCTTATTTCAGAAGGATGTTGCCAGAGTGGAAAATGTTTTGGAGACTATGTGCTGATCAAATCCTCATAATGTTCCAAAAAAAAATTTCACTGAAAACCAGAGAAGGGTAATCCTGGGTTATTGACTCATTGTAGGAGGTTCTCGGTATGCTTCACATGCTTGAAAGATGGCTGATGTGCTTTTCTCTGGGGTTGGATCCATTCCCTCACCCCCATATGGGCATATTTGGGATTTAAGTTTGCAAATGAAACTCAGAAAATCACCAATGACTCTTCTTGGACTAGGTGGAGGGCAAGGGGAAGCCTGGCAGCAGGCATGACCCAGGGTGGACTCGTTGGGGCATATACACTAGAAAAATGGGTTTCTGAGATTCTCCTCTTCACCCATTCAATCAGAAACGGGCTGAGCCTGCCTATGAAGTCATTATTAATACAGAAGAGGAGCGGTTTACATAAAATAATCCCATTTACTGTTCAATTGTATTTTTATATTTTTTACCAGGTCATAGGAATGTGTCTACAGGAAAAGGGTTTTTCCTACTCCTTGCCTGTAACTTGAAATTAAAATCATCATCCCAACAACATCCACTGTTGGAAGTACTATTTTGGGTTGGCCCTATGTAATGTGAAATGAGGAGAAAAAGTGTGTAGCTGAATCCCGATATGGAAATCCAGACTTAAAAACATTCTCTGATGGTTTGGCATCCGTGGGATAAATTGGTCATAGTTTTCAACAACTCAGATCAAAGCCAAATGCTGTTTGCATTCAGACAGTGATTCAGGGACCATGTCTTATTTGGTTTCTTTGAAAATAGAGCACAGACATTTTTTTCATACCTTTGAGAGAAATCTTTCGGCAGCCAAATTTGTGCCTTGTAAATGTTATTGTACCCTAATACAAAATTTTACATCTTGTCTCAAATGTCTTTTTCGCAGTTATTCCACCATCCCCAAGTGCGTGGCTTGTTGCAATGAGGGTCTCCTGATGTAATATAAAGAGAAAAAATAGGCCAACTGGTAAAGATAAAAAAGAAATGAGAGTAAATAAAACACATATGGAATGTCTGCTTTCAGAGTTATAATGTATATGAGCATGTATGCAAATCAGCCATCCAAATAGAAATCTAGACTGGGCCAACCAGTTATGAAGGGGAAAAGGCCTTTCACTTCCCTTACCTAGATATTCCTCCATCACCTCTACCTCTCTCCTTTCTCAGGCTACTTTTTTTTTTTTTTTTTTTTTTTTTGTGGTACGTGGGCCTCTCACTGTTGTGGCCTCTCCCGTTGCGGAGCGCAGGCTCCGGACGCACAGGCTCAGTGGCCATGGCTCACGGGCCTAGCCGCTCCGCGGCATGTGGGATCTTCCCAGACCAGGGCATGAACCCATGTTCCCTGCATCGGCAGGCTGACTCTCAACCACTGGGCCACCAGGGAAGCCCCTCAGGCTACTTTTGATCCTTCCCAGTGAAGGAATCAGAATTGCTTGGTTTCAGTATTCGCTTTGGGACTCCTACCTCTGCCATGCATGCACTTCCTTTCACTTCTACTGCCCTTCAAATGCATGTGTCCTTTGCCTCCTTTCTGTGGACCTTGCTTGTTAGGGAGGAGCTGCAGTGGTAAGTGAGAATTATTTAAATGACAGTTCTTAAAAAAATTAACTCATAACCAGTTATTGATTTTAATGAACAGATTATATGTTTTAAAAAAAATAATTAATTTTTGGCTGCATTGGGTCTTCGTTGCTGCATGCAGGCTTTCTCTAGTTGCGGTGCACGGGCTTCTCACTGTGGTGGCTTCTCTTGTTGTGGAGCACGGGCTCTAGGCGCTTAGGCTGCAACAGTTGTGACACGCAGGCTTCAGCAGTTGTGGCACCCAGGCTCTAGAGCACAGGCTAAGTAGTTGTGGCGCATGGGCTTAGTTGCTCCGTGGCATGTGGGATCTTCCCAGCCCAGGGCTCGAACCCATGTCCGCTGCATTGGCAGACGGGTTCCTAACCACTGTGCCACCAGGGAAGACCTATATGTTTTTTGAATTGTTTTCTCATTTTGTTTTGTTCACTTAACAGACTTTATTGAGTGTATATTATACAGAACACAATGGCTCTGGTGTAGTGGGAATTATAGGAGAGCCCAGTTGTTAACTGGGGGCGGGAGTCATATACACAAAATGTTAAACAGCATGGCAAGATAGAGTAACAACTTGGAGATGACACAGCTGATTTTATCTAGTGAATTCTTATATTGTACATTCAGTGTGGCAGACACTTTTCTAAGTGCTTCTCAAGTATTAACTCATTTAGTCTTCAAAACAAATATTTAACCCATTTAGTCTTCAAAACAGTGCTCTGATATTATTACTATATTCATTCCCATTCTCCAGATGGAGAGATAGGCAGAGAGAGGTTAAGTGACTTCTACAGGGTCACTCAGCTATTAAGTTTGGAACAAGAACTAAATCCCATCTGTTTGGCTCCAGGGTCTGGGTCCTTAAGTCATCTTGATGCAGCCTCTCCAGCTTTAGGCGATTAGTGCCAAGTGCGAGACATAGACAAGGGCTCTGAGTTTGACAGCAGGACCCACTCTAGGTGAGCTGAAGAGGTTGGAGAGGGCTTTGTGACAGTGGTTCTTACCCTGGCTGCCCATTACGGTGATCTGGGAAGTTTAAAAAAAAGTCTCCATGCTTTCATTACACCCAGGCTGATTAAATCAGAATCTCTAGAGGTGAGGTCTGGTCAGTTATATGAAGAGCTTCTCCACATATTCTAAAGGTCAGACAGCATGGAAACCACTGCAGGGAGAAGGCACTAAAACTGGATCCTGCAAAGTGGGCTGGAGCTCATGAAGTTGGGAGGAGAGTGGGTGGTCAGGTGGGAGATGGGGAGGCAGAGAAAAAGGTCCCTCCTCTGTTTTCTTTCCCTCTTCTCTCCTACCACTATGCTTTTGGAGCTTCCTCCAGCCACCCTTCCTTTTTTCTCGTTTCTGACTTCGTCGTACCCTTCTTTCCTTTGCTTCTCTCCCCCTCTCTCTCGTCAACCCTTTATCCCTTTCCTTCTTACGTCCTTCTGCTGCCTAGTCCCTTCCTTCTAGTTCATGACCTTTTGGTCATCTCACTTGCCATTGCCCCTCCTCCCAGCAAAAAGTGAGCAGAGGTTGAGGCTTTTGGGTCAGTCTCAAGGCCCATTCATAGTGCTCCTGAAAGGAATTAAAGGAAAGCCTGGGAGTACAGACCCAACTCCCAAGTAGTATAATTAGTGTTAAATACTGATAAGGACTGTACTGTATTCTTTGGGGAGCTAGAGCATGTGGTATGCCTGGCTCTGGGGTGAGAGGAGAGAAGAGAGCTTGGAAGATGTATTAGTTTTCTACTGCTGTTACAACAAATTACCCTCAATATAGTGGCTTAAATAACTCAAATTCATATCTTACAGTTCTATAAGATAGAAGTCTGACTTGAGTCTCACTGGCAGGGCTGCATTTCTTTCTGATTGCTCTAGGAAAGACTCCTTTTTATTGCCTTTTCCAGCTTCTAGAGGCTGCCCACATTCCTTGGTTCATGGTTCCTTCCCCTGTCTTCAGAGCCGGCAGCATAGTACCTCTCTGGCCCTGCTTCCATGGTCGTCACATTACTTTCTCTACCTCTCTTCTTCTGCCTCCCTTTTCTACTTGTAAGGACTCATAATTACATTGGACCCACCTGGATAATCCAGGATAATCTCCCTATATTAAGGTTATTTTATTAGCAACCTTAATTCCATTTGCACATTAATTCCCTTTGCCATGTAGCCTAACATATTCACAGGTTCCAGAGATTAGGATATGGACATTTTGGATGGGATATTAGTCTTTCTACAACAGAAAGCCTCACAGAATAGGAGGAGAAATGGACAGTAAAGGTCATTTCATGTAGACAACAGCAGATACAAAGGATTGGGGGCTTTGGAGAGTGTTCAGGGTAGGTTTTGAGGAACTATAGTTTAGTATCACTTCGTAGTATCATACAACAGGCCATCACATGTGCCATTTATCCAATATGTTTTGTTCTTAAAGTTTACATATAATTATGTTTACCACATATCTCAGCAAAATATCTTACAATAAGCAGTACTCTTTGGGGGCAGTACAGTGTTACAGCTAAGAGCATGTGCCATGGAGCCATAGGGAGTGGGTTCCAGTCCTACCTCTACCATTTATTAGACTGATACTGGTAAGGATTCAATGAGATCAAGAATCTCAAGTACTTTGCTCTGCCCCTGGCATATAATAAGCCCTTCATAAATGTGAGCTGTTATTATTGTCATACTTAAACTATGCCTTAACCTAATGGCTTATAACTTGCCACTCTCACTTTCTCCTTTTTGTTTTTTTGGCCTCGCCGTGAGGCTTGTGGGATCTTAGTTCCCCAACCAGGGATTGAACCCCGGGCCCTAGGCAGTGAAAGCACGGAGTCCTAACCACTGGACTGCCGGGGAATTCCCTTACTTTCCCCTGAATGTCTGCTTCTTCCTGGAAAAAAAAGAAAGCAACGATAGGAAAATATTTCTGACCTATGCAACCTGCTGAGATAACATCGTTATTATCAAGCTCAAACTGTCTAATTGCTGGGCCCTTAATTCAATCTAGAATCTAAGGACTCTCTGCCCCTGCTGCTTATGCCAGCAACCCCAAATGGTATCTATAACTGAGTTTTAATTTGGTTACGAAGCAGAAGACAGAAGAACATGGGGGGTGGGGAAGGGGGTGTTCCAGGCTGAACTGAAACTGTCGAAGGCAGGAGTAATAACAGCAGCAACAACAGCAAAAGTGAGTGGGACTCAGAGATGCCTGGATACAAATCTTTTTTTATTTCTGAATGTAATTCCAGGAAAATCTTGGCTTTATTTTATCTGGGACTGAGATAAAGTCAAATTTCGATAGGAATTTGGGAATACATATATTTCCTATTAGGTGCTGAGTTCTGGGACTACATTTGTTAACCAGTGACTGAGAACATGTAGAAATGACCTGGCTTTTCAGGTCAGTTGTCTGACAACCAAATGGATACACTACTTTATCTGACCCCCAAAAGTTTACGAGCTGTTCTGAAAGGGGGCACTGGGCAATTACGGGGGAAGTGGAATGTTTCTTGCTTAATATTATACTGACAAAATGGTAGGAGGATCTTGAAAAGAGGATGAGTTATAACGTTTTAAAAATAATCAGGCTAAAATGATGTCACAAAAACTATTAAAGTAATTATTAGGTAGTGAGCACTTTTAAGTTTGTCTCGCTTATCTTTGTACCCTCCATGGTGCCTTATAGAACACTGTAGGTACTTCTGTGACTTGTTGTCAGCTATTTGATTAAAAAATAAAAGGGATCTACTGGCTCCCACAAATGAAAAAGTCCAGCGGTCAGATGGAGATCAGGTGTGGCTCCATCAGGGCTCTGGCCCCTGCTTTTTGCAACCTTCTCCACAGAGACACTCCACAGAGTGTCAGCTCTCTCTGTAGGCTGAGAGGAAGACAGCTTCACTTCTGTCTCTTCACAACGCATAGAAGAGGAAGGGTCACCTTTCCAGTGGCTTCCTAAGGCCACTTTCCTTAGAAGCTACCAAAGAAACTTCTCATGAGAACATCTCAATAGCCTAAATTGGGTCACATGCCTATCACTGAGTCAATCCCTATGATCAGGGCTTTCCTCTTCACATCTTATTGGCCCAGATTGGGTCACATGCTCATCAATGAACCAATCCGTATGGCCAGATGAATGTCATGCATTGGTTGGCTTAGGTATGGACTTATGAGCAATTCACTTTGACCAGGGGAGGGAGATTTCTCTCAGAGTCATCAAGCCCATTCCTGGAGCTGGGGCTGGGGTTCATTTCCCCTGAAGGTGTTAGACTGTGTCCCTTTTCAATAGAGAAAGCCTCTGGTTGCACATGTGTGCTGGTCAGTGTTGCAGTTCCCATTCAATCTTTGCAATAACTTATGTAGCTGAACTGAGGTCCTCCCCAGTGGCTCAGGAACCAGCTGAAGGTCTCCCAGTAAGTGTTGGAGTTAGAATTTCTAGGTTTTCTGATTCCCAAGTCCATCCTCCTTCTAACACACCACCCTTCCCGAGTGAATGAACAAATAAATGTATGGTGGAAACAGGGCTTCCTGCTCTGAAAGGGTAAGAGAGTAATGGTTAATGTGGGAGAATGTTTTTCTCTGAAGCGTGGCCATTCCCCCAGGAGTTAGGTGACACTGAGAAGACCTCACCCCTCTCTCTGCTTGTTTCCTCATTTATAAAATAGTAGTTGTGCTAGATCTTACCTCATTGGGATGTTGTGAGAATTAAGTGAGGTAATGCAGATAATGAACTTGGAACAGTGTTCCCGGCCTGAAGGCGGTCAAAACCCTTACCCAGGGCAGGTCTACTTTGGGGGTAATTGGATATTTATCCAATGGACAATAAAATTACACTTCTCCCTTCTCTACAGGATTAAAAGGGGATAGAAGTATTTATACATGTGAAAACCTCCTGAGTGTTTAGCATCATAGGGATTTAGAATTTGTAGAAAATTTCCAAGTGTATTCAAACTCCCTTGCAAGGGTATTTGGAACTTGAGGTGAGTTGGGGAGAAGTCTGAAAATCCATGGAATCACTTTTTTTTAGAGATTAATCATGCCCGAAACTTATTCATTGTTCTCAGTTATCCCGATGATGTCCTGATGCTGTCCTGCCTTCTTCATTTCTTCTCAAAAAACTCATCTTCCTCTCTGCACCCTCATTCCATCTTTTCTCCCCATAATTTAGTACATATGTATATATTTTTTCCTACAAATTTGAGATAAGCCATTCTTTTTTTGTTTTAATACATTTATTTTTATTTATTTATTTTTGGCCGCATTGGGCCTTAGTTGCTGTGCACAGGCTTTCTCTAGGTGTGGTGAGCGGGGGCTGCTCTTCGTTGCGGTGCACGGGCTTCTCATTGCGGTGGCTTCTCTAGTTGCCAGCACGGGCTCTAGGTGTGTGGGCTTCAGTAGTTGTGGCTCATGGGCTCAGTAGTTGCGGCGCCCGGGCTCTAGAGAACAGGCTCAGTAGTTGTGGTGCACTGGCTTAGTTGCTCCGCAGCATGTGGGATCTTCCCAGACCAGGGCTCAAACCCGTGTCCCCTGCATTGGCAGGTGGATTCTTAACCACTGTGCCACAAGGGAAGTCCCAGTACGTATATTTTGGGGGGGAGGAATTCACGGTGTGATGCAAATGACCGGGTTTGGAGTGGTGTGAAGGAGGTAGTGGGATGTCAGATAGGGAGGGATCATCTGGTCATTGGAGGGAGAGGCTCACCCTCCTGGTTCTAAGCATTGCGCAGAGACTGAATTTTCTTCCCCAAGAAATAGGAAATAATATTTTAATCTTCAGTTTACAATGAAGAGCATGGGGGCACACAAAGAGAAAGACAGGTGTTTAGACTTTTGGAGTATTGAAATGATTGTGCATATTCACAAAGACAATAGTTAGTGCTATTCACCATCTCTGCAAGTAGGGAAACCATTCTTTGGCTTCCTCATTAATTCATACATTCAGTTAGCGTTAATTACTTACTAGTGCCCAGCACTATTGTTAGGCCATGAAGGGCTTATGAAGAAATGTGAATTCTGTCCATTGTAAGGCATTTACAGAAGGCAGTTATGGATAAGATAGCATCATGATCAGGTAATGAATTTTATAATTATATAAGTGGCCAGTTTGGATATCAAATGAAACTGGAAACTGCCACAGGAAACTGGCTGCCTGTGGAACATTGTGTGTATCTATGAATTTATTTTTATTTAGGTAAACTCATTGGAGATATACCTTAGTAATATGTCAAGAAATATCCTATAAACCTTTGTAGAATATTAGATGCATCTCAATTGGGTTTGTATAAAATAGGCGGAAAAATTTTACCGGTAATACAAGGCGGAGAGACATTGTATAGAGTAAAATATTTCGACATTGTATAGAGTAAAATATTTCACATTTTGGTCAGTTGTTTGTGGAGTGATACATTTTAGACTCTGACTTATGGTTTTGGCCTTAGAAAGGAAAAGAGGCATGATGCTATGAACGTAATGGGTATAAATAATAATTTTTAAAAATTGCATCACTGATGTGTAAGCAGGAGAGTCTGGGCTGACTGCACTTGTGGCAAAATTAGTAGAAAGATCAATTTAAAAGTTTTATTAGAGTATCACACACTGATAACATTCCACTATTTGTATTACTAACTTAGGAAGGTGAAATGGAAAATTTTCATCTTAAACATTTAGCTCCCCTCTTTAAGTTGGCAAACACTGACTTTTTCCACTGTATTTCTACATAACTGGACTCTTGCTAGCTCCTGGGTGTGTATGTGTATGTGTGTTGATAGTTAGGCATACTATCGCTGATGCTGTTAGCTCAACTTATCTGCATTTTTGAGGTAAAACTCTCTATAGACACTTTACAGCAGTAGGAATCTGATCAAGGTTCTTTGCAAGTTTGTAAATGCTGTCAGATCACTCAGACTGACACAAGTAACAGTTCTCCTGAAGGTTTGCAGTTAGGATGTTCCCTCCAGGGTCTACTGTGTTCCACTGCTATAGCTCTGAGATTGTGAATTATCCTATTTTGTATTCTAGCTTTGTGTGAGCAGATACCCTAGAGTTAATGCTTTTTGTGCCCTTTCTGATGCTGATTCCTCCTCTTGAAATGTTCTCCTTTGTTTATCAATTCTCTACCCACTCTTTGAAGCCCAGCTGAAACAGCCAAGCTACTTACTCCATGTTCTGTAGTAGGAAATTATTCCTTCGTCCTCTACACTCAGTTGTGCTTGTCTGACATTAATTAGAAGATGCCTTTTACTTTATACCCTTGCAATGTATTTTACACACATTCAAAGAGCATGCATGGTTATTTTGTAGGATAGCAATGTTGAAAGGACTTGAGGCTTCTAGACTGGCAAACCTAGATCTGTCTCCTACTCTCCTTAACTGTTTACTGAGTTTCAAGCTTCCTTACTCCTAAATAGGAGACTGCCAGTGGGCATCTCATATGACTGCTTTGATGAGATAATATATGTAAAACACCACCATTTCTTGGGTGTTTGCTATATCCCAGGCCCTGGGCAAATGCTTTATGTAACATCCTCCCATGTACAATGCCTACATGTGTTGATTCCTTTGCCCCCAATCCTGGGACAGAGTAGGTACTCGCTGAATATTTCTCAAATGAATGAGAACTGGACTTGAGCTGGCAGCAGGGCCCTGTCTGCTGAGTCAGCTGCTGTGAGTCAGCCGTGGAGATGCATGCAACTAATGACTCCAGAGAGGAAAGATACAACTGGGTTGCAGTTCCCACCTGTCTGGCTGAAAGGCTACCATGGCATTCCTAAGCACAATGGAAAGCTCATGGAGAAAGGAGAGTGTCATTTCTGAACGGCACTATTTCCTTTTCCACCATCTCATTATTCTCCCCTCCCCAACTCATGCTGACCAGTTTAGTCCAGAAGAGGTACAGAGCTCATTCTGAGTCATTCCATGGTTGTATTGAGAACACTGCATTTTAACTATATCCCATGGAATATAAGGACATTGCAGATCTACCTTCCTAGCAAAAAAAAAAAAAAAAAAAAGAAAGAAAAAAGTCAAACAAAGCATTGTACCTGTTAAGTGGTAGGTAAATGTCTTAGGAATGTTAGAAGCTTGTGAAAATCCCACCTAAATAAAAAAATGGCATTCCCACCCTTGGGCTCTTATAAGTGAAGAGAATTTTGGGAATCCAGGTTGATGACTCATAACTTTCCCAGTGTTTTATTTCCATGAGCCATTGATTAAAGTAGGGTGTAACACTATATATTTCTCTTCCAGCTATTCCCATCAAGTGGGAAGTTTTGGAAGCTTCTGTAAGCCCCTAGGATATAATTTCATGCATCGAAACCATTGTATTTGAAATGATATTTAAGGTACGTTGGAAAGGTTTTGTGCAACCTCCATTGAGGCTTGTCTTGTTCCTGGGGAGCAGTATGTACAACAAAAGAATCTGGATGAAGAGAATTTCCCGTGATGCATTGAAGGATCAGTGTTCCCATCTTGCTCTGCTCCGGAAGGCTGGAGTTAATGAGGAAGAGTTTTTATGTGAATGTCAGGCCTGTTGCCATAACTAGCCACAGTGGAATAGTCATGGCAACTTCCATCACTTGGTTTCTTTGTTTTTGTGATACTGCTGCATGCTTCATTTTATGAGTATTTTCTTTTCTTGTGTGTGGTTGAACCCCCTTCTATTGCCATCTTGGGCTTGGATACTTGTGTTTAAAAAGAGAGGAAGAACAGAGGGAGAAACTGGAAAACTGACAGAATTACATATCTTAAGAACTTATTACTTTATTTCCCTCCCTCCACTTCTGCTGATAGATATTCTGGTGATTAATATTCTGATGAGTTTGTGTCTTTGGAAAAGGAAAAAAATGCCTTCCCTGAAGGGAATCTTGAAAAGCGGATCATAACGAGACAGAGGAAGTATTGTGAAAACTGGACTTTTTCGGTGATGGCATACCTTGGATACAGACCAACTCTAGTAATATTATTTCTGAAGTAAGATAAATGAAAATTTTCAACAATCTTTGGTGAGTCATTTGTGTACTTGAGGGCTTTTATCTTGATCACAGCATCTGCTACCTGAATGGTAATTTATAGTTCAGTGAGAGCCCTGGAATAGAATACAAGGACTGGTGAGAATCTAAGTGTCTTGAGATATCCTCATTCATTTCATTCATGAGGGTGAATAATATTCTCACTGTAGAAAGGTCTAACTGGAGAATACTGTGTGCTTTACTTACATTGACTCCCAAGGTGGAAGTCCACGCATCTGTGGCAGTACATGTAGGGAACCATTAACAGTTGGCTTTCTGGGGACAGCCTCTTGAGGTCTCTGACCAAACCAAGCAGAAGGGCTGGGGTCACAGCTTAGGTGGGGTATGAAGTTGAGGATGTTGGATTCTTAAGAATGGTCCACTATATAGGTGCAACATATGCAGGGAATGTGCCTCCATTCCTAGCAGCCCGTGTTTAGAATTTTACATCTTGTAACACTTCCATCACCTTCCTCTCTTTTCTGCTTATTCTTTACTTTAAAAAGTTGCCAAAGGCATCTTCACCTATCCATTTTCCAAGTTATGTGCATTCAATCCTGTATATTAGAAAGACCCTTTTGCCATTTTCCACTTTTTAATTTTTCTCTCCATTTTACTACTGCGTGTTTTTTTTTTTAAACTTGTTTATGCTTTGACATTAACTCTTGTCGAAATGCTGACGGTTTTGCATGTTAAAAAAAACCCAAAAAACCCGTTCAATAAATAAGGCCCAAGAAGAAGGTGAAGTGTCTCCCGGCTGTTAGCCGGTTCTGGAGTTCTTTGACTCCCTGGCGCAAGGGAAGGACTATGTGCTTGATCGCGTCGAGAGGGAGACACAAGCTCGGCCTTCGAATTGGCCAGCCTGGTGACCAGCGAGCCCGTCCCCCCTTCCCCCTCCCGCGCTCACACTCAGGAAGCAGCTGCCTACAGGCCGGCCCTCGGTGGCCGCACACACATCCACTCTCCTCCCAGGCCGCCTCCCTCCCTCCCTCTCTCCCTCCCTCCCTCCCTCCCTCCCTCTTCCCCCTTCCCCTCTCCCTGCAGCCGCGTCCACACTGCGCCGCCAGGGCAGCCCAGAGCGTGGCGCGCACGGGCACTAGCGCTGGGGCCGCCACCACTGCCCCTCCCCGCAGCCCCGTTCGCTGCCCGCAGCCGTCTAGGCTAGCACCAGCGTCCTCCCGACGGAACCCGCCGAAAGCAGTTAGCCAGCATCCCACGCCGGCCCCCAGACGCACCCTCAGGCCCAGGGCGAGGATGAACAGGACGCGCGAGGCACAAAGTCGAAACTCAACTTTTTAAAGATATTATTTGCTCCGTTTGTGTGTGTGTGTGTGTGTGTGTGTGTGTATGCGCGCGCGGGGGGGGGGCGGCAGAATGAGCTGATGCCGAGGGTACAGCCACCCCACTTCTGCCCCCTCCTCCCCCTGCCGCCGCTGCCCTAGCACACGCGCGCGCACACACGGCACTTGGGCCGGGTTTCCGCGCTCGGTCCCCCTGCTTGGATGGGAGTTTTCATTTCCGAAGGAGGCAGAGCCGGGGGAGCGCGCTGAAGGGCTGGAGCCCCAAGTTTCTCCTCGCCAGCGCTGGCCGCCCGCTGTCACTCGCTCAGGCTGGCCGGGGGAAGGGACCCGCACGCCAGGCTTTGTTGTGGAAATCCCGGTTACCTGGTAAGTGGATGCCATAGGAACTTTGCTCGCAGGCGAGAGACGGGAGAAGCCGGGCACTTGAGAATGTGGGGGAGTTGCAACGCTCAGAGATACAAACTAGGTATTAGAACTGTTTCCACGCTGAGCGGGTGGCGTTCGCTCAGGTTTAAGAATACGTGCACTCCAACACCCAGATTCTCTAAAAGGTCTGTTTACTGAGATAGATAACAATTCTCAATCAGGAGTCAAGCCGTGTTCCTTGTCAGTTGCCTAAAAGCGTCAACTGAAGACGACGGAGAGGAAATCAACAAGGTTTTAAAGTTTTTCTAATGAGGAAGACTTTTTTTGTTTTTGGCTTTTCTTCTAAACTACAGGGTCCAGAAGGCTACAAAATCAGGGCAGGTTACGGAACGCAAGGGCATGGTTGTGCACGCCACCCATGAGTCCCCACTGAAGGGAAACTTTGGAGAAGTGGGAATTGATGGGTTGACATGAGGTCTCTCTCGCGCTCACGGGGCTTTAGTTGCCTTTGCCAGTTCCACGTGTTTGTGGAGCTCTAACGAAGGCTGTTTTCCATGTTGTGCCTCACCCAAGCCCATGTCCCTCCCCATTGCTCCGGAGGTCCTCCGGTAGGGGGTACATTAACTCCTCGTGGGGACGGGTCCAGCGACTCGCAGCCGCCAGGTCTTGTAACTATAACTATAAACCCACGCCGCAAAATGCACAGATTCAGACGCGCACACTCCCCACTAGGTTTGTCACCTCGCATTTACATTTTTATAGGGCCCGACAAAATGTCAGCACTGTTTGGGAAATGTCTCAGTCTCGGGGACTTTGTCCTGCGCACAACTCCAGTCCCTATAAATGACCCTGTGTGTATTTTGAAGTCGCCCGAGGCCGCTTTCTGGAAAGCCTGAGTGAGCAGCCGGCTTTCTCCTAAACACACACCTTGCCCAGAGCGACACTTCCAAGTTACTCACTGGAGCTGACAAGTCACTTCGGTGATGAGGAAGTCACCCAAATGTCTGGAAAACTTGGCCCTGACGGATTTGTCATCCTATGGATGATTCAATTAGGTACCTGTAGGGAGAAACTTTCTGAAAGGTCATTTCTGGCTTCCCGAGTCGCACCCTCGACTTGGGGGTGTCTAAGAGGCAAGAAGTGAAAGAACAAGGATTAGGACGATAGCTGGGTGGGGGCTTCGGGCCGGCGGGAGCGTGCGCTCCCGGGAGCGGCGAGCAGGCTGCGACTTCCTCGGGATCCGGGATTGGGCCGGGCAGCGCGCTGCTCCCTGCCTCTTGGACTTCCCAGCCGCGGGCCAGCCGCAGCGCTCATTCGGCCCCGACTTACTCAGGACTGGGTTGCACAACAGGAAGCCTGCACGAGTTTGTTTTGTTTTGCTGCGCTCGGTTGCGGACAAGGCCGAGGGTTAGGGGCAGAGGCGGCCAGGGAGTAACGGGGTCGCAGCAGCGCGTCCCCAGCAGGGCTTTGTCGCCTCTGCCTCCCCGGACCCGCCGCTCACTCCTTGCCAGAGAGCCCAGGGGCATGGGCCTCGGATCCCCGGTGGCCAAGATAGGGGGGTCATGAGCAGATAAGGGCTGCCCTTCTCCTGTCCTGCCCCACACGCTTCTCCTTCGCCCGGCGGGTCCCCGGTACCTTTCCCGACCTCTCCAGCCCTCCTCCTGGCTGGAGGGCCCCCCCACCTCGGTATTCCTCACCCCCTTACTAGGCTTTCCCGGACATCAGCTGGGCCCTCATCCCTGCAGCATCTAAACCCAGGGCAGGGGGTGGGGGTGGAGGGTACTTTCGGAAACGCAGGGACTTGATAGCAGGAATTGCGGCCCCTTCTTGCAGAGAAGAGGGCTTTGCACCCTCTTGCCACCTACTTGTAGGACATAGCGTCGCCCCAGAGTTTGGGCCTGGGGCTCTGGAGTTTGAGAAGAGGAATGTTCTGCAGCTCCCCCCAGTGGACCAGTTCCCTTTAGGTTGTGGAAAGAGGGAATCTCAAGTATGATGGGATCTTGGTTATCACCTACGGATGAGGAAACTGAGACCCAGAGAGTTTTAGGAGTTTTGCCCAGGGCCTCAGAGCCAGTTGTCACAGTCTCAGGGCAGACAATCAAGTTTCCCAGTTCCCAGTTCAGAGAGCATTCCTTGGCCTGAAGGTGAACTCAAGACAAATGCAGAGTCTCATTCTGTCCCTTCTGAAAGCTTTGATGAGTCATGATTTCTGCCTTGGGAGTTAGCCAGATGTCTGTTTCCCTCTCTGTAGCATTTCTGACTGGACCTCCCTTTTTACATAAATGGGGAAACTTTTTTTTTTGTATAAAATTGATTTGTATTGGTTTAAATTTTCCCATTCCTTCTTTTCTCCCTCCTTCAAGTTTGCTTACAGTGAAGTGTGAAACAGCTGCAACCAGCAAAAGTTTGTAGAAAAAGGATCTGCCACAATGAATGTTTGAAGCCACTTAGAGACAGGAGAGTGTGATGTTATTTTTGCAATTGGGAACTGTTGAAGTTTAATGATCGCCTTTGAATGCTTTACAGTTTTCATATGTTTTCACTTGTTGTCTATGCAGCCAGATTAGCCCTAACACTACCTTGGAAAGGAAGAGTGGGGGATTTCTTTTCCAGTTACTTTCAAACACCTTTCCTTGTTGGTAGTTGAAGTCCTTTCCTTTGTTACCCAGAGGACTCAGTAATCCTGCAGTGTGAATAGTTAAATCTAATTGCTGCTGTAACTCCATCTCTCCTTGATTCACATTAGGCCAGTTTGAGAGAGCATCTTTTCTCTGGTTCCCGATACCATACAAGTTCCTTAATAGTAAAGAGTTTGTCAGAAATTGAATACTTGGGGAGTCAGTTGGTTTGCTTGGGAGGAACTGATCATGTACCAGCCCTGCCTTCATTTATATGGCAGAAAGTGGTCTTTCCATCATTTCAGAAGAGAGCTCAGTGTTCTCAGTCTTTTTTCTCTGAGTGCTCTTTCCTGCTAGTAAATTAATTTGAGGACATTCTTTCCGGTGTTGTCTCTCTCATATTGTAGTTATTGATCTCTGGAGTTGTAATGTTAATTTGTAGTTCTTCCAGAGTATAGAAGGAGTACTTCTTGAAGGAGATAATTCAGGAAGTGGCATCCTGTGCACATTCTCTTCCTTGGAGAAGTCATTTTCTGTGTAATTATTTTCTGTAGAGGATATTATAAGGAAGATTGAAATACAAGACTTAACATTTAACTTCTCTCAAAGTTTGGTTGGCTCATAGACTCAATCAGGACTGAAAATAAATTTAAAACATAAATAAACGGCACATAGGAAATCTGTGCAATATAACCATGCTGCCTTACTCTTTCCAGGAGGATGAAACTTACAATAAAGTCTTTGAAATGACATTAACATGTAATTTGATTAAAAGATGCTCAAATTCCAAGTTTTCCTAGTTTTCCACTTACTTGAGGCAGAGTTGACACAAAGTCCAAAATTTTTATTGAGATAAAATATTTTTATTGAGATAAAATAAAATATTGATAAAGTACATACATCTTAAGCTTGGTGAATTTTCACAAACTGAACACAACTGAATAACTAGCATCTGGATTAAGAAATGGAACATTACCAACACCCCAGAAACATCACTCTTACTCTCTTCTCATCACTGTCTTCCCCCAGCCCTTCCAGTCGCTGTGTTCTCCTCAGGAGTAATGACTGCCTTAACTTCTACGAGATGTAATAATGTTGCCCGTCTTTTTAATACCTTATGTAAATGGGATAATTCAATATGCACCCTTGGGTCTGGCTTCTTTTGCTGATACAACAACCTTTTAGTAGGTCAAATAATTTGGACTCCCCTTTAAAGTTTAGGGGAACATTTTGGCTTGCAGAAATTGGTTGGTCAGGCGTTACTTAATATGACAGAATTAAGGAAAAACGCTGACAGAAGCAGAAGCTCTATTCTCCATCCTAATGACTGTCTGATTAGGGAGACTGAACATGAGTGAAGCCAGCTTAGGGTGAGCAAGGAGAATGCTGAGGAGCAGCTACCACCGTGACAGCCCAGAATGCATTCGGCAGTCTCTCTGTTAGGGATAGCGCCCCCCCCCACTCCCCCAACACGCAAAGAAGCGCCTGGGTGAAAGTACTGAAATGACTGTATTTGTTTTATGACTTTTAGTTAGGATTTCTCATTGTTCACGAGTATGCCAAGGTAAAGACAAGAATAATATGCCGGCTCAGAAGAGTGAGATGGAGTTTTTATGCTGCTTTGTTCTAATAAAGAAAGGAATAGACTGGGAGGAATAGACCAGGAAGCACACAACTGTAATTAAACTGGTTCCACAAGGCACAGAGCATAAGGTTCATGATTTTATGGTCACACCTTACTTAGACTATATTTATTCAGGCAATAAATGATAAATATAGGATATTAATGTATAAATATATAATTATATATTTCATTTATACCATGCTTTTCAGTATAAATAAGCAGTACAGTGTGATAACTATAAATATAATAAGTATATGTGCATAAATGTATATGAAAAGTCAATATGTATGACACAGGTAGTGTGAAAAATATAAATATAAAGGTATAATATAAAATAATCTGTGTACCTATAAGGGCTGGGGAGAGTTCAGAGGTAATTTAGACACAGTCCTAAAACTTAATGAAATTAGAATTTAGACAGGAAGATGAAACATAGGCAAATAACTATAAGGCAATGCAGAAAGTTATGAATGTTAAAGGAGGTGTACATAGAGTGAAATAGTCAACATTTATTGGATCCTTCTATGTACCAGACAGTGTGCTAAACAAGTAACGTGCATTATCTCATTTAATATTCTGTAATGCTGTGAACTAGGTACAACAGTGTAATTCTCACCATTTTACAGATCAGAGACAGAGGGATTAAGAGAGGATCAGAGAAGGCCTAAGGTGGGGTGGGCCTGGAGGTTGAATAGAATCTGGATTTGGGGAAACCGAGGGCAAAAGAAGGGAGGAGGGGAAACACCACTCAGGTGGACTCAAAGTCAATATGTAGGATGAACAGAAACAAGGATCTAATCATTTTCTACTTTGGGAACAAAATCAGGGGATTTATTTGTAAAACTGGAATCATGAAGGCTCTAAGTAGTTGAAAGCAGACTTGAAGTAAAGAAAGCTGGTGGGGGCCATTCTTGTCTGACATGATCTCTTCAGGCCAAGAATGGGAACAACTACACATTCCTTCAGCTGCAGCAAGCCTTGCTGAACTGCAGATGGGCAGATAGGATTATAGTGCAAGATCAGACCCCGTCCCAGGCTCCTTGATAAAAAGGTCAGGCTCTCTCAATGTCAGTTATTTCAGAAGTTCTGAGCCAGATCTATGAAGTTTCATTTCTAGGCCTGCTGAATACTGTACACACAAAACTAACCAGATGCCAGGCCTATATATGAATTCTTGTTATTCCTGTGTGTGAAGAAATGGATTAATGTTTTCTCAACCTTTGCAGCATGACCAATAGATTCCACTTCTGTCTGTAACTTGACTGAGTCATTCATGTAGGGTTTTTTGTTTTTTTTTTTTAAATAAATATGTTGTCATGTTGGTTAAGGGCCTAGTCATTGTTGTGGACATTCATACTTCTGCAGTGATGTCAGTGAACATAATTTAACTTGTATAAAACTTCTGTCTACCAACAGCTAAAAATAGTTACATTGGTTACTTTTAAGCAATAACTAAGTACACTGAAGGAAAGAAATCACTCAGTTACACAAGTGATAGGGATAATTTAATATATTTGAATATTTGGTTTAATGACTGCTAAATTCAATTTATTTCTAGAATCTTCCATAGGTAGATGTTTATTATCCTTTTGAACATATAGTGAGTTTTAGCTTTGCAAATAGCTATTCACATGGGCTGAGTAGTTATTTATACATACTAGGTGACAAAGAATGCACTTTCATTTGCCGTATTTTACAACCTGTGTATCTCCTTGTGTGAGGATGGATTTTTTTTTTTTTAAAGAAAAATCTCCAGGCAGTTACTTTTCTTTTATATTTCTGAAGAAGGCTTTGTGTCTCAAACCATGGCCATGTGGTGTTTGTTCACTCTTTGCAATTCAGGTAATTAATTCAGTGGTGACATCACTGGGAATGTGTTCGTTTTTCCATTTCAAATTCCTCTTCATAGGATCTGATGGTTAACTCGTATTAAGAACAGATTTCAAAAAAAAGTCAGTTCTCAAAGGCAGTTATGTGTTAATTTATACTTGCCCTCTTTATCACTGTAAAAGTGAAGTTTTATTCCAGGGAAGGTCATGTACCTTTACAACAAGGAAGATATAAAATTGTCAGTCATTTTGATCCTGATTCTGGTAGTCAGTTGGTTAATTGATATTTGTAGAGCACGGTTGATCAGTTGATACTAAATAAAAGATAAAGTGAAAGATAACAGTGGTAGGAGTGTAGCTTTGTGTGATTTAAGCCTTATTTTTCATAAAGCTAAAAATGTCAAACATTTAGATCTTTTCTTTATTATGGCTATATTATGGTATTTGTTTTACTTTGGTTGTTTAATTCTGTCTGTGTCTACAGATATTCCTGTTAAGTACCTGGACAGGCAGATAGTCCAAATGCTTCCATAACAGTAGCTTTTATGCTTTTTTGTCTGCAACCCACCAGAAAATGTATTTTTCATCTTACCCAGAATATACTATATGCATATAGATATGCAGACATATACACCCACAAGTCATTAAAAGGAAACAATTCTTAACCATTAATATATTTGATGCACATTGATACCTTCTGTTTTATTCTAGTTGGTTCTATTTCATTAAAAAAATGTTTTGCCATTGAATAATTGATTTCAGGGCTCACCAATGGATTGCCGTCAATTTGAAAAACAGTGCTTTAGAAACATTACTTTGTTAAACATAGATCTAGGAACTTATGGCCCATATTCACCTTGGGCCAATGCATGGGCCAAGGCATGGTTACCTTTCTGAACTTACCTATGTTTGTCTCAAAAATCTTTTTGGTTTCAAGTTCATTCTCATTGTGTGTGATTTCTTGCAGCTGACTAAGGGAATCCCTAACTAGCCCCCTCTCTGTTGCCGTTTTTTGGTAGGGCCATATTTTTCTAGAACTTTCTGTACTCATTGATGAGTTCATGACTGAGGCAAAGTTGATGAAACACTTGTAGGTAATTGCTACTAAAAATAGTGACATTTAGTAAGTTAGGGGGATATGAGAGTTGCATAGATGCATTGAAGTGTGGAAAGTAGATTCTAAGAGAGGTTATTGAACTTCTAATAATGCCCTCCAGCAGTATTTTCTTGAAGGTTCTGAATTTCTTCCAGATATCCGTAATCACTAGCATCGTGTGGAATGTTCTCAATGCTGCTTCTGATTTTTAAGTTAGGATTAACTAACTACAGAATAAATTCCTGCATTAGATTTGGTCATTTTTTAGCACTCCCTCCCCCTCCCCTTCCCTCTCTCTCCTTCTTTCTGTCCCTCTTCTCCCTTTCCCTTTCCTTCCTTTCCTCAGTGTCCTGTCCATATTTACTACCCACATTTTTAGTATCGTAGCCACTAAATTTGATTAAAAAGGCACTGCCAGATATTTTACTCCATAAATTTAGGGAAGATTATTTTTATTTTTGAGAAAATTTTATATAAAAAAGTTAAAATGTGTATATCTCTAATTCGATAGCAAAGAGTTGTAATCACAGATTAAAACAGAGTCAGGAATTCTATTAGATGGGATCCATAAGTTCATTATATAATCTTCTCTGAGTGGTCTTTGGTAGAATGGTCTTGAATTTCTGAAGGGAACACTGATTTGTCTTCATACTTTTAAGTGAAGTATGGTATAACTCAAAGCTAAACTTCTTTGATTTCATTTTATTGGTGATTATATTGCTTGAGTAATAGCTGTAAACATCTTAGTATTCAAAATAAATATGTTAATATTCTCGAATTACATATATTAGACCTTGGGAGTGCCCAAGTGACTATACGGTCTATATGTACTAGTTACAAGGTGTAACCTCCCCAAGTTTCCACTCCACATCCCAAATGTGGAATTATTCCATCCCTGTTTCTGTGTGACCTCTGTTGTAAAGTCTGTGAGAGTGTCAGTCTCACTGTATAAAGTTATGAAAACACGGAAATGATCAATTAAACTTTGTTGCTGGTTACTTAATATACTTTCAGTTTAGAGAAATGATATTGTATGCATCCAATGCATTTCCTCTATAGTATCCTCCAGCTTCGCAGGCACATGTTTGCATTTTCCTCTTGTTAAAATTGCAGACAAGAATAATTTTGATTTATTGGTGACATCTAATATAGCTGTGTTTATATTGTTGCCAATAAAATGACTTACACGATTGGTTTTTGTTTATACAATCTTTTCTGAGGAGTCAGTCACCTGTGTTAGGACAAGGTACATTCTGCTTATTAAAATTAACTCCTAGGATCTAAGAACATTCAGCTCTGTCTGTCCTTGATTGAATTGCAAAACGTGCTTCACACTGCAGCAGTGCATGAGAATACCTTATATTATCTATCAATAGACTTTTCATTTCTATATTCTTCTGGCTACAAAGCTGTAACTAGAGAAACCCATGGGAATAGCAGGGGCCTATTAGCGATCAAGGCAGTGATGTTGAAAAGGCAATGTTAATGAAATTATACAATCATTAACCCGAAGCGGGAAAAATAAAAAGAATCAATAAAAACTCTATTTTAGATGGTTTAGACGTATATATAAGAAGCCAGCCCAGGAGCAGTTTGTTTGCTGACAGGCATTTTGTGTCTCATTATCAGGTTTTCTATGCAGGGTAAGAAATGCTTGTGGCATAAGGAATGGAAAATGTAACAAAGGCTAAATGTAGCCTAAGGAAATGAAATGATGTATGAAAATTAATAATTAACTGGCTCATCAGATGAATTATGACTCTAGATGAGTCTGTTAATAATATTAACTAAGAAAGGGCTTTTGGCTGTAAATAGACATTATAGAACTCGTGTTTTTGGAATTTTCTTGAAGGGATGAGTTAACATTGTTCTGTGTAATCTTTTAATCCACACGGCACAGTGCCTTGAGCTTTGGGTAGAAGGTAGAGTCATGATCTTGTATTTTGATTAAAGTCATAGCTTTTCCAGAAATCTAATGAAATTATCATTAAGTGATTTTGTGCCTTGGTTTTCTTAGGAGTTAAGTAACTTCCTCCCTGACTTGACTTACAGGAATGTGTTTTAAGAGTTTTCAAGTGGCCGAAAGGAAAGATTTATTAACTTATGTTGACTCATATAGCAGGATGAATGAACATTTTCATTGTTAGAACCAAAGGAGTATTAAAAATCTAAATGTATTAATATGTCAGATCCAAAGTACCCTAAATTTATACTTCCGGGGGTTCCATGCTTTTTCTTTTTCTTCTTTTTTTCTGTTGATGCTTGGGTTTAGAGTAGTTGGATGGAGGACAGAGGAGAAAGTAATGGTGGAGAACTTGATTAAGTTTTTAAATAGAAAGATGCTCTTCCAGTGGAATCCTACCAGTCAGGTTTTGATAGTGATTAGTTGTGATTTTACTTTCTGGCAAAGTGTAGGAAAATTTAACCCCAGTGTTCATTTTTCAAGGTGGGTGTTGTCTTTCAGCACATCTCTGTTGTGATGGAGACAGTAGAGATTACTGTTATTTTTGCTTTCATATCCACCCCAATCCCTTTGATTTAAGTGCCATAGGTATAAAAATCTACATATTTATCCTTCATCATAGTTAATGAGTATTTTCCATAATCTTCCTTTTCTTAATTATCTGGAAGAACAAAATTTCAAGTGATTATCACCAAATTCTTCATTTTGTGGATGAAAAACTGTCCAGAGATGTTGTAAATGATTTGCCACAATTAGAACAATTAGAATTAGAACACAATTAGTTAGGTGTCCTAACTTCTAGTTGAGTACTCTATTCACTCCGACTCAGTGAGGATGGGTCTTTCTTAAAAGTTAGCTGTTTATTCCTTTTTTGTTACCAAGTGGGCTTAGAATTATGATCATATGACCTGGCCAAAAAGCACGTAAAATATTATATAATATGAATAAACAAATTGATTTTTAAATTCTGGTGTCTAATGCTTAAAAAATTTGTTGGTGTAATTAATGTGAAAACTGGGTTATTTGGCATATTTTCTCATACAGTTTATTTTATTTTTGTCTTGAGGCTGGTTTTTATCAGCTCACACACCATTGACCTATTGGTTTTTCTTTATGGTATTAATCACTTTACTTTCTGGCTATTGCTTTTTTAGTAATAAAATTTAAGTACATTTTTGTTGTTGTTTTTACTTTCACCCTAAAGCTATTTAAAACAGGAATGTGATTTATAAAAAATAAAAATAAAATAAATATCCGGGCAGGCATGAGTTCTGATAATTAAGTTCTCAGTTCTTTAATTATTTTTCCTTCTTACAAACTCACCTTCTTAATGATCTAACCAAATGCTGAGTACTTACTTATATGTTTTGTTTTTTTTTTTTTCCTGTGGTATGCGGGCCTCTCACTGTTGTGGCTTGTCCCGTTGCGGAGCACAGGCTCCGGACGTGCAGGCTCAGCGGCCATGGCTCACGGGCCCAGCCGCTCCGCGGCATGTGGGATCTTCCTGGACCGGGGCATGAATCCGTGTCCCCTGCATCGGCAGGCGGACTCTCAACCACTGCGCCACCAGGGAAGCCCTTACTTATATGTTTTTACCCAGATTTTTTATGAGAATTCCCGCTTATATATGATCTTGATGCCAAAATCGACTCCCTTATTTTTAAAAAACCTGGAAATGGGCATAGTCTGCAAATCTGCAGAAACTTGTCACTTGGCCCATGGTCTTAGTGACTCATATTTCCAGTCATGTTGGATAATTCCTCATTTTCAACAAATTGCCAATACAACATATTTATTTTGCCTTTTTTTTTTTTTTTTGGTTGGTACTGAATAAGTGCTTTCTTCTGCAGGGTTCAAAGTGCCTCAGAAAACACTGTTTTATCAATGAATGGAGAATAGATGGCCAATATCATCTGGCAAAGCACAGAGACATTAAATGACTCTTGCCCACAATCAACCAGTGAATCAACAGACAGCCGGTAGTATACTTGAGTTCTTCTAAATGGATGCAGCAGAAAAGGCATTGGAATTTTTCCATCATTAAAAAAAAACCTTACAACCAGTCTGATACCAGGGTTCATTTCTTATTGTTCCATAAACAAACTTAAATGATGCAGTTTTGGATAATCTTCATTAGATTTATTTGTCCCTTCTTGGCAACTGTAGTGGAGGGAAGGACAGGAGTGAGACCTAGGATTGTTTCCGAGGAGGCATGTCAGTATTAAATGTGGCAGACTGATAGAATTCTTAATAAAATGGAGACTTGATAAAGGTGAAGAAAACATTCCAGTTTTATATTGTTGGTAATTTTGGAAGTTCCTCAACATATGGGCATACACACTCAACTTTGCAGAAGGCACAGTGAGTGCTTGGCTTGAAAATTAAATACTACAGGTTTCCCCTGCTATCTGAAAGTAGAGTGTTCCTATGAAATCTTTCATCAGCTGAAATGGCATAAAACGAAGAAGCAATTACCTTAGGACACATGTTGCTAAGGGATGCACAAAATAAAATGAGATAGAGCACAGATGTTCACAGACACAGTTCAATGCTCTGGAGGCTTGAAGTTGAGATGCTGAGCGTAGTTCCCAGCGAAGGAGCACTCTCACTGCTTGGGGTGAGTACTGCCTCTGTAATGGCCCCCTGCAGAACAAATGCTAAAGCTGTTTTTGCTTTTCACCTTTTTTCATAAAAGTGAAAATCCTCCTCAAATTTCTTTTGGTTAGTGAAAACAGGTACTTATGTAAGTTTTGTAAAAGCAAAGTGGCGTAAGGTGAAATTTTGAAAAGCAAGGGATACCTGTATTTTTGATTTTCTAAAACAGTAAAAAAAAATTCTTCACAAAAGGTTTGCTGTTCTTGATATCTTGTACTTGATGATTTATGGAACATTCATTTGGGAGTTGAGTTGGAAATATTCGTCTAAGACATTGAGTGGATCATAGAGAAAAAGTAGGAATCATCCAGTTGAGGATATCTGGCCATTACTACTTTGCACTCAGTCTGTATTTCTTGTGTTTGTTCAGCTTTGGCTTCTTTCCATGACTATCATGTCTGTATAAAAGAATACAGATTGTGACTATGTCGGTCATTTATTTGGAGTAGTGGCACTTAGTCATGTTATTACACACATTTTGGGGAACTGTGGATCAAGGGAGGAAAAGCCCTTTCCTAATGATTTATAACCAGGAAGTACTGACATTATCATATATGGATGGATGATGATGTCCTGTGGCCACGTCACTACTTTTGGTTCTCCCTCTGCCACTTGAGGAAGGGAGTGGTAAGATGGCAGATGGAAGCTTCATGGAACTACTGTCAGTTTACTGTGTGTGGTGCATGATGAACATACTCACCTTTAGAAGGGTTGTTTTGTCCTTATGCTTTCCATAAAGCATTTCACACAGCCTTTTCCTTTTCTAGGATCTTACTGGAAAATGAGAGTATTGTGATGTTGATTCTATTTCCTTCCCCATAACTCAGGATCAGTATAGAACCAAGACTCTAACGCTGCTGTGAATATTTGGATATATGGATATATGAAGCCTTTGTGAGATTCCCATGCCTATTTTTTTATCCTTTGTAAATCTAGGGACTGTGAAAAAGATTGCTCGTAGAGTAAAAATCTGAGATGGTTTAATGTCCTCATAATCTCTTTTAGAGGTTATATCGGCTTTTTAAAATTTTTTCTTGATTTATTTTTGGCTGCACTGGGTCTTTGTTGCTGTGCAGCTTTCTCTAGTTGCGGTGAGCGGGGGCTACTCTTCGTTGCGGTGTGCGGGCCTCTCATGGCGGTGGCTTCTTCTCTTGTGAAGCATGGGCTCTAGGCGTGCGGGCTCTAGTAGTTGTGGCTTGCGGGCTCTAGAGCGCAGGCTCAGTAGTTGTGGCGCACAGGCTTAGTTGCTCCGCGGCATGTGGGATCTTCCCGGACCAGGACTCAAACCCATGCCCCCTGCATTGGCAGGCGGATTCTTAACCACTGCGCCACCAGGGAAGCCCTGTATTGGCTTTTTATTTGTTTACTGGAATCTTTGAAGCACTAGTCTCACAGCTCATGAAGGTGATGCTTTTGGGTTTCCCAGGATGCGCTGTAGCAAATGTGAGCTAGTACCGACAAATCCTCTATGGAGCAAAATAAGTTTCATTTTGCAAGCTGGCACCAGTAGATTGGTTATAGTTGCCAAGAGCACTGTATTGAGAAGGGTTCAGTGGCAAAAAAAAACAATGTAGTGATCCATAATCCATGTCTACAACGAGTGCAGGAGGGGAGAGTGCCTGACAATGTATTAGATTAGAACCATGTATTAGATAACCCTGTTCAACGAGTGCAGGAGGGGAGAGTGCCTGACAATGTATTAGATTAGAACCATGTATTAGATGACCCTGTTCTACATAAAAGACCGTTTTGCTGAGAGTGCTTCTTTTCTTCCTGATATGAATGCTACACAGGTTGAAAACTCGTTGTAATTTATTTTCCTTTTTACTTTTAAAAATGCCTGCATTTATTTTTTTAAACAGGCTAATAAACCACACCATGGATAACTTATTGGACTTTGCCTGAAAGGAATCATTAGTGTCATTGGATATTTGACCAACCTGGCTACAGGTTTTGTCAGAATGAATGGAAGGTCATGCAGCATGAATCTCCACCGGACATCAGGAACCCCACAGGGGCCTGGGATGGTCAGTGGCCAACATATTCCTCCCATTCGAGCCCACTCGGGGACTCCTGGCCCCTCGTCCTGTGGCAGCACACCAAGCCCTGCCATTGGAAGCCTTGCTAACAGCCTCCATCTCAAGATGCCCTCAGGAGGAGGGATGGCTCCTCAGAGCAACATGAATGAGAGCCCCATCCATCTGCCTGCCTTGAGCCCCAGGAGACAAGTGCTCACCAGTGGGAAGCCACGTTTCCAGGTCACCCAGACTGGAGGCATGTCAGGGCCACACACTTTAAAGCCAAAGCAACAGGAGTTTGGAAGCCCCTTTCCTCCAAAATCTGGGAAAGGTAGGATTGTCTTTTTGGGATCTTTTAAAAGTGGGCACTATTTTTTTTCTCCTCCTTGTCTCTTCTCTGCCAGCAAATCCAATGGAAAAATACATGATTCAGTGTCAGGGTCAAAGTTTTTAGTCTCATAATGATATGTAGCTTTCTAGGAAAGGATGTGGACGTGTACACGTGTACATACGTGTGAGGGTGAGGGCACCACAGTGGTAAATGTGTCATCTCATGGGACTGTGAAATAGAGTGGAAGATGAGATAGAAAGATTGGAAACAGGGAGGTAGGGTGGGTGGTGGCAGAGGAAGGGCAAGAGCAAGTTTATTATGATCCTGCCCTCTGGATACACAGAGCTCTGCCTTGGCTTACCAGGGGCTGGATTCTGCAGGCCATGGAGGAGATGGGTGGCTGGAACTGTCATTATGTTAGTTGGATGCTAGAAGAAAGGTGGTGTTTGGAAGGAAAAGGATTAAAAAGGGAGAAATTTTAACAGCCAATAAAATGAGGAACTAGTACATAAAATAATAAAAAATTATTCTAAGAGCAAAGCCTATAATTTTTAAAAATTTTTATTATTCATTTTTGGCTGCATTGGGTCTTTGTTGCTGTGCACAGGCTTTCTCTAGTTGTGTTGAGCAGGGGTGCTACTCTTCGTTGTGGTGTGCATGCTTCTCCTTGTGGTAGCTTCTCTTGTTGCAGAGCACGGGCTCTAGGCGTGCGGGCTTCGGTAATTGTGGCTCGCGGGCTCTAGAGCGCAGGCTCGGTAGTGGTGGCGCATGGGCTTAGTTGCTCCGTGGCATATGGGATCTTCCTGGACCAGGGACCAAACCCGTGTCCCCTGCATCGGCAGGCAGATTCTTAACCACTGCGCCACCAGGGAAGTCCCTAAACCTATAATTTTTATAATACAGCTAGTGACAAGAGAGTAGGCAGCTAGAAGAGTATAATGAAAAGATGTATTTTTGTGCTTGTTGAGAACTAGAAAAAACTTGTTAATTTGAAATGCAGAGAGAATGCTTTTAATTAAGCAGTGTTTGAATTACCATACATTTTAAATTAAGAATAATTTTTGGAGAATAACAAATTATTTGAGTGACATGCTCTCTCTAGAAACTGTTGTTGACTTAATGAGGTTATATTGCTAATGATATGTGTATTGGGGCTAGAAAAAGAAGGAGTATGTATCCCATGTAAAATATAGCTCTGTTATATAAAATAGCATGATTATATATTCCTTTAGGTATTTTTAGCATTTAGTTTTAAATGTTTATACTAAGTGTTTATACCACCAAATAAAATTACTAGCAGCCTTGTGAGTAGCCATTCACCCAGTTAACTCATAACTTATCCAATTATGATGAATAATGATTTATATCAGGCAAGTAACCCAAAAGTTGTTTGTTTTAGTGTCTGTGTATTTCTGTATATGGAGAAGTTGGTATAAATGGGTAGCTTAAAAAAAAAAAAAAAGTAAACATATGTAACTTTTTCTTTTCTTTTTTTACTTAACTTTGGTGTAGGCTTGGTTTTGAGGTGTTTTATTTCTCAGAGCTACTGATATTTAGTGTAAGTATAGGAAAAATTTTCCCTGGGGGCTGCATCTGAAATAGCTCCGTCATTGTCAGGTTGCTATGTTCATGACGTGGCAAGCTAAGGTTCTTAATGTCAAGCTCATGTGTTTGTATTTTCAGGGACTGAGGCCCAGTAAAATCTTTCAGCTCATGCTTGACTAGTGAACTGTAGCTTGCTTTTATATATACTTGTGTTTGAAATCCTGACTGGCAATAATAATGGTGATAATATTAATAACTTGCACTTATTATATCATAACTTAGCATGTGTCAGGCACCATGTTAAGTGCTTTCCAGTACATAGTTATTCCTCACGACAGCCCTGAGTTGTATGCTATTGTTGATTAACTGATAAGGGAACTAAGGCCTGGAAAGAATAAGTAACATAAGCCCTGCCAGGCAATAAGGAGTTTGGGAATATTACTTTAATAGTGATTAGAAGTGGTTATAATTATAATCGTAGTTTATAAAAAATGCTTCAGGTACTTAAGGAATAACGAACTATCAGGGTTAATACATCTTGGAACTCATGTAAAAATTAGAACTGCTTCCTGATTCTCTTCTTTTCTGTTTTCTGGCTCCTGGCTCAGCTTACAAGTTTGCAGTGCCTGTTCTGGATCTGCATGATTGGGGCATGCGTGGGCATGGGTAAGGGGCTGAGGACAACTGTATTATTATTCCCCCTTGCCTTGCAGCTTGGATACCACTAGTGGTCTGGATGGTGCCAGGAGTGGCTGAATGTGTCCCTTTCACATCTTGGATAACAATTCCTAAACTAAGCCAGTAACTGTTTGAGAATGGTGATCTGGGACTGTTTGAGCTTCATCCAATCATTTGCTCTACAAATAATTATTGAGCATATGTTATGGGTGAGCCACTGTTTTGGGGATATAATAACCAATAAAACATAGTCCTGGCCCTCAAGGAGTTGAGAACTCAGAAAAAATAAATGGGCAGTTAGAATAAAGCATAGTTAAGGCTCTGGTAGAGATACACTCAGGGTGATATGGCAACATTGGGAGGGGTTCCCAGCCAGTGCTTGAAAAGTGGTTCTGGGAGGAGAGTAAGGTATCTAGGCAGACACCTGAAGAATGAGGAGCTAGCCTTACAACCATGGAAGAGTATGTCCTCTGTGTGTGTGTGAAGGGGCAGGGGCTGTCTGGAACTTACTCTGGGTAGGGAGAAAAGCACGCTCAAAACCTGGAGGGGAGAGATCATGGTGCATTTCATGGACTTCTATCTGGTTTCACATTGAGGGGAGGTGTGGAGACTTTGGTAAGAGATGAGACTGGAAAAGAATAAGCAGTAGCCAGATGAAGGGTCATGAGTGCCATACCAAGGAGTTTGGATCCATCTTGAGGACACTAGCAAGCTGTGGAAGGATTTTAACCTTGGGGATGATGTGGATCCAAATAGTCGTATGTGAATATCTTATTCTGTAACAGCCTTTCATAGCATTTTTAATTATTTATTTATTTTTTTGCGGTATGCGGGCCTCTCACTGTTGTGGCCTCTCCCGTTGCTGAGCACAGGCTCCGGACGCGCAGGCTCAGTGGCCATGGCTCACGGGCCTAGGCACTCCGCGGCATGTGGGATCTTCCCGGACCGGGGCACGAACCCGTGTCCCTTGCATCGGCAGGCAGACTCTCAACCGCTGTGCCACCAGGGAAGCCCTCATAGCATTTATTGATGATCCTTGTATGAATCAGTTATGCTGCTGATTGCATAATAGTTATTTTCTGATTTTATCATTCCTTCTAGGTTTATTATCTGGTATTCTTCTAGAAGGGAGAGCTTCTTTCCCTTCTCTTTTAGAGTCATTGCAGATTCATGTATTCCTTTAAAAAATTCACTGTGCTATAATTCACTACCATCATTGTTTTTTCTGATGCTCAAACTGTCCCAGATTTGGCCAATGGGAACCCCTTCAAGTCAGTTCTTATGTCCTTTTGACATGTTCCCATTAAGTACTTCTTTGGTTTGAGACAAAGCAAGATGTTCTAGGCTCATTTGTACTTCCCTGCCCCAGACCTGGAATCAGCTATTTTTCCAAAAAGTTCAGGTTCCTTTTAGTGGGAATTGATACTTGGGAAACTGGATGAAAGGGTGTTCTTATTGGCTCTGGGGTGTCATTGCTTCTAGGTCCTTTCTGTGGACAGAGTGAGGAGATACACCAGAGCAAGATAATGAGTTCCAGTTAAAATACATCACAGAGTTCTTCCTCACACTTCCTCACACTTCCTCATTGTGAATTTGTCAGTGAGAACCCTGGCTCTCAGGAACATGAGTGTATTTGTTTATTTGCTTTGTACTACAACAGAGAAAAAAGTTACTTGTAGCTTTATATTTCTAAGATATAGAAATTTGTTTTAAAAATGATTGCTTACCACATGTCAATTTTTAATGTGCTGAGATAAGAATTTTCATATTTATCTTTGCCGGTGAGTGACTGAGTTTGGAGGACTTTCTGCAGTTGGCAACTTTCTGGCCCTCCTAGAATTGGTGAGTACAGAATCTAAGTTAAATTGTACCACTAATGGCATTTCTCCCTACTTCCTGCTCAACAGTTACAGACTGTAATTAGACTGGGAGAAATGCATTTTTCAAAGCATCTGGGAAATCAGTTTTATGATCCTCACTATAAGCACGTTTGACATAGCTATTTAAATATTTAAGACAATTCCACATTCGCAGTACCCCTAGAACTATATAATTGGGAAGATTTTCATTGTAAAGGTTTTTTATTTTTCTTCAGGGCCTATGACATTTCTTGTTGGGCTCTGCTGTCCTTGGAGACAAAGGGAGTTAGTTATTCATTAGTGCTTGTGGGTTATTCATTATTGTTGGTCAGAAAAAGCAGAATAATATCAACCAAGGACACTAAACTAATTGCGATTTAAAAACTCTTCTGTGTCACTTAAGGCTGGTGTCTCTTATAAAGACCTGGTCTAAGAAAATGTGTCGTGTGAGCCTGGGAGGTCTAAAAACTAGTGTACTTTAAATAATACATCAAGTTTTATTTTTATTCTTTACTGTTTGTGGTTTACTAATTTAATTGGTTATAACCTGGAGCTTAGGTTACAGCTTGATTCCTTCGTGGGTCAACTAGCTTCATAGTTTTCCCCCACTGCTACATCAGAAAATTTTAAAATACTGCCACTGATTTAAAAAGTTACTTTCCTATATCATTCCTTTACTTATGTTGATCCCTGGTAAAACAACAGACAATAAAAAAAAATCTGCTAACACCAGTGAGTGAACCATGTTGAGTGTAGTCATGTTAGAAGTGGGGCAAGAATAGCAATTGGGGAATCCCACATTTTTGAAGAGGTACAGTTGATATATTAGCTTAAGAAAGTTGGGGCAAAATATGTGGTTACTTTTTTCCCCCCTACTTCTGCTTTTTAATCATTTATATTTCCTTGCACTTCCAATGTGGCTTCCTGCAGAATTAGAGCAAATAAAGTTAATATTCCATAAAAGGTTCCAAAAATAACCAAACCAGTGAGAGACTAAAGGCTTTATTCCAGTTGAGGTAGCCAGAGTTTTCATTTCATCTTGCCGAACAAGACAGGTGAAACACAATGTTCACTTTTGTTTACTCTTTGGTCTGCACAGGGTTCACTTAGTGAGATTTATTGATGCTGAGTATAAGTCATATTGGTGATGGATTTCCAAGTATTACTGAGTGGCAGGCACAATTTGTTCCAGTTATGAAAGTGGTTTGTCAGTCTCATAACATTCCACCTTTAAAAGAATATATTCTGTTAACACCCCTACCTTCTATACACACCTCAAATGCTATGGGGCATGACCTTGAAATGTTACATCTGTTAGTAACCTATAGCATTTTCTAAGGCTGTTAAACAGCAACAACTTTGGATTTGTAAAGTACTTTGTAGTTCATAACCTTTCATAGTGACTGTTTCATATGATTTTATCAAAGGCATAATCCCATGAGCTAATAAGCAAGTGTAATTGGCCCCATTTTAGGGATGAAGAGACTGAGGCTCAGTTTTCTAGAGATCTCATTTTTCATGTGCTGCATGGGTTGCCACTGAATAGGACTCCATAATCTGAGAGTTCCTGCTACAGGAATTCAGAGAAATCTTGCCCCCTCTCTTCAGTAGAGCCTAAGGTTGCTGCCATTCCTGAAAAAGTATATCTTTAAAAACTCAAAACCGTTCAGCCATCATTTCTATCCATGAGCTGAGGATATGGGCCCTTGCTCCTGTTTTAGAAAATTGTACTTGACACTTTTCAACAATAGGTCCTTCTGAGCAGGGAGGGCATTGTCTACCTGAGCAGGAATCAGGAAGCCTTTGTGTGATGGCCACCTGAGTGACATCGGTATATGTACAAGCATAAAGTCTTTAAACCCAGGCCGGAGGATATCATAAATATATGAATAGATTTGCTACTTCTGACACATCAGATTTTAAGGATACAATGGATGGTGACTTGTATTTAATACCTATTTTCATGGCTGCATTATTTGAGTAATGAAAGAAATAGAAGGTGTGTAATTGGCTCTGACATAATAAACTGGTTAAAAAATGAGACTTGTGGTGTAGGATCTTGATACTCAAGGGTAGTCTGAGGCCAACAGTGTTAGCATCCTCTGGGAGCTGGTTAGAAATGCACAGTCCCAGGGCCACCCCAGATCTGCTGAGTCGGATCTTGCATTTTAAAAGATCCCAGGTGATTCTTGTGCTCAGGGCTGGCTTAAGGGTGACTGCACAGTGCCCTGTCTCAGAAGGGGTGCCCTGTACTTGGGATATAATGCTCTGGGGTCACTGACTTGACATTATTACTAATTTTATCTCTGAAATTGTGTTTTGTAAGTGAAGTCTGGTGGGACACTGGAGCTTGCGGGGGGAGGGGAGCTTCGAGTCTTAGTTCATACGTAGTTCCACATCTGGCCAGGATGGCCACTGTCTCCCTCGCCCCACCCAGTGTCCACTACTGCCTTCTGCCCTCAGCAGGGACCTGAGCATTGGTGTGGGGAAGTCAGGGTCAGATGTGTGTGCCCCACATGCCCAATCATGGGTGAGGATCTGGGCACCTTTGAAGGCCTGCATTCACTCTGTGAGTATCCCTGTTTGGAAGTAGCCCAGTGTTAAATAGCAAATAAAAAAATACCACGGCAAGTCAAGAGATGGGAGAAGAAAGGAAAATGCTATTTTCCTCCTTTTTGAACAAGGGATCTAGCATTTTCATTTTGGTCCCTGTAAATTATGCTGCTTACCTTGCAAGTGCACACTGAAATTTGAGAAGCATTAGTATAAGAGAAAGAGCATGGACACTAGAGTCAGAAGACCCACATCTGGTTCACACTTTGCTGGTATGTGACATTGGGCAAGCCACTTGACCTTCCTGACTCAGTTTTCTCATCTGTAAAATGGGAGTGATGTCTTATGCTCCTTTCGCAATGGGCAGGGTCTAGGTAAAGGGCAGACCTGGCGACATGTCTTTGGTAGGAGTGTGTCCAGAACACCTTTCATCTTTGGCTTCGGTTTCATGAGGCTGGTAAACAAACCTGGACATCATGGCCTGAGGGTGGGATGGAGGTGGAGGGCAGGGCTCAGAATGGGAGAAGAAGGTCAAAAACATGGGTTTCAAATCCTTGGGAGTGGATGGAAAGCAAGAGTCAAGGAACTGAGGAAGACAGGGACTGGGGATTGTGGGTAGGGAGAAGTGAGCATCAGAGAGCTTGTGAGCTGCACTCATAGGTTTCCCAAGTGGTTACCCACTTGTGTGGAAATCTCAGGCACGCATGAAAGTGTGGAACAGAAGATGCGTTTGCTCTTGAGAGTTAAATTTGATGATACATGTGAGAATGCGTTTTACACTGTAAACTGCCGGACGCATGTAAAGTATTGTTCTTCCTAATTACAGGGGCAGTATGGCTCTCCATAATCCACAGCACCTGCTGCTGAATGGAATGGCCTCATCTCGATACCCTGTTCATTCATGGATTTGTCCTTTGAAGTAAAGGCCAGCTTAGTCATAACTCCCAAGTCTGGGCAGTTTGAAAAGCTACTTGTGTGGATGTAGAACCCTAAATTCTGTTTTTACGGTTTGCCTCAAAAGCTAGAGAGAAAAAAATTAAAACACAATAAACAAGCCTTGAGATGAAATAACATCTTTTAAGTTTGTCTTCCATCTAAAGATTTTACTGTAGATAGGGTGATCATATAATTTATTATCCAAACCAGGACACTTTCAAAAGTGAAATGGGGCCCTATTAATAATTATGCCCAGGACTACCCAGGATGAGCTGGAATGAAGGCAGGGTTGCCCTACATTAAGGGGAAAGTTTAATTGCGTTTAAACTCGACATCTTACTCAACTTCTTTAAAGTAAAGTAGTTCAACCTACTTGACAGGATTATCCCCATGTAAGTTATTTCTTTCAAAATTATTTCTTGGGGCCATTGAGTGATTATTTGTATATTATTAGGTAGAATATATCAGTTTCTGGTTGTTCTACGGTTGGATATAAGTGAGCTAGCAATTATTTAGCACTTTATATTTTGTATAACTGTGCTTAGCTTTACATATTTTAATTTAATCCTTCCCAGCTCTGTGAAGTATCCCCACTGAAAACATGAGGAAAGAGAGGCTTAGAAAAATTAAGTAACTTGACCAAGAACACATGGGTATTTTAGCCCATGCCTCACTGACTTCGGAACCCTAAGTACTTTTATAGGATGTTGTTTTGGTTTTCTGGCACAGGGTTTGCCTCAGCAGGCTAGGTTCTTGGCAGTTGAGTACGATTTCCTGAAAGACATAATTATGTCTACCATAATTTCTACCATATAGTATTGTAGTGTCTGTATGTATTTATTTTGAAGAGAACAGTGAGCTGAAGCAGAAAATCACTGTCAAGTAAATTGTTGCAGGTGTTTGTGTCAATTTGTGTTAAAAGTGTTCCTCTTTACTTGATTAAGATAGTGGTTTTGGTGGCAGTCGGGTAGGCAATGTGATATAAAAAAGATACAGCTAATTTTTTTAAACCCTTACTCTGGGCCAGCTGCTGCACTGAGCAGAGCTGCTGGGCCATGCAACTAGAGAACAATTCAGAAGCCTAACATGATGGCCCTGGAGCTCAGTTCCTTTTAATCCTTGTAACAACCCTATGTGACATTAGATCAAGAAAACTAAGGTTTGAAGAGGTGAGTAATTTAGCAGCAGTCATGTGGCTAGAATGTGGCAAAGCTGGGAATTGAATCCAGGTACTGTCTGAACCGAGTGCCTTGGGCCTTAACCATCCTACTGTCTTCTATTGGGATGAGTCAGGTTACGGGGACTGAGCTGGAGACCAGGGCCTTCTGTTGCATGTGTACTGATTCACCAAGTACCTTATTCAAGCTTCTTTTGGTTTCAGGTAACTTGAAATCCACTGGGCTAGCTTATGTAAAAGGGGATTTATTATAAGAAACCAAGGGTGTTTCATGGCACCCCAGAAGAGGATGGACCACAAGATCTTTTGAAGGACTATAAGAACAAGATACTTCTCCACACTGCTTCCCTCTAGGCAATGTGATTTTTTATCTCTGCTGCTTCTGTTTGCACATTACTTCATTCTTTTCCCTGCAGATTGATTTTCTGTTGTGTGTGTGTGTGTATGTGTGTGTGTCTGTATTAGTCAAGGTTCTCCAGAGAAATAGAACCAACAGGATATATTTATTTTTCTGTTTATTTATTTATTATAAGGTATTGGCTCATGCAAGTATGTACACAGAGAAGTACCAGAATCTGTAGTCGGCAAGCTGGGTACCCAGGAGGGCTGATGGTTTAGTTCTAGTCCAAGTATGAAGGACTGAGAACGAGGAGAGCCTGTGGTGTAAGTGCCAGTTCAAAAGCAGGCAGCCTCGAGATTGAAGCCGAGTCAATGTTTCAGTGTGAGTCCGAAGGCTGGAAAAGACTGAGGTCCCAGCTCAAAGCTGTCAGGCAGGAAATGTTCCTCCTTGCTTATGGGAGGATCCACCTTTTGTTCTATGTACACCTTCAACTGATCGGACTAGGCCCATCCACATTGGGGAGGGCAGTCTCCTTGATACAGTCTACTATTTCAAATGTTAATCTCATATAGAAACACTTCACAGACATACCCAGAATAATATTTGACCAAATATCTGTTCACCCCATGGCCCAATTAAGTTGACCCATAAAATTAACCATCACAATATCTATGGCCTCAACATGGCTTTCTTCCCCAGCCCTAAACAGGTAATGTACTCAGAACTTCTGTGCTATGAGTCAACTGGGTAGTGTCCCTCTATCCCAGTTTTAGGTTCCTTGGAAAGAAAGAAAGAGAGTCTGGTTGGTCCAACTTGGGTCAGGTCTGGTTCATCCAGCTGGGTAGGGAGAGCCTCATGGAATAAACATGGGTCCCTCCTGCTCAGAAAAGGAGCATGTAGGTTGAGTGATACCTAGGACTTAGTCTCCTAAGTAAGCGTAGTTTGGGGATATGCTTCAAATAACGGTGACATTTCCAAAGGTATCACAGAAATGGTGTTCTTTAGCTGGCAGGATTCCAAAGTAAGGGAGGAGATTGTGGAATAATGACCACCAGAAAAAGTTAATTCTACGAGAAGTTATTTTTTTAAATTTATTTTTCTACTTAAAATATAAACTACTAAACTGTGATTGTGATTGTGATACTTTGCATTGCTTTTCAGTAGTGGCCACTACAGTTTATAAGGTAAACGATTTTTTAAATGTTACCAGATTTTCAGTCCTGGATGTGGGAATTAAGAAAGAGCATATAATAGTTGATCCATTAAGCATTTAGGTTTATGTTGTATGGAGAGTGTAGTGAAGGTGAGGGTTGCCAGGGTTCAAATATGCAGACAAATTATTTCTATTTGAAATCACCTTGAACAGCACAGCAATTTGAAGTAGTTTGGCTGTCAGTTTTGAAAAATTTCAGCATAGCTATTTCTTGTTGCCTTGGGTTATATAATCAGAGAGTATCCATGATTTGAATACTCTCGCAGTTTTAATAGGAATCTATCAGGCATAAAACACATACAATTAATCAGTGAGTGAAATTTTTAAAACTTGGAGTATATGGATTGGGTGTTGAAAGCATATTTTCTTACATATTTGGCCCAGGTAATTTTCCCACATGCATAGAAGCAAATTCTGTATAATTACCTATACGTTATTGTGACAGGCAGACTCTAAGATGGCCCTCAATCTTTTGGCATTCATGCCCTTGTGTAATAGCCACCACTTGAGTATAGGCTAGATGTAGGGACTTGCTTCTAACCATGACAAAGGTGATGAAATGTTACTTCCATCATTAGGTTACAAAAGGTTTCACTGTTGTCCTGCTTGCAGACTCTCTTTATTGTCCACTTGGTTTGTATCTTTGATTAAGAATGCTGTGATTTTGGAAAGGCCCATGTGGCAAGTAACAGAGAGGGGACTCTGGCCAAAAAACAGTGAGGAACTGAGTGCTCAGTCCATCAACTGTCCTGAAACTGAATTCTGCAAACAACCATGTAAGATTTGAAGTAGAGCCTTCCACAGCTGAGCCTTCAGATGAGACTCTAGCTCTAGCTGACACTTTGATTGCAGGCTTGTGAGAGACCCTGAAGCAAAGGGCCCATCCCAGCCATATTCAGATTCCTGACCCACAGAAACTGAGATAATAATACACATGTATTGTTTTAAGCCACTAATTTGGTGGTAATTTATTATGTATATAGATAACTAATACAGTTGTTGTCTGGACTTCTCTCTCTTTCAGCAGGCACAAGAAATTAGGCAACATCTAGGAGCAGGTGGGTAGGAATTAACCTCTGGGGTTTTTTTTTAGGTTTTGATTTTACTTTATTTTTTAAAATTATTTTTTATTGAATTTTTTTTTCTTCACTGTTATGTTTGCCTTCAACACTTTTTTTTAAACATCTTTATTGAAGTATAATTGCTTTAAGGTGGTGTGTTAGTTTCCGCTTTATAACAAAGTGAATCAATTATACATCTACATATGTCCCCATATCTCTTCCCTCTTGCATCTCCCTCCCTCCCACCCTCCCCATCCCACCCCCTAGGTGGTCACAAAGAACCGAGGTGATCTCTCTGTGCTATGCGGCTGCTTCCCACTAGTTATCTATTTTACGTTTGGTAGTGTATATATGTCCATGCCACTCTCTCACTTTGTCCCAGCTTACCCTTCCCCCTCCCCGTATCCTCAAGTTCATTCTCTAGTAGGTCTGCATCTTTATTCCTGTCTTGCCCCTAGGATCTTCTGACCAATTATTTTTTCTTCTTTTTTCTTAGATTCCATATATATGTAATAGCATAAGGTATTTGTTTTTCTCTTTCTTACTTCACCCTGTATGACAGTCTCTAGGTCCATCCACCTCAGTACAAATAACTCAGTTTCGTTCCTTTTTATGGCTGAGTAATATTCCATTGTATATATGTGCCACATTTTCTTTATCCATTCATCTGTTGATGGACACTTAGGTTGCTTCCATGTCCTGGCTATTGTAAATAGAGCTGCAATGAACATTTTGGTACATGACTCTTTTTGAATTAAGGTTTTCTCAGGGTATATGCCCAGTAGTGGGATTGCTGGGGTGTATGGTAGTTCAATTTTTAGTTTTTTAAGGAACCTCCATACTGTTCTCCATAGTGGCTGTATCAATTTACATTCCCACCAACAGTGCAAGAGTGTTCCCTTTTCTCCACACCCTCTCCAGCATTTGTTGTTTGTAGATGTTTTGATGATGGCCATTCTGACCGGTGTGAGATGATATCTCATTGTAGTTTTGATTTGCATTTCTCTAATGATTAATGATGTTGAGCATTCTTTCATGTGTTCGTTGGCAATCTGTATATCTTACTTGGAGAAATGTCTATTTAGGTCTTCTGCCTATTTTTGGATTGGGTTGTTTGTTTTTTTTGATATTGAGTTGCATGAGTTGCTTGTATATTTTGGAGATTAATCCTTTGTCAGTTGCTTCATTTGCAAATATTTTCTCCCATTTTGAGGGTTGTCTTTTGGTCTTGTTTATGGTTTCCTTTGCTGTGCAAAAGCTTTTAAGTTTTATTAGGTCCCATTTGTTTCTTTTTGTTTTTATTTCCATTTCTCTAGGAGGTGGGTCAAAAAGGATCTTGCTGTGATTTATGTCATATAGTGTTCTGCCTATGTTTTCCTCTAAGAGTTTGATGGTGTCTGGCCTTACATTTAGGTCTTTAATCCATTTTGAATTTATTTTTGTGTGTGGTGTTAGGGAGTGTTCTAATTTCATTCTTTTACATGTAGCTGTCCAGTTTTCCCAGCACCACTTATTGAAGAGGCTGTCTTTTCTCAACTGTACATTCCTGCCTCCTTTATCAAAGATAAGGTCACCATATGTGCGTGGGTTTATCTCTGGGCTTTCTACACTGTTCCATTGATCTATATTTCTGTTTTTGTGCCAGTACCATACTGTCTTGATTACTGTAGTTTTGTAGTACAGTAAGAAGTCAGGGAGCCTGATTCCTCCAGCTCCATTTTTTGTTCTCAAGATTGCTTTGGCTATTCGGGGTCTTTTGTGTTTCCATAAAAATTGTGAAATTTTTTGTTCTAGTTCTGTGAAAAATGCCAGTGGTAGTTTCATAGGGATTGCATTGGATCTGTAGATTGCTTTGGGTAGTAGAGTCATTTTCACATTGTTGATTCTTCCAATCCAAGAATGTGGTATATTTCTCCATCTATTTGTATCATCTTTAATTTCTTTCATCAGTGTCATAATTATCTGCATACAAGTCTTTTGTCTCCTTAGGTAGCTCTATTCCTAGATATTTTATTCTTTTTGTTGCAATGGTAAATGGGAGTGTTTTCTTAATTTCACTTTCAGATTTTTCATCATTAGTGTATAGGAATGCAAGAAATTTCTGTGCATTAATTTTGTATCCTGCTACTTTACCAAATTCATTGATTAGCTCTAGTAGTTTTCTGGTAGCATGTTTAGGATTCTCTACGTATAGTATCATGTCATCTGCAAACAGTGACAGCTTTACTTCTTCTTTTCCGATTTAGATTCCTTTTATTTCCTTTTCTTCTCTGATTGCTGTGGCTAAAACTTCCAAAACTCTGTTGAATAAGAGTGGTGAGAGTGGGCAACCTTGTCTTGTTCCTGATCTTAGTGGAAATGGTTTCAGTTTTTCACCATTGAGGACGATGTTGCCTGTGTGATTGTCATATATGGCCTTTAGTATGTTGAGGAAAGTTCCCTCTATGCCTACTTTCTGGAGGGTTTTTATCATAAATGGGTGTTGAATTTTGTCGAAAGCTTTCTCTGCATCTGTTGAGATGATCGTATGGTTTTTCTCCTTCAATTTGTTAATATGGTGTATCACGTTGATTGATTTGTGTATATTGAAGAATCCTTGCATTCCTGGGATAAACCCCACTTGATCATAGTGTATGATCTTTTTATTGGATTCTGTTTGCTAGTGCTGTTGGATTCTGTTTGCTAGTATTTTGTTGAGGATTTTTGCATCTATGTTCATCAGTGATATTGGCCTGTAGTTTTCTTACTTTGTGACATGTTTGTCTGGGTTTGGTATCAGAGTGATGGTGGCCTCGTAGAATGAGTTTGGGAGTGTTCCTCCCTCTGCTTTATTTTGGAAGAGTTTGAGAAGGATAGGTGTTAGCTCTTCTCTAAATGTTTTATAGAATTCACCTGTGAAGCCATCTGGTCCTGGGCTTTAGCTTGTTGGAAGATTTTTGGTTTTGGTTTTGGTTTTGGGTTTTTTTGCGGTACGCGGGCCTCTCACTGTTGTGGCCTCTCCCTCTGTGGAGCACAGGCTCCGGACGCGCAGGCTCAGCAGCCATGGCTCACAGGCCCAGCCACTACGCGGCATGTGGGATCTTCACGGACCAGAGCACGAACCCATGTCCCCTGAATTGGCAGGCGGACTCTCAACCACTGCGCCACCAGGGAAGCCCTGTTGGAAGATTTTTAATCACAGTTTCAATTTCAGTGCCTGTGATTTGTGTGTTCATATTTTTTATTTCTTCCTGGTTCAGTCTCAGAAGGTTGTGCATTTCTAAGAATTTGTCCTTTTCTTCCAGGTTGTCCATTTTATTGGCATATAGTTGCTTTATTGGCATTTTATTGGCATATAATCTCTCATGATCCTTTGTATTTCTGTAGTGTCAGTTGTTACTTCTCCTTTTTCATTTCTAATTCCATTGATTTGAGTCTTCTCCCTTTTTTTCTTGATCATTCTGGCTAATGGTTTATCAATTTTGTTTATCTTCTCAAAGAACCAGCTTTTAGTTTTATTGATCTTTCCTATCGTTTCCTTCATTTCTTTTTCATTTATTTCTGATCTGATCTTTATGATTCCTTTCCTTCTGCTAACTTTGGGTTTTTAAAAATTCTTCTTTCTCTAATTGCTTTAGGTGTAAGGTTAGGTTGTTTATTTGAGATGTTTCATGTTTCTTAAGGTAGGATTGTATTGTTGTAAACTTACCTCTTAGAACTGCTCTTGCTGCATCCCATAGGTTTTGGGTTGTTGTGTTTTAATTGTCATTTGCTTCTAGGTATTTTTTTGATTTCCTCTTTGATTTCTTCAGTGATCTCTTGGTTATTAAGTAGTGTGTTGTTTAGCCTCCATGTGTTTGTATTTTTTACAAATTTTTAACTGTAATTGATACCTAGTCTCATAGCGCTGTGGTCGGAAAAGATACTTGATACAATTTCAATTTTCTTAAATTTACCAAGGTTTGATTTGTGACCCAAGATATGATCTATCCTGGAGAATGTTCCGTGAGCACTTGAGAAGAATGTGTATTCTGTTGTTTTTGGATGGAATGTCCTATAAATATCTATTAAGTCCATCTTGTTTAATGTATCATTTAAAGCTGTGTTTTCTTATTTATTTTCATTTTGAACTGTCCATTGGTGAAAGTGGGGTGTTAAAGTCCCCTAGTATGATTGTGTATGTTACTGTTGATTTCCCCTTTAATGGCTGTTAGTATTTGCCTTATGTATTGAGGTGCTCCTATATTGGGTGCATAAATATCTACAATTGTTACATCTTCTTGGATTGATCCCTTGATCGTTCTGTAGTGTCCTTCTTTGTCTCTTGTAATAGTCTTTGTTTTAAAGTCTCTTTTGTCTGGTATGAGAATTGCTACTTCAGCTTACTTTTGATATCCATTTGCATGGAATATCTTTTTCCATCTGCTCACTTTCAGTCTGTATGTGTCCCTAGGTCTGAAGTGGGTCTCTTGTAGACAGCATATATACGGGTCTTGTTTTTGTATCCATTTAGCCAGTCTATATCTTTTGCTTGGAGCATTTAATACATTTACATTTAAGGTAATTATCAGTATGCATGTTATTACCATTTTCTTAATTATTTTGGGTTTATTATTGTAGGCATTTTCCTTCTCTTGTGTTTCCTGCCTAGAGAAGTTCCTTTAGCATTTTTTGTAAAGCTGGTTTGGTGGTGCTGAATTCTCTTAGCTTTTGCTTGTCTGTAAAGCTTTTAATTTCTCCGTCATATCTGAATGAGATCCTTACTGGGTAGAATAATCTTGGTTGTAGGTTTTTCTCCTTCATCTCTTTAGATATGTCCTTCCACTCCGTTCTGGCTTGCAGAGTTTCTGCTGAAAGATCAGCTGTTAACCTTATGGTGATTCCCTTTTGTGTTATTTGTTGTTTTTCCCTTGCTGCTTTTAATATTTGTTCTTTGTATTTAATTTTAGATAGTTTGATTAATATGGGTCTTGATGTGTTTCTCCTCAGACTTATCCTGTATGGGACTCTCTGTGCTTCCTGGACTTGACTAACTATTTCCTTTCCCATATTAGGGAAGTTATCAACAATAATCTCTTCAAATATTTTCTCAGTCCCTTTCTTTTTCTCTTCTTCTTCTGGGACTCCTATAATTCGAATATTGGTGCATTTAATGGTTTCCCAGAGGTCTCTGAGACTGTCCTCAATTCTTTTCATTGTTTTTTCTTTATTCTGCTCTGCAGTAGTTATTTCCACTATTTTATCTTCCAGGTCACTTATCCGTTGTTCTGCCTCAGTTATTCTGCTATTGATCCCTTCTAGAGAATTTTTAATTTCATTTATTTTGTTGTTCATCACTGTTTGTTTGCTCTTTAGTTCTTCTAGGTCCTTGTTAAACGTTTCTTGTTTTTTCTCCATTCTATTTCCAAGATTTTGGATCATATTTACTATCATTATTCTGAATTCTTTTTCAGGTAGACTGCCTATTTCCTCTTCATTGTTAGGTCTGGTGGGTTATTGCCTTACTCCTTCATCTGCTGTGTGTTTCTCTGTCTTCTCATTTTTCTTATCTTACTGTGTTTGGGATCTCCTTTTCACAGGCTGCAGGTTCGTAGTTCCCGTTGTTTTTGGTGTCTGTCCCCAGTGGCTAAGGTTGGTTCAGTGGGTTGTGTAGGCTTCCTGGTGGAGGGGACTAGTGCCTGTGTTCTGGTGGATGAGGCTGGATCTTGTCTTCGTTGGGCAGGTCCACGTCTGGTCATGTGTTTTGGGGTGTCTGTGATCTTATTGTGATTTTAGGCAGCCTCTCTGCTAATGGATGGGGTTGTGTTCCTGTCTTGCTCGTTGTTTGGCGTAAGGTGTCCTGCACTGTAGCTTGCTGGTCGTTGAGTGGAGCTGGGTCTTGGCATTGAGATGGAGATCTCTGGGAGATTTTTGCCGTTTGATATTACAGGGAGCTGGGAGGTCTCTTGTGGACCAGTGTCCTGAACTTGGCTTTCCCACCTCAGTGACACAGCCCTGATGCCTGGCTGGAGCACCGAGAGCCTGTCCTGCACACGGCTCAGAATAAAAGGGAGAAAAAAAAGAGAGAAAGAAAGAAGAAGATAAAATAAAAGTCAAATAAAATAAAAAATAATTATTAAGAAAAAAAATTTTTTTAAGTAATCGTAAAAAAAAAAAAAAGAAAAAAAACGGACAGACAGAACCCTAGGACAAATGGTAAAAGCAAAGCTATACAGACAAAATCACACACAGAAGCATACACATACACACTCACAAAAAGAGAAACAGGCAAAAAGTATATATATATATCATTGCTCCCAAAGTCCACCTCGATTTGGGATGATTCGTTGTGTATTCAGGTGTTCCACAGATGCAGGGTCCATGAAGTTGATTGTGGAGATTTAATCCGCTGCTCCTGAGGCTGCTGGGAGAGATCTCCCTTTCTGTTCTTTGTTCGCACAGCTCCCGGGGTTCAGCTTTGGATTTGGACCCGCCTCTGCGTGTAGGTCGCCTGAGGGCATCTGTTCTTCGCTCAGACAGGACGGGGTTAAAGGAGCAGCTGATTCGGGGACTCTGGCTCACTCAGGCCGCGGGGAGGGAGGGGTACGGATGCGGGCCGAGCCTGCGGCGGCAGAGGCCAGCATGATGTTGCACCCGCCTAAGGCATGCTGTGCGTTCCCCCGGGGTTGTTGTCCCTGGATCACGGGACCCTGGCAGTGGCGGGCTGCACAGGCTCCCGGGAAGGGAGGTGTGTTGAGTGACCTGTGCTCGCACACAGGCTTCTTGGTGGCGGCAGCAGCAGCCTTAGCGTCCCATGCCCGTCTCTAGGGTCCGCGCTGATATAGCCATGGCTCGCGCCCGTAGCTGGAACTCCTTTACGCGGCGCTCTTAATCCCCTCTCCTGGTGCACCAGGAAACAAAGAGGCAAGAAAAAGTCTGTTGCCTCTTCGGCAGGTCCAGACTTTTTCCCAGACTCCCTCCCGGCTAGCTGTGGCGCACTAGCCCCCTTCAGTCTGTGTTCTCGCCGCCAACCCCAGTCCTCTTCCTGGGATCCGACCTACGAAGCCCGAGCTTCAGCTCCCAGCCCCCGCCCGCCCCAGCGGGTGAGCAGACAAGTCTCTCGGGCTGATGAGTGCTGGTCGGCACCGATCCTCTCTCTGCAAGGTAATCTCTCGGTTTTGCCCTCCGCACCCCTGTTGCTGCGCTCTCCTGCTTGGCTCCGAAGCTCCCCCCCTCCGCCCCCCGCAGTCTCCGCCCACGAAGGGGCTTCCTAGTGGGTGGCAACCTTTCTTCCTTCACAGCTCCCTCCCACTGGTGCAGGTCTCGTCCCTATTCTTTTGTCTCTGTTTTTTCTTTTTTTTTTTTGCCCTACCCAGGTTCGTGGGGGAGTTCTTGCCTTTTGGGAGGTCTGAGGTCTTCTGCCAGCATTCAGTAGGTGTTCCGTAGGAGTTATTACACATGTAGATGTATTTCTGATGTATTTGTGGAGAGGAAGGTGATCTCTGCATCTTAACTCTTCTGCCATGTTGAAGTTCCTCCCTTATTGAATTACAATGTTGTGTTAATTACTGCTGTACAGCAAAGTGACTCAGTTATACATGTATACATTCTTTGGCATGTTCTTTTCCATTATGGTTTACCACAGGATATTGAATATAGTTCCCTGTGCTATACAGTAGGACCTTTTTGTTTATCCATTCTATATATACCAGTTTGCATCTGCTAATCCCAAACTCCCAATCCACCTTTCCCCCACCCCCTCCCCCTTGGCAACCACCAGTCTGTTATGTCCCTGATTCTGTTTCTGTTTCATAGACAGGTTCATTTGTGTCACATTTTAGATTCTACATATAATTGATATCATATTACTTTACTTATGATAATCTCTGGTTGTATCTATGTTGCTGCAAATGGCATTATTTTATTCTTTTTTATGGCTGATTGGTGGAATTAACCTCTGTTGAGGGCCCATGATATGCCAGACATGGTGACAGGCTCTAAGATTCAGCAGAGCCAAATTGTAAGGCCTTTGTTATTACCTCCATTTTACAAAAGTGGAAATAGACATTCAGAGAAGTGAAATTATTTGCCCAAGTTTACATGACTTATAAGAGGCAGAACCAGTGTTTGAATGCAGGTCTGTCTTACTCCAGTGTCTCTGTTCCTTCCATGCATCTGGCTAACTCCTTCAAGCTATGACAAACACTGATGTGGCATTATTACCTAGAAAAAAAGGGTTAAACAAAGACAGTTCATATTTAAGCATTCACCAAGTAGCCAAGTACCTTCTGTGGCTTGTTGTCAGGACTCACCCCCACCCCTTTGTCTTTCTTCTCAGTGTCATGTTCCCACCAGCTATTCTTTTGCTTCTCTCTTCCTGCCCTCCATCTCCATCTAAACCTGTGTTTCATAGCCCTACTTGTATTGCCCCCTTTATTATTCTCAAACAAAATTCATGGACAGTATTGTCTACCTACTCATTTAATTTTTAAAAATGGATATAATTTCATAACTGAAGTACAAGGAAAATAATTTATAATAAAATAAAATGCATTTAAATATGAAAATGTTCCAGCGCAACTATACCAGAAGACATAATGAAGTAGATAAGCTTGCACGTGAAAGTGGAATTAGCTAAAATTCTGATGATTTAGAATTGTATTTGTTGTATTGGTGGCTCAGATATCTAGTTGTTTGCTTTCAGTGATAGGATTTCATGAAATGGTGGACAATACTTCATAGTATTTCTGTCAAAACAATAATGCACTTGATTTGCACTATAACTTCATTTTAGATAATTTAGTATAAATAAGAATTATGAAAATAAAATTGACTTCAGTTCTAAACTCAGATGATTATAAACAGGTTTTTACTATGTGAATGTCTGGTGAGATACTTGAAAATCATATGGGATAGTTTTTTATTGTGTGGGACTGTGTGGCATCCCTGCCTTCACCACTGAATGCTGATAATGATAACAACCCAGAATGCCCCCAGAATCTCCAGATGATACATATCAATACATATAAGTATGAAGAAAATCAATATGAACACAATCAAATATGAAGAGAGAAGGAGAAACATTAAAAAACAAGCGATTGTATGAATAATAGTTCATTAACAAGAATAAATGAATTTCACAGGCTTTATGTACTTATATGTAACTCACAACATGTAAGTATATAAAGCCTTTGAAATGACATATATTATATGAACTGTATAATATACTATTTATATTATATGTGCTAATATAACTATATTATTTATGTTACAATTTTTATAGAAAGTCTTTTATTAATAAGTAAAAGTTCCCAGAGACAACTTTTTCCTCCATTATTTTTTTTTAAATAAATAATATTCTTTTTTCTTTAAAACCCACATTTGTTTATTTTTGGCTGTGTTGGGTCTTCGTTTCTGTGCGAGGGCTTTCTCTAGTTGTGGCAAGCGGGGACCACTCACTATTGCGGCCTCTCTTGTTGCAGAGCACAGGCTCCAGACGCGCAGGCTCAGTAGTTGTGGCTCACGGGTCTAGTTGCTCCGTGGCATGTGGGATCTTCCCAGACCAGGGCTCGAACCCGCGTCCCCTGCATTAGCAGGCAGATTCTCAACCACTGTGCCACCAGGGAAGCCCTCCTCCATTGTTTTATACTTTGGAAATATATCTTCATACATAGATACCTTTATATCCCAGGGAGTATGTCTTTAGTTTACATTGACAAGAGAAGAAGATAAACTAAGAGGAGATCTCATATCTCAAGTTGATAAGTTGAAATTAGACATTAAGAAGAGCTTCCTTTGAGGGACACAGGGTGTTTTAACATGTTTCAGGTAAAGGATTGGTGTTGCGTTCTCTGTCGATTATAATGATAAGGGGTGATTTGTATAGTGTGAGGAAGCTGGGCCTAAATGTCCATCCAATGATGTATCAGCCATGGCCCAGTCAGGAAAAGAGAAACCACTTCAGCTATTTGAACAGAGATAATCTAATATCAGAAATTAACAGGTTAAACAGATATTGAAGGACTGAAAAGGGGAAACGAACAGAACTCTGAGGTAACACATAGATAATAATTGTAGAAAGCAGCTACCATCTTAGGGCTGGAAGATCAATAGGAAGAAATTCACAGTTACCAGAACTTAGAAATTCAGAGGAAGAGCCCACAGGGCTGGGACCCAGACCTCTGAGGAGGTGCTGCCCAGCTGGTGCTGGTACTTTGGAGAGCTGGGACACACTTCCCTTCCAGTGGCTCTTACAGAATCAAACCAACAAGTATGAACTCCTACTCTCTGTGAAGCATCACTACAGACCCTGGAGTACTCTACACAGATGTCAAATCAGTAATGATTCTCAAAACAAAAGTCATGGATTAGATCTAAACACTGGTGGGACATTTCCTCCTTTTATTCTTGTCCTTAAATTACCTAGAATAATTACACTGGTTAGGTCTAGGCATAAGCCACTAAGCCATACTATTGCATTCCTTTCAAACTGTTTGTATCAAGAGAAGCTTGCATATTTGACAGTGTTCAGAACAAGCCCAGAGAAATAAAGCAAAGTGAGACCTTAACCTCCTTTTCGTGATTTGTTTACAGTCTTAACAAGATTGGAAAGAATAATGATATCTAATACTTACATAACACTTATGATGTGGTAGATATTATATGTGCTTGATATCTGATTTTTAAAAAATGTATTATTGGGACATATTTAAGTTGCCCCCAGACCCAGTGAGGTGGGGGCCATCATGCTAGTTGTTGTTATTATTATTATTTCTCGTATTTTATAGGTGAGGAAACTGAGGTATGGTTGAATAACTTGTCCAAGGTCACACAACTAGTAAGTGCAAAGTTAAGATGTAAACCAGCCAGTTTGACTCTAGAGTACATGATCTTAACTACTAAGCCATATTGGCAATTTATATCTATAAAACCTGTGTTCTTATTTGTCTATGGATGGATAGCAAATCGATTCATTTCTTCAGCAATGATGTGGTTTAGTAGGAATGCTGGCTTGGGGATTGGGAGAATGAGGTTCAAAACCTGGAATGCTGGCTTGGGGATTGGGAGAATGAGGTTCAAAACCTAAGTCTTCCAATAATTTTCTTAGAGATTTAATGAGAGTCATCCTAGCAATTTGGGCTCTTTGTAAAATGAAGAGGTCGAATAAAATTATTTTAGAGATTTTTTTCTACCTATCATTGTTTTATGATTTGTAAAAGTCGTTACTTTTTAGGAATTGGGAGCTAGAGGTGAAGCCTGGCTTGCAGGGTGAGTTAGCTGTCAGTTTCCTAATATGTGTCAGACATAAACTTGGTAGGGGTAGTGTGATTGATAGCTAAGTAGACGGAGATTGTCAAGGACAAATAGAGTAAGGACTCATTTTATTCAGACATTTGGGCACTATGGGTTGACCGTTGTTTTAATTCCCATTTTTTGCTGAATTTCTATTTTTCTGCACTAGAAGTCAGTCTTGCCGGGAACTTTCAAAACACTGCTTAGAAGTAATTTCATCTCTGGAGCTTTAGCCAAGAGAGGATGGTCTCTTCTGCTAGCTTCCCTTGCTCCTAAGGGACTGTCTACTTTCCCAGTTTCCCTGGTGGTGCAGTGGTTAAGAATCTGCAGTGGTTAAGCTATCTATCTATTTATAGATAGCTCATCTACAGACTTACCTTTGATCCAAACACTGGAGAGCTAGAGTCCAGAGACTGAAAAATGCCCACAAACTAGAAAAATCTAGCAAAAGTGTTCTCAGATTAGAAGATGGGCGATGAGGGGCTTCCCTGGTGGTGCGGTGGTTGAGAATCTGCCTGCCAATGCAGGGGACACAGGTTCGAGCCCTGGTCTGGGAAGATCCCACATGCTGTGGAGCAACTGGGCCCGTGAGCCACAATTGCTGAGCCTGCGCGTCTGGAGCCTGTGCTCCGCAACAAGAGAGGCCGCGATAGTGAGAGGCCCGCGCACCGCGATGAAGAGTGGCTCCGCTTGCCACAACTAGAGAAAGCCCTTGCGCAGAAACGAAGACCCAACACAGCCATAAATAAATAAATTTAAAAATATCTCCAACTCACGGTGACCTGTGAAAACCCAATGCTAAGTAAAGGAAGCCAGACATAGAAGTTCACATGTGATGCATGATTCCATTTATAAAAAAAAAAAAAAAAGAAGGGAGATGAGTTGTGTTGGCTTAATAAACCTTATCCTAAGGTTATGGAGGGAACATGGGTGTGTGTGGAGTGGGTGTATGTGTGTGGGGAAAGCTTTTCTCTTATTCTCCAAGCAGTGACATTCCCTTTTACCCTTAAGCATTCTCTTTTTTTTCCATTTCCTTCTCTCCCACCCACATTTTCCAAAGCCTTGATTTTTATGAAAGAGCTGAGTCTTCAAAGCCTTTACATAAATGGGTTGTATTGTAGCATGTAGCACTTATCAGCAGTTCTATAAAATTAATGGGTTTATTTAGAGTCAAAAGTGATTTCAAATTAGGTTCTAAGTGTTGCCAAGTGTCACAGTTGACGTTGTTTTGGTAAATTTAGAACAAAAGAATAATTTTGGCTCATGTTTAGTAATAAAGTTGAATACAGATACGTAGTTTGTTTTCCAAATAATTCTTTGTAATCTTTGAATTGTGTCAGGATATTTTTTTTTACTATTTATAATATTGCAGTGAAATATATTTTTTTACTATTTATAATGCAGTGAAATAAATGCATCATTATCATAATGGATGATGTCCATCCCATATACACTCAAGAACCACAAGGCTGATAAGGAGGGAGTGTGTGTGTGTGTGTGTGTGTGTGTGTGTGTATAAAATGTATGCCTATAGTTGTAGATATGCTAGATAGCATGGGCAGTGAGAATGAGTGGCATCTTGATAGGGTACACATATGGGCTATTCCTAATTTATATTGCAGTAGAAGAAAGAAGCGAAGTCACTTTACTGCATCTCGAACTTGTGGTACCTCTTCTTAGGTCTTGTGCTCTTCTAGAATTGAGCTAGAGGATCCTAGAGAATTTTCCTGGAGCTCTGTCAAGCTGTAGGAGGGACCCATCTGAGGCACTCCATCCTGCACAGTCAGGAGTTAATGGAAGTTTGAGGCAAGAAGTTGGTTTGGTTCTTTCTGCATAAGCCAGGCAGCTGATTTTCCTGGTGACAGATGAAGAGCCAGGATGAATGTGTTTTACTGAAGTATTTGGCTTTGGTTTACTCCAGGCTGTGAACTTGTCACCTCTAGTTCTTATTTAAATTTATAATCTTTAGAGGAGAGGAATTCATAATGTGGGTAATATGGGTGATGAAGTAGTATGACAGATGTCTTATTTGATGCCTCATCACCATAACATGGCATGTGATCTCTGTATGTGCATGTCTCTGCATTTGCCTATGGTCAGTTTTCTTCAGTTAATTGTATTTGGGTAAATGAGTTCTTGTGATTTAACATAGAAATTAAATTTCAAGCAGTACAAGTGACAGCATTTTTTTTCTTGTGATAGGAGGTAGACTTGAAACATTAAAGGTCATTCTAGCTCAATCCCTCCATTTTACAGGTAATGACATATAGAAGCAGTACATAGCGTAGCATGTTGGTTAAGGGTGTAGACCAGGAGTACGATAGACCTGAGATTGAATCTAAACTCTCCCTAGGATCACCTCTGGGACCTTGAGCAAGTGACAACATTTGTACGTACCTCATAGAAACTTAGAAAATTAAGATAATATATGTTCAGAATTTCACATAATTATTGATACATAAGACATGCTAATATGTTAAGTAGCATAGTGTGAAATTAGCACAGTAAACAACAGACTTTAGACCAAATAACCAGGTCTTTTGAGCTGAAAGTCTTTGCCTTGTCATCTTTCACCAGATATAAACTCTGTGAGGACAGAAGGTTGTTTTTTCACTAAGAATTTGAGAGCCCATTGTATGCCCATGTGAACAAGAAAAAGTCTCATCTTATATTCTAATGGGAATAGCAATCAACAAGTAAATACCTAAGATATATTTTCATAGGGTGATAAGTACAATAGAGAGAAGCAAAGCAGAATAATGGGGCTCAGAGGGATGGGGATAATATTTTAGAATGGATGTCCAGAGAGAGCTTCTGATTTAAGTGGGGAGTAAGCCATCTGAAGATCTAAGGAAGAGTGTTCCTGGAAGAGATAAAAGCAAGTGTATCGGACTTGATGTGATTCTGGTTTAGCCAGATCATTTAGGTCCTTAAAGACTGAAATAGGGAGTTCAGAGATTTTAAGTGTGATGGGAACTCCTTTGAAGGGCTTTAAGTAGAGAACTGATATTATCTAACTTATAAAGAGGAGGTTCTGGTTACTGTGTTGAGAATAGACTGGGTGGGAGGGAAAGAGTGGAAACAGGAAAACCAGTTAGGTTATTGCAGCAGCCCCAGTGAGATGGATGGAGGGTTCAGATCTGAGATGGGTTTTGATGACAGGACTTGCTGAAGGATTGGATGTGATGATAAGAAAAGGAAGAATCAAGGAAGAACTCTAGGTGTTTTTCCTGAGCATGTAGTGAATGGCAGTACCATTACCCTACGTGGAAAAAAATTGAGTTTGAGGGTAGGAGATCAGGATTTTATTTTGAACATATTATATTTGTGATACCTGTTTAGTCCTTCAAGTGAGGATGTCAGGTACATAGTTGGATATATAAGTCTGGCCCTCTGGAGTGAAGTGGGAGCTAGAGATAGAAATGTGGGAGTTAACAGTATAGAGAAGATATTTGATGTCATGGGACTACAAGGGACTTCCCAGGAGGAGAGTGAGGATGGAGAAAACAGCCAAGAACTGAGCCTTGGGGCAACCAACATTGGAGGCTGAGAAGAGGGAGAAACTGATAAGTTAAAATCAGTGGGGTAAGAGGAACACAAAGATAGAAGATGTCCTGGAAACCAAATGAACAAAATGTGTGAAGAAAGGAGTGATTAACTTGGTCAAATGTTGCAAAGAGGTTGGGAAAGATGAAACCTGAAAATTCTCTATTGAATTGGAGAAGATGGAGGCCACTGTTGGCCTTGACAAGAGGACAAAGGCCACGTTGTTGTGTCTGGCTTTTTCACTGCTATGTTTCCTGTGAAATACATTGTGTCTGGAACATAATAGAAACTTAAAAACATCTGTAGAATGCTGGATGAATGAATGAATGAATGTATTGACAAGCCAGACTTTCCTCCTTTTTGTAGTCTCAGTGCAGTCTTTGCTTATTTTAGACTTTAGTTGTTTTTTTTTAAACATCTTTATTGGAGTATAATTGCTTTACAATGGTGTGTTAGTTTCTGCTGTATAACAAAGTGAATCAGCTATACGTATACATACATCCCCATAGCTCCTCCCTCTTGCGTTTTCCTCCCACTCTCCCTATCCCACCCCTCTAGTGGCTGCTTCCCACTAGCTATCTATTTTACATTTGGTAGTGTATATTGTCCATGCCACTCTCTCACTTCATCCCAGCTTACCCTTCCCCCTCCCCAGGTCCTCAAGTCCATTCTCTGTGTCTGCGTCTTTATTCCTGTCCTGCCCCTAGGTTCTTCAGAACCATTTTTTTTTGTTTTTTAGATTCCATATATATGTGTTAGCATACGGTATTTGTTTTTCTCTTTCTGACTTACTTTACTGTGTATGACAGACTCTATGTCCATCCACCTCACTACAAATAACTCAATTTTGTTTCCTTTTATGTCTGAGTAATATTCCATTGTATATATATGCCACATCTTCTTTATCCATTCATCAGTTGAAGGACACTTAGGTTGCTTCCATTAGACTTTAGTTTTTAGTTTTATCAGGGACAAAATCATATAATTATAATAAAACATGTACATGGCTTTCTCTCAGCTAACAGTCTGTAATATTGACTGAACATTTACCTCACATGTTAATTAATGAAGTTTATAAAGCACCATAGTTCTAGACAATGTCCTACATTATACAGTAGAATGAAGTAGTTAAAGAAGTGATCGATCCATTAATACTGCACACCCTGTCCTCCCTGTTCCTGAGTCTGCAGAGTCTCTCTGAGTCACCCTGGGGTTTATCAGTTACCCAAAGGCTGCTGTGGCTTGAATGTAGAACACTTTTAATAGAACAGACCAGAGGTTACTTCAGGCCATTTCAGTCTGGGCCATACAGATCTTTTTCCCTTTCTTTGAGATGTTAACCAGCAAGGATACTCTCAGTTGGTTGCAGTAGGAAAAGCCCAGCCTTGCAGTTTCTCATACAGTTCTCTGAGGCACCCTGGGGTGACACAGGGAATTCACTGGGAGGCTGTGGGATTAATTTTTTTTTTAAGGAAGACAGAAATAAACATCTGTCAGTTACTCTGTGAACTACTGGTTCAAGGTAGTTCATAGTTTCAATATTAGATCACTGCATTACTTTTTAATGATGTCATATCTTTGCAAAGCTGGGCTCCTGGGGTTCACTGCCCTAAAAAAACAGTACTGTATAAAAATGTGGAGCAGGAAATGGGGTGGGGGGGTTCAAACTCATTTCAGAGTTTGAGAAGCTGTGCAGTGCCAGCAGCATACACATCTTATTAAAAATCGTGGTTATTTAAGAATGAAATAAAAACATTACTTTCATATCAATTTATTTCTAGTTTGTGAATGACTACCAAGCTGTTAGAACATAAGTACTTATTAAGTTGTTTGGAGCTACCTATTTAACAGATGGAACTGCTAGGTATCTCTCTTGGCTCAGGGGAGCCATGAAAAAATTACCAAGACACCAGGAACTGATAGATTTTGAGAACCTCTGGTTTAGCCTTTTTGGCTTCTAGCAAGAAGAAAAGGAGAGAGGGAACCATTCTGCTGCCGTCTCCAGCTTGGCCTGTTTGATTCCCAGCATCTCACCTAAGTCCACGCCGCTTAGCGTTCTGTGAGGCATTCCTGTGAATGATTGGGTGAATTTGCAAAATTAACAGGTATTGATGAACACTCTTATATTACAGCTGTGCCAACAACCCTACTTATGGGTGGCCAGTGTTACCTCTCACCCAGGAAAGAGTGACAGCATTTTCTGTCCCTTTTTCCTCTTTCTCCCCCTTGAGCTCTGTGCCACAGCTCCTAGAACCAGGTTCAGATTTATTGGTTAGAGAGACTTTTCGGACTAGCCTGGGTCTCTCCCCTAACCATTCATTTCTGTTTTATTTTCCTCTCCATGGCAATGTATTTTGAGCACTAGACAACTACCTTACACGTGAACTTTCAGAGCACAGCCCTTTATAACATGGGGATCATCTGGATTGGTGGAGAGCCGTTTCTGGAGATAATATTAGAGGATACACTTAGTTATGATGTATTATATTTGGCCCTTAAAACCTTAAGAAATTCATATCTGTTCATAGGAGGAGCATGGTGCTTTTTTTGTGTGTGTGTGAGATTCAAGAGAAGAAGGTGAAAAAGATCCATTTCACAGGTTCATGAGCAGTGCCATGTGATTTAAGACTTTCTGAAATGGTAATTGCGCTTAGTGAAATTGTGGGTTTATGGTCATTGACAAAGGTGAAATGCAGAGAAATGAGGGAATGGGATGTGTCTTTGTCTGTTTTGCTCAGGGGTATTCTAAGGGCTCAGAATGCCAGAGGTGTATCCTTTACCTTCACTTTTGTGCCTTTTTTTGCTGAGTGGGTTGACCCTCTTGAATTATCTCCTTGGTTACTTGTCACTTTATTCTTGATACCAGCCTTCTCAGTTTTACTCTTCAGAATTACTCTGAGTAGTGGGAAGGGTGTTTGGTTTTTTCCCACCATAGACATATTCTTCCCTATCTCTGTCTGTTTCTCTCCATCTTTTCATTTCACCATCTCCTCTGTTCTCTTTTCATCTCAATCTACCCCTCCTCCTTCTCTCTTCTTCCCCCTCCCCCTGTCTCTCTTCCATCCCTTCTCCTCCATCCCTGCATCTCCTCTTCATTGCTTCCATCACAGCAGCGTCCTCAAGCCCCATGTCTCACTCTCACGTATCCCCAAAGGAAAGAGGTGCTCACACTGAATTGTGGGTATCTACCCCAGACCTGAATTGAGCATCAAAGCTTTTTGATATTTTCTGTGTTGAACTTGTGGATGGGACACAGATGATCTCTATAAATGAGTTTTACCCTGGGATGAGTTAACCAGGACTCAGTTCCCTCATCAGTTTTCTAGAATTCCATAAAATTCAGAAAACTTAGCCTGTGTTCGCTGCTTGGGTTTAAATGTCTCTAATGCTAGGACCACATTATCTCCAGAGCAGCACTGCTGTGTAGAAATAATGTGGTAGCCACAAACATGAGCCACAGAAGTAATTTAAAAATGTTTTAGTAGGCACATGAAAAAGTAAAAAATCAAATAGTGAAGATAATTTTAATAATATATTTTAGTTAACCAGATATATTCAAAACATTATCATCCCAATATGTAATCAGAATAAAAAGAGATTAATGAGATATGTTACATTCTTTTTTTCTTACTAAGTCTTTGAAATCTGGTGTATATTTTATACTTAGAGCACATCTCAATTTGGACAAGCTCCATTTCATTGCTTAAGAACCACATGTACTAGTGGCTACTGTATTGGACATTGAAGCTCCACATAGAAGGACATGGAGAAAAAAGATTGATTTTAGGCAATTAATGAACTGAAAGTATTTCTTGAGCTTCATGCTTCCAGAATGCTGAGTAAATGGAGCAGGTGCTCGACTAATAAGATGGGCTTGGAAAGCACCTTCAAGTTCAATATCAGTCTTTTAATGGCCTTAATCAAATAGCTGGTTGGCTGTGGGGTCTGGGGACTTGACCTGAGGGATAGAAAGCTAGGGGTCACTGCCATTTTCTGTACAACCTCCCAATTCCCCCTCTTCTATATTTCTACCCCCCATGGAATTTTCCCACTTCTTGTAAGTCTAGGACTTAAACAAATAAGGATTAGTCCTTCTGGTGAAAATAACTTAGCAGTTAAGAGCTCAAGTAGGTCCTTTAAGTTCTGATACACATTCTCTTCCTTTTTACACCTTGGTTTGCATGGCAAAGGAGGAGATTTACCTTTTTCCTTGAAATTAACAAGTGACTTCTTATCCCAGAAAGGCTCAAAAGTCAGCAAATTTAAGTAATATATTTTCATAGTTTGCATGTCACAGTGACAGGAAGGTGCTGCTTACCTCCACCCCCCATTCTGAACAGAGACAAGTTTGAACAGGCCCTGCCCCTTTCACCTTGGTTAAGCATTATCTTGTGTTCTTTGGGTTACTCTTGCATAACACTATCACAGCATAAACTGAAAGTGCCCCCATTTAACTTTGGTCTGAATCTGCCCTAAGGATGAAGGGATAGTGTTGTGGGGGTGAGGAGTTGGTGAGTTGTCAATAACTAGGTAAATAAAATGGGAATATGGTTAACTTTAACCCCTCCCACCTAAGTCTCCCCACACTTAACTTCCATTTATTTTCTTCCACGTGAAATGAGGAGTTTGATTAGATGAGAAACTCCCAGTGTTTCTTCTGAAGAAGGCCTGTTTTCCATTCCTTATGTGCTAAGGGGAAGGTAGAGGGTGCTGCCTGTACTAGTGGGGATTGGGAACTCCTGGTTCTGCAACCAGTTATCTGGCTTTTCTTAGAAATGAGGAGACCCTTGGATCTCATGTAACCTAAAGTCCTTTGGTAGTTTCAGTTTCTAGGTTTCTGACTTTTGTCAAATCCTTGAAGTGTTGCTTACCTATGCTTTTGCAACAAAGAGGTATTGATAGGATCTGAGTGGTGGGGTCTCCATTAATGAAGTACCTGGAATGTTTGGTTGCCGGGAGGTGTTATGCAGGCAAGTAGGGAACAGGTAGGAGATGGCAAACCCATAAGGGCCCACTGGTGTTTACCAGAGTAAATTTGTTTGCTGGATGACATCTGGGGCTTTGTGATAGTAAGCTATGTTTAGAAATAGCATTGGAGAAATACAGAGGTTGAATGATTTCCACATGTTAGGAATGTGGAGGGTTGCTTCGATAAAAGAGAAAAGAATCCAAGCAATGTCATACTAGGGTAGTCCAGTATTTTGTTTTCAAGGGACTTCAAAATTTTAAATATATTTACATTTACTATTGTAGCAATAAAAAAAGAAACCAACACATGAAAACATAAAATCACCCGCATTTCTGCCACACAAAACCAACTGGTCTAGTTTTCTGTTGTTTCTGAGAGTTCCAAGGGCTGATTTATAAGTGAACATGGCTCCCCTTGGTGACAATATCCTCAGAAGCAAAAGGCCATCTTCCAAATATGCTTCCTTTCTCCCTCCCTTCCTTCCTTCCTTCCTCTCTTCCTTTCTTTCTGTTGCGCCGGGTCTTAGTTGCGGCAGGCGGGCTCCTTAGTTGCAGCTGGCAGGCTCCTTAGTTATGGCACGCGAGCTCTTAGTTGCAGCATGCATGTGGGATCTAGTTCCCTGACCAGGGATCGAACCTGCGTCCCCTGCACTGGAAGGTGGATTCTTAACCTCTGCACCACCAGGGAAGTCCCCAAATATGCTCCTCCTTTACCCATTATGAGTCTGCCTTTTTTTTTTTCTTAAACTAAACTTTTTATTTTGGAACAATTTTAGATTTACAGAAATATTGCAAAAATAATACAGAGATAAAACCCCAAAGACAAGCGCCTGATACTTCCCTGCAGGCCAACTATCTGACTAAGGTTATTTGAGGACTGACAATGAACTTTAAGGTTCATGAACTTTCCCAATCGCATCTTACTGGCCAATATTACCTAAATTACTTTTTATTACATTTGTCAAACCTAAGAAACCAATATTGGTATACAGCTATTCACTAAACTCAAGCCTATATATTCAGATTTCATGAATCATTGTGGATCTTTATTAGTTCATTTAAGTTATTTTTTGAAGTTTGGAATTGTCTGTGATACTACTTTATTTAAATAATGCTTTTTTCTCTCTGAAAACAATATATATACATATTTTTTTCATTGTAGAAATTAGGAAAATACTGAAAAATATAAAGAATAAAATAAATTGTAACTCCATTCCTGACCTAATTTTGTGTTGAATGTAAGTATGTATGCATTAGCAAATTAAGTTCATTATGTTTACAGCATAGTTTTGAACTGCATATTTTTCATGTAGTATTACTTTAGGAGAAATTTAATTAAAAATCTTCAAATCAAATGTGTAATTTTAAAAAGTCATATTCCATTGTATAATTACTCATTTATTGATGAACAACCCTTAGGCTCATTCTAACTTTGGCTACTATAATTTTTTTTTACCACTTCCCTGATGATGTTCTCAGTGTAAATTTCTAGGAGTGGAATTACTGGATCAGTGGACATGCCTTGGTGTTTGTTGACAAGTTACCATCCAGAAACATGGTACCAATTTATATTCCCAAAGTATTCTTTCAGATACCTTACTTCACCTTTACCAGCACTGAACGTCATAATTTTTAATCTTTCACAATTTGATAGGTGAAAAGTTGTATATCTTTTTTTTTTGCGGTACACGGGCCTCTCACTGTTGTGGCCTCTCCCGTTGCGGAGCACAGGCTTTGGACGCGCAGGCTCAGCGGCCATGGCTCACGGGCTCAGCCGCTCCGTGGCATGTGGGATCTTCCCGGACCAGGGCACGAAGCCATGCCCCCTGCATCGGCAGGCGGACTCTCAACCACTGCGCCACCAGGGAAGCCCTGTATATCTTTATTTTTTTAATTCTCATTTCTCTGTCACTAAACTTGTCCTATATTTTCTTAGCTTATATAAATGACCATATTATGCTTAATGTTTTAAACCATCTCTGATTAAATATACATTTACTGAATGGTGTGATATTAATATAAAGGTCTAAAAGGCCTTTTTCTACATAGTTAATGTACCCCCGAACTATAATTGAGTATTGCTTATCCTGTTCTCACTGAATTGTTATGTTCTTTTTTATAGGAGTGTCTCTATCTGAGATCACTCATCTGTTCCAGTGATTTTTCTGTATCTTTGGCCAGTACCAATATTATTTTACCATTAGAACCATTTTTATTTAGGGCTTGGGCAAATTCCTTATCTTTTTATTCCAAAAATATTTTAGCTCTTCCAACCCTTCCCGATGAACTTTGGAACATTTTGCCAATTTTCAAAAAGGAGTCTATACTGTCCAACTTCATTGGAATTGCTTTATAATTGCTAGTTTTCTTCATCAGTAATATGGCATGATTCTCTATTCAGTCTTTTAAAAAATTCTATTTCTCAAAGTGATTTGTAATTTTCCTCAAATAGATCTGATGCATTTCTTGTTAACATTACTTTATGTTTTGTTGTGGTTGATGTTATTGTGAATGTAATCTTCATTTACACATATCTTCTAATTATTTTTTATTGGTAGAGTTAATTACATAGGGCTTGACTGAACCTTATTGATTTTTTTACCCCTTATGCCTAGTGCATTACCTGACATGTAATAAGTGTCAATTAGTTTTCAGTTCTTTATTTTGTATTTTCTCACTATACTGTCATATTCTGTAAGTAGTGATAGCTCTGTTTTAATATTTAAATGTTTTGTTTCATGTCTTATTGAATTGTCTGTATCTTCCCAAGAAATGCTAAATTATAATGGTGGTAGTAAGTATTCTTGTCCATGATTTAATAGGGATGCTTCTGGTGCAGGAATTCTTAACATCCTTAGAGATCTATAGATGGGCTTTGGGAGAGTCTATTAACCACCCAAATATATGTGCAAATTTGATTTAATGAGAGAGATTGTGTGTGGGAGAGAGTATTTATATTTATGTAGCTATTCTTATATATTTTATATTAAATTTATAATTTTAAATCATATAAACAATATATCTCTTTATTTCTGTACTTCTTTTTACCATGAGATTATTTTCCTTTGAGTTCTTCTTTTCTTTTATTTATTTTAAAACAACTGTCCTTTGAGCTTTTTTTTTTTTATAATTTTTTCAGGGCTACTGATTTTTTTTTTTAATTTTTAATTTAATTTAATTAATTTATTTATTTTTGGCTGCATTGGGTCTTCATTGCTGCGTGAGGGCTTTTCTCTAGTTGCGGTGAGCGGGGGCTACTCTTCGTTGTGGTGCACGGTTCTCTCATTGTGGTGGCTTCTCTTGTTGCAGAGCACAGGCTCTAGGTGCGTGGGCTTCAGTAGTTGTGGCACGCAGGCTCACTAGTTGTGGCTCACGGGCTCTAGAGCACAGGCTCAGTAGTTGTGGCACATAGGCTTAGTTGCTCCGCAGCATGTGGGATCTTCCCGGACCAGGGCTCGAACCCGTGTCCCCTGCATTGGCAGGCAGATTCTTAACCACTGTACCACCAGAGAAGCCCCTCCTTTGAGCTTTAAGGATATGTCCCCTTAAAATAGCTGGTTTTGACTGAAGATACTGTTAGCAGCGGGGAGAACAGCTATTGAGAAAATCCAGGCGATTGTGAGATTTAAGCTTTGTAGGAGGCTGGAGATACTTAAAAATGGCAGTGAGAGGCTATTTTAATGGCCTTTTTTGTACACACTGAACTCATGAAGACCAAGGCAAGGATGACTGACAAGGTGTTTTTAAAATCCAGTGTTTGAAACACTTAGATGTTTGAGCGACAAAACATATTGAATAGAGACTATAACCCATCACAAATGTATTATCTTACGCTTAAACCAAGCTAAATATGAGCTAGTTTATTTAGGGTAAAGCTTTTGCTCCCTTTGGTGTCAGAGTTTGGTTAAAGGATGTGAAAGAGCCTCAGGAAAATGACAGAGACTATCTCATTGGACAGTAGTCATTAAAACAAATTAAATACAATTTACAGTTTCTGTCAGGAGTTAAAAGGAACAGAACTTGAAAAGCCCCTTTAAGAGCTCCAAATAAGTTCTACAATGGGCAAAATGCAGTTTTGTTTTAGGAACTGACAGGAGGAAAAGGATGAGACCAGTACTTTCCTTTAACCTTAACAAATTTCATATCAGGTAGATGCCTTTAGTCTGTAGCAGTTAGTGGGGATCCTGAAATCCAGTGTTAGTTTGGAAAATACATTACTACAGTGATGGCTGTAGCTTCCTCAGCGATTACTCATTACTTAAATTTTAGTGGGAGTCATTAGAAATCCTAAAACAACCAAAAGAGGCACTTAGAAAAAATGCATGTAAATTGTAGTCACACAGAATCCCCTATGGAGTTGTAGAAATATTTTACCTTAAACAAGATCTTGAGAAGCCCATTTCCTATCTGTGTATCTGGGAACACAATGTGGTCTATTTCTTCCTGTAGGCAGTGACTGACTTCATCATCTACATTGTTTTGTGTGTGCAAAAGCACTCCAAATGCTGATCAGCAAAAGCATTACTAACCATTTAAAATAAAAGAAGTATTTTAAGAGGAATTTATTGCTTCTTAGACTCATAAATGATATGGTCCCTCCTTGAAATAGGGTGTTTCCTTTTCTAGCAGATAGGGGAGGTGGAAACACAGGCAAGAATTACTTTTCCCTGATTATTCTTTATGTAGTTTGCTAAGACAAACTGGAAAAGGAAAAATAATTGCCAGAGTAAGGAACAGAAGATATGAGAGTGAACAAAACCCATGAGCTTTAACGACTTTGATAGTCAGTTGGAATTCTGCATTCAGACCTACCTTGCTTGGCACAGGGCACTTTGACATACTCTGTGCTGACTTAGAGCTGAAAAGAGAGGTTTCCGTCCTGGAGGCATTTAACAAGAAGGGAAAACTTAATTATAACATAAGGCAGATACCGGGTTATAATAAAAATATATAGTGTTGTGGGTACCTAGAGGAACTGGAGGAACAGAAAAGGTGGAGAGTTTTTGAGCTTTTCAACCCAGAGGTGGATTTTCTTAAGAAGTCCATTACAAGCCAGAGTTAAGAGTGGGGCAAATCCTGGGGCATGGAAGTGTTAAGGAAGAGTCTGCAGTCTGTTGTGATTCATGGTGAGAGAGACAAGACTGTGGAGCTGTATAATATGAAGTCCTTCAATGCAGAGTCCTTCAGTGTGTTGGCAGAGGTAAGTTACTGAAGGATGTTGAGGAAAGAAATGACATGATTTGAACTGTGTTTTAAGAAGACAACTTTGGGGGTGTGGAGTCAAGATGGTGGTGTGGGAAGACGTGGAGTTTATGTCTCGCCACAACTAGGGCGCCTGCAGGATGCTGGTGGGGGACCTTGACGCCCAAGGTGATGGGAGGAACCCACAAGTGAACTGCCGGGGGTCAGGCCGAAGCTCCTGCAGTGGGAGCTCTGTGTCCGAACCACTGGACTAACAGAGAACCTCAGACCCTAGGGAATATTCATCGGAGTGAGGTTTCCCAGAGGTCCTCATCTCAGCACCAAGACCCAGCTCTACCCAACAGCCTACAAACTCCACTGTTGGGAGCCTCAGGCCAAACAACCAGCAAGACAGGAACACAATCCCACTCATCCAAAAAAAAAAAAGAAAAAATGAGACTGCAAAAAAATATGTCACAGATGAAGGAGCAAGGTAAAAACCTGCAAGACCAAATAAATGAAGAGGGAATAGACAATCTACCTGAAAACGAATTCAGAGTAATGATAGTAAAGATGATCCAGAATCTTGGAAATAGAATGGAGGCACTGATTGAGAAAATACAGGAAATCTTTAACAAAGATCTAGAAGAACTAAAGAACAAACAAACAGATGAACAACACAATAACTGAAATGAAAAACACACTAGAAGGCATCAATAACAGAATAACTGAGGCAGAAGAATGAATAAGTGAGCTGGAAGACAAAATGGTGGAAATAACTGCTGAGGAGCAGAATAAAGAAAAAAGGATGAAAAGAATTGAAGACAATCTCAGAGACCTCTGGAACAACACTAAATGCACCAACATTCAAATTATAGGGGTCCCAGAAGAAAAGGAGAAAAAGAAAGGGTCTGAGAAAATATTTGAAGAGATTATAGTGGAAAACTTCCCTAACATGGGAAAGGAAATAGTCACCCAAGTCCAGGAAGCACAGAGAGACCCATACAGGATAAACCCTAGGAGAAACACACCTAGCGTTAGACACATATTAATCAAACTAACAAAAATTAAATTCAGAGAAAAAATATTAAAAGCAGCAAGGGAAAAACAAAAAATAACATAGAAAGGACACCCCATAAGGTTATCAGCTGACTTTTCAGCAGAAACTCTGCAGACCAGAAGGGAGTGGCAGGATATACTTAAAGTGATGAAAGAAAAAAAAAACTACAGCCAAGAATACTCTACCCAGCAAGGATCTCATTCAGATTTGACGAAGAAATCAAAAACTTTTCAGACAAGCAAAAGCTAAGAGAATTCAGCACCACCAAACCAGCTCTACAACAAATGCCAGAGAAACTTCTCTAGGTGGGAAACACAAGAGAAGAAAAAGACCCACAAAAACAAACCCAAAATAATTAAGAAAATGGTAATAGGAACATACGTATTGATAATTACCTTAAATGTAAATGGAGGGCTTCCTTGGTGGCGCAGTTGTTGAGAGTCCGCCTGCCGATGCAAGAGACACGGGTTTGTGCCCTGGTCCAGGAAGATCCCACATGCCGAGGAGCAGCTGGGCCTGTGAGCCATGGCTGCTGAGCCTGCGCATCTGGAGCCTGTGCTTCACAACGGGAGAGGCTACAACAGTGAGAGGCCCGCGTACCACACACACACACACAAAAAAGTAAATGGATTAAATGCTCCAACCAAAAGACATAGACTGGCTGAATAGATACAAAAACAAGACCCATATATATGCTATCTACAAGAAACCCACTTCAGACCTAGGGGCACATACAGAATGAAAGTGAAGGGATGGAAAAAGATATTCCATGCAAATGGAAATCAAAAGACAGCTGGAGTAGCAATACTCATATCAGATAAAATAGTCTTTAAAATAAAGACTGTTAGAAGAGATAAAGAAGGACACTATTACATAACGAGCAAGGGATCAATCCAAGAAGAAGATATAACAATTATAAATGTTTATGCACCCAACATAGGAGCACCTTAATACATAAGTCAAATGCTAACAACTATGAAAGGAGAAATTGACGGTAACACAATAATAGTAGGGGACTTTAACACCCCACTTACACCAATGGACAGATCATCCAAACAAAATAAATAAGGACACACAGCTTTGAATGACACAATAGACCAGATAGATGTAATTAATATTTATAGAACATTCCACCCAGAAGTGGCAGAATACACTTTCTTCTCAAGTGGGCATGAAACATTCTCCAGGATAGATCACATTTTGGGTCACAACTCAAGCCTCGGTAAATTTAAGAATATTGAAATCATGTCAAGCATCTTTTCTGACCACAATGCTATGAGATGGAAATCAATTACAGGAAAAAAAACTGTAAAAAACACAAATACATGGAGGCTAAACAGTACGCTACTAAGTAACTGAGAGATCACTGAAGAAGTAAAAAATTACATAGAAACAAGTGACAGCAAAAACACAACAACCCAAAACCTATGGGACATGGCAAAGGCAGTTCTAAGGGAAGTTTATAGCAATTCAGTCTCACCTCAAGAAACAAGAAAAATCTCAAATAAACAAGCTAACCCTACACTTAAAACAACTAGAGAAAAGAACAAAGAGGACACAAAGTCAGTAGAAGGAAAGAAATCATAAAGATCAGAGCAGAAATAAATGAAACAGAGACAAAGAAAATAGCAAAGATCAATAAAACTAAAAGCTGGTTCTTTGAGAAGATAAACAAAATTGATAAACCCTTAGCCAGACTCATCAAGAAAAAAAGGGAGAGGATGCAAATCAATAAAATTAGAAATGGAAAAGAAATCACAACCGACACTGCAGAAATACAAAGGATTATAAGAGACTACTACAAACAACTATATGCCAATAAAATGGACAACCACAAAAAAATGTACAAATTCTTGGAAAGGTACAATTTTCCAAGACTGAACCAGGAAGAATTAGAAAATATAAACGGACCTATCAGAAGTAATGTAATTGAAACCGTAATTAAAAATCTTCCAACAAACAAAAGTCCAGGACTAGATTGTTTCACAGGCAAATTCTACCAAACATTTAGAGAAGTAACACTGATCCTTCTCAAAGTCTTCAAAAAAATTGCAGAGGGAGAAACACTCCCAAATTCATTCTACAAAGCCACCATCACCCTGATACCAAAATCAGAAAAAGATATCACAAAAAAAGAAAATTATACACCAATATCACTGATGAACATAGATGCAAAAATCCTGAACAAAATACTAGCAGAGTCCAACAGCACATTAAAAGGATCATACACCATGATCAAGTGGAGTTTATCCCAGGAATGCAAGGATTTTTCAATATATGCAAATCATTCAATGTGATACACCACATTAACAAATTAAGGAATAAAAACCATATGATCATCTCAATAGATGCAGAAAAAGCTTTTGACAAAATTCAATTCCGATTTATGATAAAAACTCTCCAGAAAATGGGCATACAGGGAGCCTACCTCAACATAATAAAGGCCATATATGACAAACCGACAGCAAACACCATACTCAGTAGTGAAAAACTTAAAGCATTTCCACCTAAGATCAGGAACAAGACAAGGATGTCCACTTTTGCCACTCTTATTCAACATAGTTTTGGAAATCCTAGCCATGGCAATCAGAGAAGAAAAAGAAATAAAAGGAGTACACATTGGAAAAAAAGAAATAAAACTGTCACTGTTTGCAGATGACATGATACTATACATAGAAAATCCTAAAGATGCTACCAGAAAACTACTAAAACTAATCAATGAATTGGGTAAGGTTGCAAGATACAAAATTGATGCACAGAAATCTCTGGCCTTCCTATACACAACAATAAAAAATCAGAAAGAGAAATTAAGGAAACAATCCTATTTACCACTGCAACAAAAAGAATAAAATACCTAGGAATAAACCTACCTAAGGAAGTGAAAGACTTGTATTCGGTAAACTATAAAACACTGATGAAAGAAATCAAAGATGATGTAAATGCATGGATTCCATATTCTTGGATTGGAAGAATCAGTATTGTGAAAATGACTATACTACCCAAAGCAATCTACAGATTCAGTGCAGTCCCTATCAAATTACTAATGGCATTCTTCACAGAATTAGAACAAAAAATTTTACAATTCATATGGAAACACAAAAGACTCCAAAGAGCCAAAGCAGTTTTGAGAAAGAAAAACGGAGCTGGAGGAATCAGGCTCCCTGACTTCAGACTATACTACAAAGCTACAGTAATCAAGATAGTATGGTACTGGCACAAAAACAGAAATATAGATCAATGGAACAGGATAGAAAGCCCAGAGATAAACCCATGCACATATGTCACTTAATTTATGACAAAGGAGGCAAGAACATACAATGGAGGAAAGACAGCCTCTTCAATAATTGGTGCTGAGAAAACTGGACAGCTACACATAAAAGTATGAAATTAGAACACTCCCTAACACCATACACAAAAATATACTCAAAATGGATTAAAGGCCTAAAGGTAAGACCAGACACTATAAAACTCTTAGAGGAAAACATAGGAAAAACACTCTTTGACATAAACCACAGCAAGATCTTTTTTCACCCACCTCCTAGAGTAATGAAAATAAAAACAAAAATAAACAAATGGAACTTAATGAAACTTAAAAGCTTTTGCACAGCAAAGGGAACCATAAACAAGACAGAAAAGCAACCCTCACAATGGGAGAAAATATTTGCCAATGAAACAACGGACAAAGGATTAATCTCCAAAATATACAAACAGCTCATGGAGCTCAATATCAAAAAAACAAACAATCCAATTCAAAAATGGGCAGAAGACCTAAATAGACATTTCACCAAAGAAGACATACAGATGGCCAAGAGGCACATGAAAAGATGCTCAATATCATTAATATTCAGAGAAATGCAAATCAAAACTACAATGAGGTATCACCTCACACCAGTCAGAAAGGCCATTATCAAAAAATCTAGAAACAATAAATGCTGGAAGGAGTGTGGTGGAAAAGGAGCCCTCCTGCACTGTTGGTGAGAATGTAAATTGATACACCCACTATGGAGAACAGTATGGAGGTTCCTTAGAAAACTAAAAATTGAACTACCATACGACCCAGCAATCCCACTACTGGGCATATACCCTGAGAAAACCATAATTCAAAAAGAGTTATGTACCCCAATGTTCATTGCAGCGCTATTTACAATAGCCAGGACATGGAAACAACCTAAATGTCCATTGACAGATGAATGGATAAAGAAGATGTGCCACATACATACAATGGAATATTACTCAGCCATAAAAAGAAACAAAATTGAGTTATTTTAGTGAGGTGGATGGACCTGGAGTCTGTCATACAGAGTGAAGTAAGTCAGAAAGAGAAAAACAAATACCATATGCTAATGCATATATATGGAATCTAAAAAAAAAAATGGTACTGATGAACTTAGAGGCAGGGCAGGAATAAAGATGTAGACATAGAGAATGGACTTGAGGACACATGGGGTAGGGGGAAGCTGGGGTGAAGTCAGAGTAGCATCGACATATATACACTACCAAATGTAAAATCGTTAGGTGGTGGGAAGCAGCAGCATAGCACAGGAGATAAGCTCGGCGCTTTGGATGACCTAGAGGGCTGGGATAAGGAGGATGGGAGGGAGGCTCAAGAGGGAGGGGATATTGGGATGTATATGTGCATGTGGCTATTTCACTCTGTTGTGTGACAGAGGCTAGCGCAGTATTGTGAAGCAGTTATACTCCAATAAAGATCTAGTAAAAAAAAAAAAAGACAACTTTGGTAGAAAATAACCATACATTTGGGGGAAAGAATAACAACGTGTTTGGGTTGTGTTTAATCGTTGCAGCGATTTCTTAAACAGTGCTTTTTCAGGACCTCCCTGGTGCTCCAGTGGTTAAGACTCCATGCTCCCAATGCAGGGGGCCCAGGTTCGATCTCTGGTTGGGGAACTAAGATCCTATATACTGCAACTAAGCCCTTGTGCTGCAACTCCTGAGCCTATGTGTACTGCAACTACTGAGTCTGCGTGCTGTAGAGCCTGTACAGCACAACTAGAGAAGCCTGCACGCCTCAACTGGAGAGAGCCTGTGCACCGCAACGAAGACCCAGCGCAGCCAAAATAAATAAATTAATTAAACAAACAAAACCAAAAAACAGCCCTTTCTCCAGGTCATCAGGGTCTAGGGAGTTGTTCGTTTATTTCCATCCTTCTTCCTTTGTATATTCATCTCTTTATTCATTCATTTAGGAAAAAAATGCTGGCATTCATCATTACATCCTTTCATGTATATAGTTCCTTGTACTTTTCAAAGTACCTTTATAATATTGTCTGTCTTGCTTCCTGTAAGTACCCTGTGAAGTAAGTAGGGATGATGTTATGGTTCTTATTTTATAGATAGAGCACCTGAAAATTGCTCCAAGTCAAGAGCCAGGAAGTAGTGAATTTGTATCAGAATTTGGGTTTTCTGATTCCTTAAGCAAATATGACTTCTTCCTTTTGTACAACACTTAATTCTACGTGGAATGCTGAGGACTCTGGGCCACGATAATCTTTTCTTTGAGAGAGGGACAATTTTTGTGGGGTCTGAGGTCACATACCTCCCAAGCAGTATAATCCCTCTTAGCCAGCATGATCTGGACTGGTTATTGTTCAGATAATTTAAAAAAATTGTTCATGTGGGAAATCAGAAAGCTGCTATATATTCATACCTTAAACATGTTACAGCAACTTAAAGCATCTAAATACATATTTATTTACCAGACTTTTGATTTGGGACCAAGGTCCTTTCTTTTCATTAAATGCCTTCTTCTTGGAGTCAACTTCAATCATCTGTCTTGTATATCTCTTCTATAATTTAAACGTATTGATTTATTTAATGTGGAGTGAGAACTTAAAACATTTGTGAAGCAGTCTTGAGTATGGAATCATTTTAGATTTTAAAATTTCCCGCTAAGATCTTTTACAAATATCTACCCCACACCTAATTTAGCAATAGGTTTTTTTTTTAAGTTGTTGACCTTTTTTTTTTTGACTCTTTCCAATGTAGTTTTTATAGGAAAACCACCTGCCTTCTTTTTCTATTCACTTTATGTAATCTTTAACTAAAGTATGTAAATATAACAGCATACAACTGTCATAAACATGTCTGTCATAAATGGGTTTGGGAACAAACACAACGACTCTTGGTAAATAACCTGCTCAGTTGGTGGGGGCTGAAGTACACTGACATATTTGAAAGTAGCTTCCTAGCCAAGAGCATTCACTGTGCCATGGACAACAGTCAGTATATTTCACAGAGGGTATGGTGGACATTAGCCGTTTCAGTGAGTTGGTTAAGAGAGATTCAACTGCAATGTAATCTACAGCAGCATATACCACTAAAGAAGTTCAGAGTGTGGGTGGGTTGAGGTGGTCCAGAAAGATTTGTGGATGGCTTGGAACGTTAGTTGGGGCGAGAAAGATGGGTGGGATTTAGGAAGGGAAGTTCTGGTTGTGTGGGTGCATGGGTTTGTGTGTGTGTACTCAGAGAGAAACAGAGAGATAGGGAGCAAGCAGGGAATGGTCAGGTGTTCTCAGAAAAGGAAGGAAGTCCATTTCCTCGGAATACAAAAAAGTGGACAGTCAGACCAACTATATCTATTCAAAATCCTGTTCTAAATTCTACCTCATGAAGGAAATCTTCTCATAGTAGGTGGTTTTGTGAGGATTTGGACTTACTTCCTATTGTAAACAAAATAATTATGGTTCCCATACAAATTAAAATGCTTTTGTTCTAGTTCTGTGAAAAAATGCCATTGGTAATTTAATAGGGATTGCATTGAATGTGTAGATTTCCTTGGGTAGTATGGTCATTTTAGGTATTTTATTCTTTTTGTTGCAATGGTAAGTGGGGTTGTTTCCTTAATTTCTCTTTCTGATATCTAGTTGTTAGTGTATAGAAATGCAACAGATTTTTGTATGTTAATTTTGTATCCTGCATCTTCGTTGAATTCATTGATGAGCTCTAGTAGTTTTCTGGTGGCATTTTTAGGATTTTCTATGTATAGCATCATGTCATCTGCAAACAGTGACAGTTTTACTTCTTCCTTTCCAATTTGGATTCCTTTTATTTGTTTTTCTTCCCTGATTGCTATGGCTAGGACTTCCAAAACTATGTTGAATAAAAGTGGCTAGAGTGGCATCCTTGTCTTGTTCCTGATCTTAGAGGAAATGCTTTCAGCCTTTCACCATTGAGTATGATGTTAGTTGTGAGTTTGTGAAAAATGGCCTTTATTATGTTGAGGTAAGTTCCCTCTATGCCCACTTCCTGGAGAGTTTTTATCATAAATGGATGTTGAATTTTGTCAAAAGCTTTTTCTGCATCTATTGAGATGCTCGTATGGTTTTCATTCTACAAGTTGTTAATGTGGTGTATCACATTGATTTGCAGATATTGAGAAATGCTTGCATCCCTGGGATAAATACCTCTTGAAAGTGGTGTATTGACCCTTTTAATGTATTGTTGGATTCAGTTTGCTAGTATTTTGTTGAGGATTTTTGCATTTATGTTCATCAGTGATATTGGCTTATAATTTTCTTTTTTCGTCTGGTTTTGGTATCAGGGTGATGGTGGCCTCATAGAATGAGTTTGGAAGTGTTCCTTTCTCTGCAAATTTTTGGAATAGTTTCAGAAGGATGGGTGTTAACTCTTCCCTAAATGTTTGGTAGAATTCACCTATGAAACCATCTGGTCCTGGACTTCTATTTGTTGAGAGTTTCAAAATTACTGTTTCAATTTCAGTACTGGTAATTGGTCTGTTCATATTTCCTATTTCTTCCTGGTTCAGTCTTGGGAGATTGTACCTTTCTAAGAATAAATAATGCCATTTGTAGCAACATGGACAGGCCTAGACATTAACATAGTAAGGGAAGTAAGTCAGACAGAGAAAGACACATATCATATGATATCACTTATATGTGGAATCTAAAAAAATGATACAAGTGAACTTATTTACAAAACAAAAGATTCACAGACATAGAAAATAAATTTATGGTTACTAAAGGGGAAAGGAGGGGAGGGATAAGTTAGGAGTTTGGGATTAACAGATACACACTACTATATATAAAATAGATAAGGAACTAGGACCTACTATATCACACAGGGAACTATATTCAATATCTTGTAATAACCTATAACGGAAAAGAATCTGAAAATGGTATATGTGTGAATAACTCAATCACTTTGCTGTACATCTGAAACTAACACAACATTGTAAATCAACTATACTTCAATTTAAAAAATCATTGTGGTAGCTATTTAGTCTTCCATCTCCATTGTGGACTACACCTGACCCATCCCAGACAGATTAAGGGTTACCCAGTTTTAAGAAAGCTGCCAAAGAAGAATTTATGGTTTCCCTTAGTAATCCATTCTGATGTTCTGGCCCTCTGTAATAACCCTTCACATATTAAAAAATGATTATTAAATCTTTTTTCCAGTGCCTAGGCTGGATTATCCCAAAGTGATAGAACCATCATTTCATATATTCTTTATTCTAAATTTACTGAGTAGAAAGAAAGAGAAATTACAAAGCATAGATTTCCCATTCACAATTTCAAATCAGCCATGAAGGATGTTGGTACTACATGTATATATCTATGTTAGTACTATGTGTGTATGTGTGTGTCTGTATAGTTGTGTTTATATATATATATATATATATATATATATGCATGTATGAACATACATATGTGTCTAAAACAGTGTGTAAATATAATATATATACACAAATGCATACATATACATACACACACACCATAGCTTTTGGAAACCAAAAGATAAAGGTGCCAAAGGCAGTCTTACAGGTGTAACTTGAAAGTCAGAATGTTGAGGTTCTGTCTGAGATCACCTGACAGGGAAAGTTGATTGTTTGATACCCTTTTACCGTGATCATTTCTGGCTGTTCCTTTCTGGCCACTTCCTCCTCCTTTCTGTCTTCTGTACTCTGTCACAGGTTAAATAAGAGTTGACCCTCATATCAGTTTGCTGAGCTCCTCCTGATTATTAAGTAGGTTTGCTACTAAAAATGGATTAAGGTATCATTCTCCTTAAGGTTATTTGTTTCTTAAGGGAGGACTTTTGGAGACAAGTCTTTGAAGACATAGGTCTTGAAGACCCAAGGCCTGGAATCTCTAATGTGGGATCAAATGGTTGAAGGGTTAATCCCACTATTTTGCCAGGCATACACTGAAATTTCATTGATGTACATACAAAGGTGGGCTTTTCTGTATGCATAGCTTATCTAGACCAGTGCTGTACAATAAAATACAATGTAAGCCACACATGAGCCATGTATGTAATTTAAAATTTCTTGTAGCCACAGCAAAAAAAGTAAAAAGAAACAAGTGAAATTAATCTTGTTAATTAATTTATTTTTTTGTGGCTTAATCAGTCTCTTCTTTTTTTAAAAAATTCCTTTCCATTATGGGTTTATTATAGGATATTGAATATAGTTCCCTGTGCTATACAATAGGACCTGTTGTTTGTTGTTTATCCATTCTATATATAATAGTTTGCATGTGCTAGTTCAAAACTCCCAATCCATCCCTTCCCCACCCCCTTCCCCCTTGGCGACCACAAGTCTGTTCTCTATGTCTCTGAGTCTGTTTCTGTTTTGTAGATAAGTTCATTTGTGTCATACTTTAGATTCCATATATAAGTGATATCATATGGTATTTGTCTTTCTCTTTCTGACTTACTTCGCTTAGTATGATAATCCCTAGGTCCATACATGTAGCTGCAAACAACATTATTTCATTCTTTTTTATGGCTGAGTAGTATTCCATTGTGTGTGTGTGTGTGTGTGTGTGTGTGTGTGTGTGTGTGTGTGTGTACCATATCTTCTTTATCCATTCATCTGTCGATGGACATTTAGGTTGTTTCCATGTCGGCTATTGTAAATAGTGCTGCTATGAACACAGGGGTGCATATATCTTTTCGAATTAGAGTTTTGTCTGGACATATGCCCAGGAGTGGGATTGCTGGATCATATGGCAACTCTATTTTTAGTTTCTTGAGGAACCTCCATACTGTTCTCCATGGTGGCTATACCAATTTACATTCCCACCGACAGTATAGGAGGGTTCCCCTTTTCTCCACACCCTCTCTAGCATTTGTTATTTGTAGACTTTTTAATGGTGGCCATTCTGACCAGTGTGAGGTGGAATCTCATTGTAGTTTTGATTTGCATTTCTCTAATAATTAGCAGTGCTGAGCATCGTTTCATGTGCCTTTTGGCCATCTGTATCTCTTCTTTGGAGAAATGTCTATTTAGGTTTTTGAAACTAATTTTAATAATAGGTTTTATTTAACATACGTATATAATCAATGAAAAATTTCATCAAGGAGATATTTTAGTGTTTTTGTATTAAGTCTTCTGAATCTGGTGTGTATTTTGTGTAATGCATCTCTACTCGGATTAGCCACATTTTAAGCACTCAATAGCCACATCTGGCTGGTGGTTACTCATTTGAATAGTGCAGGTCTAGAGACCTGAGAGTGCCACACTGAGGACAGGGAGCCTGTCATTTCTAAGTGTTGGATCCCACTTAGTACAGGGAGCCTGTTGTTAGACAACCTCCATCTGCCAGGGCAGTTCCATGGTATGCGTTGGTCATGCCCAGTAAGTAGAGGGAGTCAGAGTGTTTTGTTGAGCATGGGACTTTAGAATAGCACTTTGTGTTTCATTTCACCTCAGAAGGAACAGATTGATTCCTATACAGCTCTGAATAAAGTGAATTGTTCCTCAGAAAGAAAGTTGTTGAGCAACAAGTATAGGATTTCCTGGATAATAGCCAAGCGTGAGCAGGTTTTCTATAGATTAGCTGGCACACATTTTTTCCCACTTCCTGGAGATGCTGGAGAGTTAGAGATGAAAAACAGCCAAGTATTACAGTGAGGGACTATACAAGACACAGTGTACCTGAAACTGACCAGGTTAGAAGTTGTTTCCGGGGGTCTGGGATGGATCAGGAAGGGTCCATAGCAGCAAACTGGCTTTCTTCTACTACTCAGACTCCTGAGGCACCCTGTGAGTTTCTTTTCATTGCTGAGGGCCTCAAAGCCACAAGATAAATATGGTATAATTTTACTCCAAGACTTAGAGAACAGCAGTGTTATTTTTGTATTAAAACAAATGTGGCTATTTTATGAGTGTAATGCAAAATTCCCTTGCACCTTAAAACATAAAACACAAGTCTTGTAAAAACAACAGACAGTGAATTACTCTGGGACACACCATCTTTTTCCTTGAGCTTGGAGCTCATTTTCCTTTGCTTGTTGGGAATACTTGTAGAAGTGCTGCCTTTCCTATGTACCCCACCACACTTCTTCCAGTCTTAAGTTTAATGCACCTTCAGGTTTCAGAGCATGCACAAAAAGGCAAGGAAACTCGGGTAAGGTCATAATTATAAAGGGAGATTGTCCAGTGATGGGAGTAAAGTTATTTTGAAATCAATATTTTGAAAAAAATAGGATAACAAATTGCCTGTAAAGGTTAATTTCAGTAGAAATTAGTCTAAAAAATACACACATATACCCATACATATTTTCTTCCTCAGAGTAGCCATAGTTCTCTTTTCTTACCCTATGTCATTTATTTTCATTTGAATATTTCTTTCAGTGAAACTCAGTGAATAAGGATATGCTGTTTAGATAGTTGACTTATTCCCTTTAGCATTGTACCTCTTATTTTATTTAACTAGTTAATTAATTTTATTGAGATGTAGTTGACACATAATATATTAGTTTGAGGTATGCAACATAATGATTCAATATTTGTATATATCCAACTTACATTTTAAATCTTTTCTAACATTTTTGCTTTACTCAAATTATAAGACTAATGCATTCTAACTATATGGATAAGATAAAGTTATCTATTAGTTTTGTGATGTAGTGCTATCTTATACTCTTGTTTATGATTGTTGCTGTTTTTTAAAAAATTTATTTTTATTTATTTATTTTTGGCTGTGTCGGGTCTTCATTGCTGTGTGTGGGCTCTCTAGTTGTGGTGAGCGGGGGCTACTCTTCGTTGTAGTGCTCAGACTTCTCATTGTGGTGGCTTCTCTTGTTGTGGAGTATGGGCTCTAGGTGCACGGGCTTCAGTAGTTGTGGTGTGTGGGCTCAGTATTTGTGGCTCGCAGGCTCTAGAGCACAGACTCAGTAGTTGTAGCACACGGGCTTAGTTGCTCTTTAGTATGTGGGATCTTCCCGGACCAGGGCTCTAACCTGTGTCCCCTGCATTGGCAGACGGATTCTTAACCACTGCGCCACCAGGGAAGTCCCTGATTGTTGCTGTTTTAAAAAAATTTTCTGAAGGGAAAACCTTAGGAACAGAGGGTCGAAGTTAGGCTTTAGGTGATGAAATAATCATGAGAAAGATAAGATATATGTCCATCACTTACATATTATAATTTTTTCTATCAATTGCAATTGCATTTGTAAAAGGATCAAGTTAAATGGTTGAAGAAATAATTCAGCATGAAAAAACTAAAGTTAAAAAAGTAACTTAGTGTATAACATAATGCAGATGGGTGAGACAAGGTTTATCACCCTTTATTTTGATAAAGGTCTTATGATTCAGAGTGAGGAAATAGACACCATTTGCTAACACTCCTGAAATCTAGTGATTGTGGTAGGTGGTGCTCATTGTCCATGGTTGTCTTTTCTACTAGGCATAGCCTCACAGTACTTTTTAATCAGCTGTTGGCATAGTCAAGTAGAAACTATTTAATGTTTATATTTATTTAATATTCTAGGTGTAATGTAGTCAGAGAAGAGAAATAAGTGATGGAAAACCATAAAAAATTTTATATCACTTTTTTAGTGAAAAAGAAAGGGGACCTAATGATGATGAGATCCCCTACAGCTCCCAGTGTCCAAGCCTTATTTTATATTGAATTTAAGGAAAGATAGAGAGCATCAGTGTAGCAGTTCTCAACCTTGTTTTCTCATTAATGACGAAAGTACTAGAGTTGGCATCCAGGTCTCTAGAAACGGTGCAGAGTCTGCAGCCCACAACTTATGTCTGCTCATGGGAATACAAAAGTATGAGAAGGTCATCATTCCCAGTCACAGAGGAAAAGAAGCTGTCGCTGCTGTGGCTAGAGAGAACAGCTCTTTCATAATTTGTTTTAAACTGGTTTCCTCACGGTGAAGAATTTACAGCAGCAGCAGCAGCTGCAGCTGAGTAGTTACAGTGGTTATAGCACATCTCTTTGCTGGCCATTTCAAAAGTCTGAACTCCAGGGAAAGCCTGACTTACAGAATGCTTTAGCACATGAGGGCTTCAGGGTTTAATTAAAGAAAGCCAACTCTGGAAGAAAGATATCAGGTAGGCACACAATACAGTGATAGAAGGTGTCTGACCCACAAGGAATGACACACAGGGAGAACACTTGTTCAGAAAATTGTGCATTTTCCTGTTATCAGTAACTGAAAGAACATTGGTAGCACTTGTGTTATGCTGCCCATAAATGGTGATGGTTTCCTTGGTTGCTAAATAGAGGCCTTCTGAGTTCAAGTAGCCACAGTGGTTTTAGTTTTAGCACTGCAGGGTGGGGGGATATTTGGCACTTGATTTTTTTAAAATTGTAAACTGGTAGGTCTAGGTATATTTCAGGAAGGAAGTTAGAATGTTGGGGGATGATTAATATCTTCTCTCATGCAGGAAGTCTCTCTCATTCTCGAACAAATAGGAGTATATTCATATTTTATTCCTCTTCATAGCAAAGTAACAATTCCGTCTTCTGTATCACTTCTATTTTGGGCAGAGGTTAGGGATGGAGAGGGATAAATACTGATAAATACTGTCTACTAAGAGATCACCTCCCTCCCTTCCCTCCCTTTTGGTCTCCCTTTTAGCTACATTGTTTTACACTGTCTCTTAGGAAGCTCTGTAGAGGAATCAACTTCACATGAAACAGGCTGAGAGGTCCTTTCTCAGGGGGTGGACCTAAAGGCCCTGACATTGTGCTCAGTGGTATGGAAACAAGACATACCAGTGACAACAGGAAATTGGCAACAGGAAATTTGGGAGACATTTTTTGTTCTAGAGCACTCCTAGGTAGAAATTCTGAGAAAGGAGATCTGGATAGTCACTGGTCAAAGATAAGAATAAAGAGAACGTGTGGGGACTCATCCTGTTCATGTGAAACCTGCTGGGCTAGTGAATTAACTGAGGAAGGGAAAGTTATTTAAAGCCACATCAACTGGGTAAAGCCCTGAAGTAGCAGAGGACTAGAAGAGAGAAAATATGCTTCCAGTGTTTCCAAAAACAGGAAGACAGAAATGAAACTGTCAGTCGTTATGCTCTCAGTATAGAATTAATCTCAAGTGAAACAGTGGAAAAAACATTGCAAAACAAAAGGCATATTTTATGAGAGAGTTAAGCAGGTCGTGGGAATCAACAGTTTGATAAACCATGTTAAAAAGTTTGAATTTATGAAATTGGGGGTAAAAAAGGTAATATAAATTGATAATGAAAGTGCTACACCAAAAACCTGGACCTGTGGTTTAAAAAAGTAATGATTCTGGAATGATAAAGATCCCACTTCTAGGTTTTCAGTTATGCCTCAAGGCTCACTGTTGACCCTGAAGTAGAGATTCCTTCTTGCTTTCACTGGAAACTACTATTTTTGCTTTTTTGCATATTTAAAAATATTTGTAGTCATAGTATAGACTTAATCTAATAATATGATTTTTTTCTTAGCTAATGTAAAGTTGCTATGAGTAGTTAGTTCATGTTGTCATAATTTTTATGGCTGCATAATATTCTACTTAGAGACGGTGCTTAACCATGTCTTGGTGTTAGATATTTAGGTTATTTCAAAGGGCATTGTCGTTATTACAAATAATCCACTATGAATATCTTTGCTTAGTAAACCCTTTCCTGTTATTTTTGGATTATTTCCTTAAAATTATTTTTAAATAGGATGGGTGAAGGAAATGAGAGTCTTTATGACTATACTTACTGTCAAACTGCTTTCTAAAACATTTCTGTGATTTTCACACGGTGGAGTTAGGAGTGGATGTGTCCACTTGTGCCTAATGAGATTATACTGCGTGAAGGATTCCCTAGATTTAATGCAGCTGGAAATGATTCTCCCTTGAGGTGATGTTGAGTCATCTCCCAAGGGAATCCTGGTCTCAAAATATTTCTTAATGAATTGCTATGGACAAAAGAAAGAAAAGCATCTGCCAATCAGAGGTTTTAGATAGGCTTCAGAGGAGGGATTTTTATTTTGATTATTATTTTTTTGGTTTACATTATCTTATATAAGTGTTTTTGGCCTAGAATCTGGGAGTAAATACAACTTTAATAAATTGAATTTTGTTTTTTATAAGATAGCACCTAAAAATGCCTCATGCATAGTGGAGCTCCGTAATATTTGTGAGTAAATGAAATGCTGTGGGAAACTTGTCATTGAAAGTAACCCTGAAATGAATTTTTTTTTTGATCAACAGAACAGAAATTAGACTATTCTGCTTGAAACTTCAGATATTTTTCCATCTAGGTTTTCTTAAAATGAGGTATGCTTCTACAGTTCACTGCTACAGCCAATATTTGCAAATACTGTAACAAAAAACTGTTTAAACATAAAAACAAATATTCAGTTTGTCACATCCCAACCCATGTGGAAAAGGGAAATACTTTTTTAAAGTTGGAATTCTTAATATTATAAAGTGTTTGGTTGGAGCAGCAACTATTTAAAAACTCACAACTTTAATAAGTGAAGGAGATATACTGATGTAAACCACAAACATGTTTAGTGCATGAGATATTTCAGACTCCTTCTCACCTTCAGCACAAAAGGTTTTCCTTCTTCTCTGGTTTTTTCTTTTTCCTTTCTTTCTTTCTCTTCTTTCTTTTCTTTTCTTGTTTTTTTTTTGACAACCACGTCAAGTTTTCCTGGCTGTGGCCAGGGAGCAGCACTCCAGCTATTAAGCTGTGTGAGAACAGTGAACTTGGTCAGCAAGGATCATTTGTCTCCAGTTGTCAACAAAGGCTTGTTTTACTAGGAACAATGACTACGCAGGTTTGTGCAGAGTGTTGTGTGCAGAAACGTTAATCAGTAAGCAGCTTGAGCCATACTCAAAATCTCTTTTACATAGTTATTTTGCTTTTTAGGGGTGATTATTGTCTCTGTCAATTGGCACCATCTGAAAAAGAAGTTCATCAGTATGCCGAGATGCTCTCTACCGAGAAAGCTTGACTCAGTCCTCTGTTTCTTTCTTTTGGTTCTCTTTAATCAGTTTTCACCAGTGCGCAGCCCCGTTACTATTGATGTTTAAGTACAGCGAAGTGATTAAATGATAATGATCTTGGTTTCCATCCAAGATGACAGATTTTTCTAGCTTTGGGAATTCTTCAGTGCCCTGATGGAATGCATTTTTTACACACTCACCCACTTGTGCATTCACATGCACACATACACTCACATGCTTCACACTCACAGAGGACCTTGATTCCAAGAAGTACAGAAAGGATGACTGTTGGCTATTAGAAAGGGTGCAGTCTAAAGCCAGTAGGAGTAACTGGGGGTGAATGAATTCTTCTGCTCTGTTTGGCACTTACCAAAAGGACTGAATCACTCCAAGAAACATTCTGAGCTTAATTCCAGCATGGCTGAATCACTGAGATCAAGTTGTTAGAAATTTGAAGCTGATAGAAATTTCACTTTGAATCCGAAGGAGTGGTACGTATGTGAGCCTTCTCTCTGTGTACATATTTCAGGAGATTCTTCCCAACATTTCCCACTCAGTGATTACCTCCCTGCCCATCACATTTTTATTAAGTTCAGTGGGGTGCAGCTTTCCATGACTGACTGAGGCAAGTGAGACTGGTGTCAGGGAGTACATAGAGTGGCATATTTTCAAGTCCTTCCACCTTCAGAGAGTGTTTGTGAGGGGGCAAAGAGTATAGTGTCTAAGAGCTTGGACTGTGGGGTCTAATGCAGATAGACCTATGTTATAATCTTGACACTGTCTCTCTTTTTTTTTAAATTAATTTGTGGCTGCGCTGGGTCTTCGTTGCTGCACACGGGCTTTCCCTAGTTGCGGCAAGCGGGGGGCTACTCTTGGTTGTGGTGCACAGGCTTCTTATTGCGGTGGCTTCTCTTGTTGCGGAGCACGGGCTCTAGGTGCGCAGACTTCAGTAGTGGTGGTGCGTGGGCTCAGTAGTTGTTGACACTGTCTCTTAATAGCTGTGCGACCTTCAGCAAGTCACTTAACCTCTCAGTATTAAGAATCAACATACAAATAATGGATTAACATAATAATAGTTTAACACTAATTGAGCTTTCACTATATAGGGTACTATGCTTAAGCATGTTACACATGCTGTCTCATTTAATCCTATAACAGTGCATCCAGGTACGTCCTGTTATATATGTGAGGAAATTCAGACCCAGAGAGGTTAAAAATGAGCAGTCAACTGCATCTCTTGAGCCATATTCATTCCACCATACCATCCTGCCTCTCCCTAAATGCCCTGGTGTGATTTCTTGTATACCACGATTCCTGTTTCTGAAAGATTGAATAGATGAGATAGGGAGAAATGGTTGACCAAGGATCTCCCCAGATTCTAAACTGTGCTTGCTTTTAACCGCTAATGGTTGGGAAGCAGGCGATGGGGGGATAGACCTATAAGAACTAATATTCTAACTAATTGCTGGTCAAAGTGGTTTGCAGCAAGCAGCTTAGGGGTAGTGAGACATGGAAAGGGATACAAAAGGCTGAGGCATCCCATAGACACATGGTCCTGGGAGGGACCATGAAGTAGCAACATCAGTGACAATGCAGGAAAACCCATGTGAGGGTCCAGTGACTCACTTTAGTCAAAGGTCTTTCACCCCTAAGGCTGAAGGTATGAGGATTTTTGTAACTAGACCACAGTAGTTATACCAAGTCTTGGAGTGTGAGTCTTTAGAAATGCTCCTTGGTGCATCCCATAAGCCCTGTAGACTTCATTGTCGTTGAACAGAGTTTCCCCTAGCCAAAGGTGGACAGAGTTGAAGGAAGTTCTGGATTCCTCAAGATTAGCAAACCTGGGATAGTACCTGAGCAGGAGGGGTCAATACTGCTATAAAGTACAAGCCTTTCTGGAAGGACCTGGCTAGTCCCTAGATAAGGGGTTTCTGTGGTAATGGTGGCCAGCTCTAACTTCTGGGTGTTTGAATGGAGAGTGTCACAAGAGTAGCAGTAGTTAACCAAGCGCATCAAGAAATCACCTCGTCTGCCAGTCTTAAGGATTGAAGATAATGTGGGAATACTCTCTGAAAAAGGGGTCACCAGTATATTTGTATCATTGGTACCAAAATTATGATTGGTCATTGGAACTCATCCTCTTTGTTAATATAGATATTACTCTCATGTGGTAGTCTTGGGAGCAGAGTTGTTGGTAATATTCTAGAGTAGAAAAGAAACAGGCCCAAACACAAAAACACTTTGCCTGCATACTGATTCCACTGGAGGTACTAGGATTAACATTCTACTCTTTGGAATGGCCAGTGTTTCCTGGGTAATTTTACCTATCACTTACTTATATCTTCAATTTTGTTTTTCAGAAGTTTGCTAACCATCTAACTGTAGTTCCTTTAAGAGTTTTGCTTTCTTCTGATGTTTTTCTGTTTTACCTCAGTGTATTAGATGTGGATTTATTTTTACTTATCTTGTTTATGCTTTCAGTATAAGGACTTGTTTCTTTCTCCGATTATGGGAGATCTTTGTAATTCTCTCCATTCTTTTCTTCTGGAATTGTTATTAGACATGTAATGGAGCCTCTCAGTCTGCCTTCTGAATCTCTTAATTGAACTTTAATATTTAAGAAAAACCTTTTTTCCCTTGTCTTCCTTTTGGATGAATAAAATAATACCTCCTTAGTATTATCTTCTAATTCACTGTTCCTTTTTGGACATGTAAAATATAGGTTTTACCTCATCTATTGAATCTTTCTGGTTCAGTTAGTATACTTCCTAAAATTTTAAAGTGTTTCTTTTTTGTGTCTACCTGTTTTTATTTTGCTTTTTTATTTTTATAAATCCATTCTTATTTTTAATGGCTATTGCTTCTTTATTTATCTTATTAACCATCCTAAACCTATGTACTTTAAACTCCTTGTCTGTTCTGTGAAATTAATTTCATTTGGGCTGAATTCATAACTTGATGGTTGATTTGAGTTTCTTAGAATTAGATCCTTTTATATGTTTGGAATTTTAGTTTGTGGTTTCATTTTGAATGTGAGGGATTTTTGCTTTCTTCTGTTGTTTCTTTCTCTCATTCTTCCTTCTTGACTAATGCTTTTGTGGTTTTGCATTTGCCTTTACCTGGTGCCTCAGGCCCAGTCCATAATTGAGTATTATAACAGTGTTTATTATATCCTTGCTCTGTGATGATTTGGGGAACATCACAGATTCATGGAGCAAGCAGGCAATCTGACCCAATTCCTCTCTTAAGTCTTCTTTCCTCTTTCCCTATGCCCATAGCTTCTGGTAAAGCTTAGGAGTCTTAAGCAGTAGGTCCTCTGCTACTTCATCCAGGTTCCTTTCACAAATGTGTGGGTACTTGGACATTTGCAGAGGAGAGAGGGAGCCTCACTTCAGTCTCTGGCTTCAAGCAGTAAGTCAGGCTCCATCTCCACCTAGCACGTGACAGTTTAGGCTCTCATACCCCTCAGAAGTATACTTCTCTGCTGCTGCTGCCTGCTCCTGATTTGGGAGTCCTGCATTGCTTTAATCTCTAGTTGATGGAGATTTATCTTGCCTTTGAGACTGATGATATCTTATTGATTTTCTCTTTTTTAAATTAAATTTTAAAATGTAACATACGTCTTTGGATCAGAGAAACTGTTTTGGAGTTTGGACTTACGGGGCTGACTTGACCTGAATTGTACCATTTTCACTTTGCCAGCCTGCCTGTTTTAAAAGTCATTTCCCCAGGAATGCCAAGGTACTATTGTATTGCTGTCTGCCTGGCCTTTTTTCCTCTCTTGTCGAATTGCTTCTGAAATTAAGGGACTTACTTTCTACCTGGTGTTATCTTGATTGGGTAATATTGAGAATAAATTTCAAGACTCCATCTTCACTGTAAATGTCAGTATTATCTCGAGTTAAGGAGGATAATATTAAAGAATAAGTAAGCTTACAGAAATTATTCTCCAGACCAAATTTCAGGAGATGTGACATTTGATATGATGTGTACTCAAGTATAAACTTCCACTTGGCTTTCGTGTGTGGTTATGAAATAGCTGAAAAAGCTTCATGAGTTGTTAGGGTTTTCTTTTTCTTTTAAATAAGAAATAATATGGTAGTAAAGACTTTATATCAAAGATTTTAAGAAGGTAAATGTTAATAAAACTGCAAATATTTTCTTTATTTTTTTCACATCTTATTAAATTCAAAGAACCAAAAAATATCCATGTTTCAGGGCACTTTTAAACGTACCTTGAGTACTTCAAGTTTAAAGGTAACATTGTGCTGTAGACAACTTCTCTAGTCCTCCTTTAAAGTCTGTTGAAGACCTATTGTAACTTTCTTGTCATTCCAGTAGCTTGTGCTCTTATGCTCAGATCCTGAGCTCTGGGAACTGGTCATGGTAACCAACCTAAGTTAGATCTCTTGAAATCCTTTCTGTATGTACAATAATTTAATATCAGCTATTGTTTTCAAAATTTTTATTTATTTTAAATGATCCTTAAAAATCTTTCAAAAAGATATGTGTGCATGGTAAAGTTTTCACACAAAGCATATTCAGTAAAAGCAAGTCTCTAATTCTATCCCATTCCTGTAGGCCTCCTCCTAAGAGATGGTGAATGTTGGTGCTCTGTATTTCCTTCTTGAGATCTTCTAGGCACGTATGTGCATATTCCGGTTTTTCATAAATTGTAGCATATCGTACATACCATTCTGAACCTTGTTTTTTATATCTAACAACTTACTTTGGAGCTCATCCTCTAATGGTATATATAAGGCTACCTCATGATTTTTTAAATTAAAACTGTTAATTATTGCTAGAATCTTCTTGTATTCCATAAAGCATTATGTAAGAGCTGTTAATATCCATCACAGGTTTATTTTAGAGTAGAGTGGACTCTCTTTATTCGGCTCTCCTGGACAGTAGGTTTTGAACTTCATATGTGAGTAGATAATAGAGCAGAGTTTCACTGTATGGAAGTCAGCTCCTAAGCTAGCCTTTCAGTTCTGTGTTTTCAACAATAGGTGGCACCAGCAATTTCTGTATTTGGGCTGTATGTAGATGGGAAGCATCATCATTTTGATAATTTTTCGTTTCATATCGTTGTGTTCACAGATTATTAATAGCAAAGATGTGTTTACCTGAAAGCCTAGAGGCTTGCAAAACATGCGTACATACATGGGGCATTAAGAAGCACTTTGTAGAAAGGTACCTGGAGTACTATGCTGCTTTCCTTCCCTTGCCCTGGATTTGTAGCAGTCATCTAATGAGACCAGACATTTATTTAATTGTGAATATTATTTTATGTATACAAACAGATCTTTGCAGGTGAAACTTTTGAGATTGATTTTGGTGGAAATTTGTTCCTTGGCCACACACATGAGAATTTATCACTGCAGTGAGGAGTCATGCATTCTCAAGCTTAACCTGTCACATCTGTGCTGACAGTTCTTGTCTCTGTCTCAACCCCTCCTGCTACCCCATGATCCTTGTCAGCTGTGCCTAGAATGTCCCCTCAGCATTTAAAACACAGCATTTAAAAAACTAAATGCTTGGCTGCACAACGGCTTGAAGGTGCACCTGCAGGCCGGTTCCCTAGCAGTGCGCGTTTACTTTTGAGCGAAGAGCCAATACCCTGTGGTGCTGGGAGCTTCCTGTCACGTCACGTCAGGAGGAACGTCCCGTGTTCCTAGGTCGTTGGGAAACAGACTGAGCCTGCATACTTTTTTCTCAGGCTGTTACCCATAATGTATTTGGAATCATTTAGCCTGCCATTGTTTCCAGAAATAATTACAGGTCTGTCCTGAGTGGGAAAGAAGTGGCCTGTGAGCAGGACATCTAGAGCAAAGTCCCAGCTCTGCTGCTGTGTGGCTGTATGACCTCGGGCATGAGTGTCACCTCTCTCTAGGGGAATAACAGCACCTGTGTTAGCTGAAGTCTGTCTCTTGGCCACCTCCTCATCCATCATCACGTCCCATCTCCCCTAGTCCATTTGGAGATGAACCCGACAGACTCTGCCCTGGAGTCCTTCAGAGACAAGAGTGGAGACGTGTGTGTGTGTGTATGTTTCCTTGTGTGATTTTTGTCTGTTTAGTTTCGCTTTTACCATTTGGTTTGGGGTTCTATCTGGTTTTTTTTTCTTCCTTTTTTTCCTTTTCTTCTGAGCTGTGTGGCTGGCAGGGTCTTGGTGCTCTGGCCAGGTATCAGGCCTGAGCCTCCAAGGTGGGAGAGCCGAGACAAGGACACTGGACCACCAGAGACCTCCTGGCCCCACGAGAGCCCTCCCAGAGGTCTCCAATACCAGCTCCACCCAACGGTCAGCAAGCTCCGGTCCTGGACGCCCCATGCCAAACAAGTAGCAAGACAGGAACACAACCCCACCCATTAGCAGAGAAGCTGCCTAAAGACATACTATGTTCACAGACACCCCAAAACACACCACCGGACATGGCCCTGCCAACCAGATGAACAAGATCCAGCCCTACCCACTGGAACACAGGCATCAGTCCACTCCACCAGCAAGCCTACACAAGCCACTGAACCAACCTCCCCCACTGGCACAGACACCAAAAACAACGGGAAATATGAACCTGCAGCCTGCGAAAAGGAGACCCCAGACAGAGCAAGTTAAACAAAATGAGGAGACAGAGAAATATGCAGCAGGTGAAGGAGCAAGGTAAAAACCCACCAGACCAAACAGATGAAGAGGAAATAGGCAGTCTATCTGAAAAAGAATTCAGAATAATGATAATAAAGACGATTCAAAATCTTGGATATAGAATGGAGAAAATATAAGAAACGTTTAACAAGGACCTATAAGAAGTAAAGAGCAAACAAACAATGATGAACAACACAATAAATGAAATTGAAATTCTCTAGAACGATTTAGCAGAATAACTGTGGCAGAAGAATGGATAAGTGACCTGGAAGATAAAATAGTGGAAATAACTGCCGCAGAGCAGAATAAAGAAAAAAGAATGAAAAGAATTGAGGACAGTCTCAGAGACCTCTGGGACAACATTAAACACACCAACATTCGAATTATAGAGGTCCCAGAAGAAGAAGAGAAAAAGAAAGGGTCTGAGAAAATCTTTGAAGAGATTATAGTTGAAAACTTCCCTATCATGGGAAAGGAAATAGTCAATCAACTCCAGGAAGCGCAGAGAGTCCCAAACAGGATAAATCCAAGGAGAAACATGCCAAGACACATATTAATCAAACTATCAAAAATTAAATAAAAAGAAAAAATATTAAAAGCAACAAGGGAAAAGGAACAAATAACATACAAGGACATCTCCATAAGGTTAACAGCTGATCTTTCAGCAGAAACTCTGCAAGCCAGAAAGGAGTAGTAGAAGATATTTAAAGTGACGGAAGGGAAAAACCTACAACCAAGATTACTCTACACAGCAAGGATCTTATTCAGATTCGACGGAAAAATTAAAACCTTTACAGACAAGCAAAAATTAAGAGAATTCAGCACCACCAAACCAGCTCTACAAGAAATGCTAAAGGAACTTCTCTAGGCAGGAAATACAAGAGAAGGAAAAGACCTACAAAAACAAACCCCAAACAATTAAGAAAACGGTAATAGGAACATACGTATCAATAATTACTTTAAAGGTAAATGGATTAAATAAATGATCCAACCAAAAGACATAGACTGGCTGAATGGATACAAAAACAAGACCCATATATATGCTGTCTACAAGAGACCCACTTCAGACCTAGGGACACATACAGACTGAAAGTGAGGATATGGAAAAAGATATTCCATGCAAATGGAAATCAAAAGAAACCTGGAGTAGCAATACTCATACCAGACAAAATGGACTTTAAAATCAACACTATTACAGGAGACAAAGAATGACACTACATGATGATCAAGGGATCAGTGCAAGAAGATATAACAATTGTAAATGATTATGCACCGAACAGAGGAGCACCTCAATACATAAGGCAAATGCTAACAGCCATAGAAGGGGAAATTGACAGTAACACAATCATAGTAGGGGGCTTTAATACCCCACTTTCACCAATGGACAGATCATCTAAAATGAAAATAAATAAGAAAACACAAGCTTTAAATGACACATTAGACCAGATGGACTGAATTGATATTTATAGGACATTCCATCCAAAAACAACAGAATAAACTACTTCTCAAGTGCTCATGGAACATTCTCCAGGATAGATCATATCTTGGGTCACAAATCAAACCTTGGTAAATTTAAGCAAATTGAAATCGTATCAAGTATCTTTTCCGACCACAGCACTGTGAGACTAGATATCAGTTACGGAAAAAAAAATATAAAAAATACAGACACACGGAGACTAAACAGTACACTACTAAGTAACAAAGAGATCACTGAGTAAATCAAAGAGGAAATAAAAAAGACCTAGAAACAAATGACAATGAAAACACGACGACCCAAAACCTATGAGGTGCAGCGAAAGCAGTTCTAAGAGGGAAGTTTATAGCAATACAGTCCTACTTCAAGAAACAAGAAAAATCTCAAATCAACAACCTACCCTTACACCTAAATTAATTAAAGAAAGAAGAGCAAAAACCCCCCCAAAGTTAGCAGAAGGAAAGAAATCATAAAGATCAGATCAGAAATAAATGAAAAAGAAATGAAGGAAATGATAGCAAAGATCAATAAAACTAAAAGCAGGTTCTTTGAGAAGGTAAACAAAATTGATACACCATTAGCCAGACTCATCAAGAAAAAAAGGGAGAAGGCTCAAATCAACAGAATTAGAAATGAAAAAGGAGAAGTAACAACTGACACTGCAGAAATACAAAGGATCATGAGAGAGTACTACAGTCAACTATATGCCAATAAAATGGACAACCTGGAAGAAATGGACAAATGCTTAGAAAAGTACAACCTTCCAAGACTGAACCAAGAAGAAATAGAAGGTTTGAACAGACCAATCACAAGCACTGAAATTGAAACTGTGAAAAGAAAATCTTCCAACAGTCAAAAGCCCAGGTACCAGATGGCTTCACAGGTGAATTCTATCAAACATTTAGAGAAGAGCTAACACCTATCTTTCTCAAACTCTTCCAAAATTTAGCAGAGGGAGGAACACTCCCAAGCTCATTCTACGAGGCCACCATCACCCTGATACCAAAACCACACAAAGATGTCACAAAAAAAGAAAACTACAGGCCAATATCACTGATGAACATAGATGGAAAAATCCTCAACAAAATACTAGCAAACAGAATCCAACAGCACATTAAAAGGATCATACAGGGCTTCCTTGGTGGCACAGTGGTTGAGAGTCTGCCTGCCGATGCAGGGGACACGGGTTCATGCCCCGGTCTGGGAAGATCCCACATGCCGCGGAGCGGCTGGGCCCATGAGCCATGGCCCCTGAGCCTGCACGTCCGGAGCCTGTGCTCCACAACAGTGAGAGGGCCGCATACCGCAAAAAAAAAAAAAAAAAAAAAAAAAAAAGGATCATACACCATGATCAAGTGGGCTTTATCCTAGGAGTGCCAAGAATCTTCAATATACGCAAATCAATCAATGTGATACACCTTATTAACAAATTGAAGGATGAAAACCATATGATAATTTCAGTAGATGCAGAAAAAGCTTTCAACCAAATTCAACACCATTTATGATAAAAACTCTCCAGCAGGTAGGCAAAGAGGGAACCTACCTCAACGTAATAAAAGCCATATATGATAAACCCACGGCCAACACTGTCCTCAGTGGTGAAAAAGAGAAGCCATTTCCTCTAAAATCAGGAAGATGACAAGGTTGCCCACTGTCACCACTATTCAACATAGTTTTGGAAGTTTTAGTCACACAATCAGAGAAGAAAAAGAAATAAAAGGAATCCAAATCAGAAAAGAAGAAGCAGAACTGTCACTGTTTGCAGGTGACATGATACTATACATAGAGTATCCTAAAGATGCTATCAGAAAACTGCTAGAGGTAATCGATGAATTTGGTAAAGTAGCAGGATACAAAATTAATGCACAGAAATCTCTGGCATTCCTACACAGTAACGACAAAAAATCTGAAAGAGAATTAAGGAAATACTCCCATTTACCATTGCAACAAAAAGAATAAAATATCTAGGAATAAACCAAACTAAGGAGACAAAATACCTGTATGCAGAAAACTATAAGACATTGATGAAAGAAATTAAAGATGATATAAACACATGGACAGATATACCATGTTCTTGTATTGGAAGAATCAACATTGTGAAAATTACAACACTACTGAAAGCAATCTACAGATTCAGTATAATCCCGATCAAACTACCAATGGCATTTTTCACAGAACTAGCACAAAAAATTTTACAATTTGTATGGAAACACAAAAGACCCCCAATAACCAAAGCAATCTTGAGAAAGAAAAATGGAGCTGGAGGAATCAGGCTCCCTGACTTCAGACTATACTACAATAAATAAAGTAATCAAGTATTTATTGTACTACAATAAATACAGTAATCAAGACAGTATGGTACTGGCACAAAACCAGAAATATAGATCAATGGAATAGGATAGAAAGCCCAGAGATAAACCCACGCACATATGGTCACCTTACCTTTGATAACGGAGGCAAGAATATACAATGGAGTAAAGACAGCCTCTTCAAAAATTGGTGCTAGGAAAACTGGACCGCTACAGGTAAAAGAATGAAATTAGAACACTTCCTAACACCATACACAAACATAAACTCAAAATGGATTAAAGACTTAAATGTAAAGCCAGACACTATAAAACTCTTAGAGGAAAACATAGGCAGAACACTCTGTGACATAAATCAGAGCAAGATCCTTTTTGACCCACTTCCTAGAGTAATGGAAATAAAAACAAAAATAAACAAATGAAACTTAAAAGCTTTTGCACAGGAAAGGAAACCATAAAGGAGACAAAAAGACAACCCTCAGAATGGGAGAAAATATTTGCAAATGAAGCAACTGACAAAGGATTATCTCCTAAATATACAAGCAGCTCATACAGCTCAGTATCAAAAAAACAAGCAACCCAATCCAAAAATGGGCAGAAGACCTAAATAGACTTTCCTCCAAAGAAGATATACTGATTGCCAACAAACGCATGAAGGAATGCTCAACATCACTAATCATTAAAGAAATGCAAATCAAAACTACAATGAGGTATCACCTCACACCGGTCAGAATGGCCATCATCAAAAAATCTACAAACAATAAATACTGGAGAGGGTGTGGAGAAAAGGGAACCCTCTTGCACTGTTGTGGGAATGTAAATTGATACAGCCACTCTGGAGAACAGTATGGAGGTTCCTTAAAAAACTAAAAATTGAATTACCATACCACCCAGCAATCCCACTACTCGGCATGTACCCTGAGAAAACCATAATTCAAAAAGAGTCATGTGCCACAACGTTTCTTGCAGCACTATTTATAATAGTCAGGACATGGAAGCAACCTAAGTGTCAATTGACAGGTGAATGGATAAAGAGGATGTGGCATATATATACAATGGGATATTACTCAGCCATAAAAGGAAACAAAATTGAGTTATTTGTAGTGAGTTGGATAGACCTAGAGTCTGTCATACAGAGTGAAGTATGTCAGAAAGAGAAAAACAAATACTGTATGCTAACACATATATATGGAATCTAAGAAAAAAGGAAAAAATGGTTCTGATGAACCTAGGGGCAGTACAGGAATAAAGATGCAGGTGTAGAGAATGGATTTGAGGACATGGGGAGGAGAAAGCGTAAGCTGGGACAAAGTGAGAGAGTAGTATTTACATATATACACTACCAAATGTAAAACAGATAGCTAGTGGGAAGCAGCTTCATAGCACAGGGAGAACAGCTCCGTGCTTTGTGACCACCTAGCGGGGGTGGGATAGGGAGGATGGGAGGGAGGCACAAGAGGAAGGGGATATGGGGACATATGTACACGTATAGCTGCTTCACTTTGTTATACAGCAGAAACTAACACACCATTGTAAAGCAATTATACTCCAATAAAGATGTTAAAAAAAGTAAAATGAAAGCACACACACACAGAAACTAAATTCATCATTATTCCCTTTTCTTTCTATTGCCACCTTAGAGTTCTCTCCACCAGTTTCTAATTTGCCCTTTTGTATTTCAAAAGATTGCCTTTATTTCTGTTTCCTGGCAGTCCAAGATTTTGGTCAGTTTATAATTCTGTAATTCTCCTGCCCCACCCTCCTTATGTTCTTTTAAAGTACAGGGAGAAAAATCCTCCTGACTTGAGGATGGAAAATCAATAGAGGGGTCCTCAACAAGGTTTTCGAAGTTAAACATGCACTGATTCCAACAAACTGTGTGATTCAATACAGGTGTGAACACACACATTTTGATGTCATCACCTTTTTGCCCACATCCCTTGGGTCCATGGGCAACCTTTGGAAAGGAGCAAATGAAGGGAGATTCTACGACCCTCAACAGTGCTGGCTTTCAGTTGAGTCAGCCTTGCTTCTCTTTTCCTTTCTGAAGGGAGTTCAGAACTCCTTGGCCTTCACCTGCTATCATGCTTTGGTTTCCTCCCATGATGATATTTGTGGGTTTCTGTCTTTATAGAAACTTTTTGATCTTGTAGAAGTTCCAGATAGGTCTGCTGTGTATCTTTAAGTCAAGACCTTGTATTTTCCAGAGTTCCTAAATCTTCCTCTGTGTTCTGTAATTCAGTACTTTACTCTTAGGCTTTTTCAGGTATTTTTCAGGTACTTCAGTGACTTATTCAAGTCACTCTGTCAGTAAATAGTCAGTTACACAGAAATACCAGATCACACATTCAGAATAACAATTCTTTGTGCTCAAAGCTTCTGATTTATCAGCCCCGTATTTTGCCATTTTATTAAGACAAGGGTCTGTACCAAAGAGGCCAATATAGTCCTGGAGTCACTGCCTTTTCTACAGTTTTTGCTTGAAAACCTTCAATAGCTTCTTCCCAACTTTCCATTCCAGACAGACCATCATTATGTGGACTTAATCTACTTCTTTGTGTGTGTGTAACATAACATGACCCAGAGCCATCTTTGGGAGTCTGCAAGCTCAGACCTGTCTTTCTGGGACCATGAAAGGTCACCTGCCTTAGAGAGGAATACCCAAGAGAGAGAGAAAGAGAAAAACAGGTGTGCTTGGTGAGGTTCCAACTGCTGCAGAGCTGTCTCCTTCTGCACACTCTGTCAGCAAAGCGAAGGGACGGAACTGCCTATTACCTTTCTGCAGACCTCTCCCAACAGTAGGCTTCTTCCTTGTGTGCTAGGACTTCTGCTTTTTTTTTTTTTTTTCCAAGGATGCTCCTAATGATTATTCTGACTGGATTTCTCATATATATATATATATATATATATATATATATATACACATACACAC
>NW_021703782.1:58943849-59134646 GCF_005190385.1 Monodon monoceros
ACACACACACACACACATATGACTATGTATATATGATTAACTGGGCCCCTCTCAGAGATTAATTATTCTTATTCTTTTAAAAACCTGGTGGAGTGATAGTCTAGAAATTTACTTCAAACTAATTAATTAATAATACTAGCCACTGCTTATTGAGGTCATGCTATAAGCTAGACATTTTACACCCATTGTCTTTTTAGTCCTCATCAACAACTCTATGCCATAAATACTGTTACCTCTGCCCCATTTTGCAGTGGAGGAAATCAAAGTTCAGGAAAGTTAAGTAACTTGCCTAAGGTCACATAGATAAGGAGTAGCCAGAAGGAGACTTGGCTCTTCGCTTCATACCTTGTTATCTCCATACTTTGAGGCAATGCTATAAAGTTCTACTTCAGTAAGAAGCAGGAAGCCATGCAGTTTTCTTATCCTTGCTTGGCTCTTTCTTACCATTCACTCTCCCTTAGGCATAGACGGGTCGTTATACAGAGTTTGAGCCTAGGCATAGCACCCTTTAACCTTCTCTAGGGAAGAGCCAGTGTTTCTCTGTTTCAGTTTTGCAACTTGTCTTTGTTGGTAATTTTTTTTTTTCATTTTTTCGCCGTATATATGTATTCTAATGACTGTGTGTCAAGCACTGAGCATACAGGTGTTCAACAGACATATATGGTCCTATCTTCATAGAGTTTTATAGATTAGTTGAGGAGAATACAGGCTATATGTATATAAAAAGTTAATTAGCTAAGTAAGAGACCAGCTTACTGCTGTTCATCCTTACTGTAAAGATATTGGAAAGCAGAATTAACTTGAGCATCCAATGCACAGTCTGCTGAGAGAAGATACATACGAATACATTGTCTCGTGGGCAGGATTTAGTAATTCAAACCAGTAATGTTTGAAGTTGATTAAAGAAAAATAGTCAGATTCCTGAATAATGATTTAAATGTGCTGGAACATTACCCATTACCCACACATTATATAAATATATTTTAAAATTCTCGCCAGTTGTTGAAATGATAATATTTCAAGTAGGTGGCACTAATAAGTATTCATGCAATCATAGAATGTTGTTAGAAAGTGTTGTTTGACCTTCCTGTTCCTTATTTTATCTGAAGAAATTAAAACTCAGAAAAATTGCCTGTGCAGTGTTCCCTTACTTTCCAAATTCATGACTTGTAGAATGAATAGACTCTGGTTTATTCAGGGTCTCAGGAGTTCAAGTTGTCAACATTTCATCCTCTCACACATTAGCAATGTCTATGACTTGGAAATGAATATGATTTGAACTTCGTGATTCTTTCTCTTAGATGTGGTTGAAGTAGTGTGAGCTCATCATCAAGAAACAGTTAGTTAGATCTTCTCTTCAGCCTGCCTTGTCTAAATTTCATCTTCTACTACTAAATGGTTTTTACTAGTTCTAGTGACTCAAGAGGCAGTTTTACTCTGTGTGACTACTAGCAGACCACATTAAAGCATTTATGTTCCTTGTTAAGTTGCAGGAATGAGTTTTCTTAATGCCATCACTGAATTCCAATGGAGGAAATAAATTACTCATGCATTTTCTAATGGTTACAAAATTTTCCAGCGTCTTGGCTGTCTAGTTCTCATCATGCTGAGGTTCCATTACCAAAGAGTAATTGACATGATTTTGACTAGCAGGCTGATACTACTTAGAAAACCAACTAAATAAAACATCTGAGTCATGGATCCTAGGAGAAAATTTCAAAGAGTAAACTATATAAGAGACAAAATTTTGTAGTTATGGGGAAAAATACTAGACTTGGGAAAAAAACGTGTGGTCTTGTCTTATTAACTTTGTCAGTGTGGGCAAGCTGTTTAACCTCTCCAAGCCTGTTTTCCTCATCTGTAAGCATGAAGATAATCATATTAATAACTGCTGCAACTATTTCATATGATTGTTGAGAAAATCAAATGAGATAACAAATGTGAAGGCTCACTAGAAAAATACTATGAAGATCTTTGTAAATGTAAGGGCTGAAAAGTATTGTAGTAATGATAATGATACTCAAAGTGACAATTGTGATCTAAATCTTGGCATAGAATTATGTATAAGAGAACATTAAATGGGTGCTTGGATGCTCTTATGTGTTGGTATAGCGACAGTGTTTGAAAAATGCAAGTCACTAAAGGAACGATTTTGCTGTTTAGCATTGATGTCAGTAAATGAAAATAGCTTGAAATATCTCCTTTGTGTCAAAAAAGGTTAAAAGTAGTTTTCAAAGATATAAACAATAGAAAAAGATGATAAAAGGTAAGTGAGGAAATGGGGAGAAGGGAAAGTGGGATGAAACAAAGAGTTAAGTTAGGACCCCCCCCCCCCAATGCATCTCATAGGGCCCTACACCATCTGTTAGAGGTGAGTCAAAGATTGGGTTCTCAGTTTTCCTGCAGCCAGTGCAAGGAGAGAAACATAATCAACTATGTGAATCATAGTGCCCTTAAGGTTCTGTAGTGAAGGAGGGCTGGCTATTCCTAATAATGAGACGCAAGACAAAAGATTTTCCCAGGGAGTCATAAAAGAGGACAGTGTATGATGAGCAACATCCCACAGGACATCTTGATGATAAGCATTCATACATTTTTTGACGTTATCGGTATGATTGCCAAATGAAAAACTGACAAATTCACTGTTTGTTAGCAAGTTTTTTAGTTGCTTGGTTATAATCATGACTGAATGTATGTTAGGACTAGAAATAATCTCTGAGATCACCTTGGTCCCTCCTTATGTCTTGTGGATTAGGGAATTGAGGCCTACAGGAGTTGAGTGAAGGCTCAGGGTTAGTTGGTGGGTTTATATCAGAGTGCAAGGGGCTTCAGTGAAGATAGTTTCCGCTGAGCCCAACCTGTGTGATTGCGGGAACTTTCCTTGTCTCGATATAAATACCATTTGGCACTTTCAACATGTTTCTAATTGTGAGTTTAGCAGTTTACTGTGGTGGATTTCTTCAGGCTGTTCGTTGTAGAGTATAGAAGCCGTTGACTATGATGGCATCTTCGTATCTTGTTTGTTTTGTTTTCATGGTAGAAGTTACTGATAAGCCTGCAAAACTGGATCTGAAATTTATAGAGAACAGGTCTCAAAATGCAAAATTTCCAAAATTTGTAATTATACTGCCTGCAGTGCCCCTCCTCATAAACTTAACACTGTCGTCAAAGACATAACTAGAAAATGCCCCTCCTCATAAACCTAACAGTATCATCAAAGACATAACTAGAAAATGTAGACATCAATATTTTAAGCCAATTAAAAAAAAAAAACCCAAACCGTAATTTTGAAACATAGATGGAGTTTTAAAATATTGGCTAAAAGCCTAAGGGAATTTTAGGTTGGCTTCTGTAGTGAACTTATTTGCTCACATTCATGGAAGGTGGCTTCTAATGTAGGCAGCAATTGTTCAAGAGGTTCCTGTGGTGTTTTAGAGGCCGAGTAAAACAAACTTCTCTTATCAAGGAACCATGAGATCAGCTGTGAGAATAAACAGGGGGGCCTAGGTTCTAGAGAAAATGAGAGTGGGTCTCCAAAAGGATCAGTCAGTGGGTTTGAGGGATTTTAGGGAAATTTGACTTTTTATGGTCAATTTGTGAGGCAATGTGTGTCTTTGAGAGAGGCACACTTAATGAACTTTTAACCTAGGAGTAGTGAATCATAGAATGTAAACATTGGAAGCAGTGGTTGTGAGAAGACGTCATGTCTGTCTCATCCACAAGGTTAAATGACTTGACCAGAGTCACAAAGTACAAAGGATTGAGACTTGAATATTCGCAGTCCAACTCTAAGATATGTGGGGATGTGCTGGAGTGGAGGGGAAGAATAGGCAGTGCAGATGTTAACATCCTTTCCCCATCTGTCTTTTTCTTTCCTAATTTGTAAAATTAAAAATCAGGGCCAGATTATCTCAAAGCAATTTCACAAATCTAAAAAGAATTCCTCTTGTGGAGTGTAGGTGTGGGAGATGTAAGTACTTTAAAAGTAATCTTTCTCTTTCCTTAAAAAAACCCCAGCCTACCTAAAAAGTATTTTTTTCTCTCATTCTGTAAGGAAGAGCAGTTAAAGGAGTTAACCTGAAGGCTACTGAGATGAACAGAGCGGAGCCATAATCTATTATTCCCCTTCTGCTTGGTATAACCCTGTGAATGAATATGTTGGCTCAAGAAATGGCATGCTGCATCTTTTTCATCTTACTGACAGCAAAATGAGTTTGACACCTTTTATCTCAAACATAAGCACTTTAGGGGCTTCCCTGGTGGCGCAGTGGTTGAGAATCTGCCCGCCAGTGCAGGGGACACGGGTTCGAGCCCTGGTCTGGGAGGATCCCACATGCCGCGGAGCAACTGGGCCCGTGAGCCACAATTACTGAGCCTGCACGCCTGGAGCCTGTGCTCCGCAACAAGGGAGGCCACGATAGTGAGAGGCCCGCACACCGCAATGAAGAGTTGCTCCCGCTTGCTACAACTAGAGAAAGCCCTCGCACAAAAACGAAGACCCAACACAGCCATAAATAAATAAATTAATAAAAAAAATGAGCACTTTGTTAAGCCAATGTGTTAAGATGCAAAACATATACCACTTTTTTTTACTCAAATTGCTTAGCGTGTAAAGTATAACACATTCCCCTGGACTTGGTACTGCCCAGACTTGGTTCAGGTGATGCCTTTATTCTTTCTTTTAAAGTACCACTGTCCTTTGACCGTTACATCCAAAAACTTGCCTACTGAATTAGTGATCTGTGCAAGCACTTGACACTAAATAGTGACATTGTGACTTGAAACATTGGGTGAGCTACAATGCTGTGGGGTTAAGTAAAGTCTTGGCTGGGTCTGTTTATGTTTGTTGTTAGTGATGAGTGTTAAGTGATTCATGGATGAAAAGGTTAAACACAAGGGTGGACCCATTCTAAACATCTCATTTCTGCATGTCCATTTTCTATGTTGTAAGGTGAGTCAGTGTAAGGCTTTCTGGAAGAATTGAGTCATGCAGAATCCAATGCAGAGAGGTTGTATTTTAGATAAGTGGATAGTGAGAGAAGCTGGGTAGATAGAATAATATTTTGCTTGGGAGTTGCAACAGGAGAAGAGAAAGAGGAAGGTGCACTTTGCTACAGTGTCTAGAGAAGTTGTGCTCCATAATGGTTTATGTTTATACAAAGCTTAGAGCTTTCAAAGCAGTGTCACATACCTCGTCTCACTGACTCTGGGTGGAGAGAAGGGAAGGAGGGAGAGGAGTCTGGAGGTGGCACCAGTGGCATGAATGTTAAAATACAGACATCTCGAGGGTCCTTTGGGTCTGTAGCAAAGCTCCAACTCCATCATCCCAAGAGCCTAAGTAGCTTCTTCCTCCTTCCTTTTCTGGTCTGTCCAAGGGCAGCTTCCCAGACCTGTATGGGTCCTCTTTACATTGGGAAATTTGCCCAGGTGACCTCTGGGGTCCCTTTCAAGAGCTCTTAGAGATGATTCCTAGTGCTGGGACTTCTTGATTAAAGACAGATGATACTGCCTTTTCAGACTGTCTGATTCCTATCATCAGGTTTGCCTTGGCCTCTTCTTTCTTGCATTGTCAGTACATGCAGTGCTTTTCTCAACTGTTTCTGCCTCTTGGTATTTCCGTATGTTATCTTTGCCCCTTTCTCTAATGGTATAATCACATGTTAGCCAAAGTCAAGTATTAGATTTTCCATTCTGTGTGTTGGTAGTTCTTTCTTTAGACATTCTTTGATATCAAAAGAGGGTTTTGGAAAAAAATTAGGTCAGTTGCCTGAATTAAATCTAGATAATTTTCAAAACCTCTTAGCTCACTAATTGATCTTTATGTTCTCATTCATCTAAGGAAAATGTGAGAAAAAAATTTTTCCAGCTAATTCATGGCCCCTGTATTATACATGTATTTTGTGCATGCTTGAGGGTTCCAAGAAAATGCCAAATAAAAAATTATTTATTTTTTACCTGTGTATTTTTGGTTAACTTAAAAATTTTTAAACAATGTCAAACTTCAAGAAAAAGTTGTAAGCCTGGTACGAAGATTCCCATATGCCCTTTAGCCAGATTCACCAAATTTGAACATTTTACCTCATTTTTGCCTTATTATTCTTTCTCAGCTCTTCAAAAATGTCAAGCTCTGACATATATCCATATATCTCTCTATATGTATTTTTTTCTGAATCATTTGAGAGTAAGTTGTAGACATGTTCCAATATCTTGAAATATTTCAGTGTATATTTCCTAGAAGAGAAAAAAAGAAAAAAAAAGAAAAAATCCTTCTTTTATTTTTCCCTTTCCTTTTTGCTCTGGGATCCAACTTAGAGTGTTACACATTGTTTTCGTCATGTCTCTTGGTCTCTTTTAGTTAGGAACAGTTCCTTAGTCTTTTTCAGTCTTTTTTTTTTTTTTAACTTTGATGAGCTGACGTTTTTGAAGAACACCTGCCTCTTACATTGTCCATGTTGCTCACGATGAGGCGTTGTGCTTTGGGTCTGAAGACCTCAGATACAATGCTGTATTCCTCTTGAGGAATCATAGCGGGGCATCAACGTGTTCAGTGCTGGTGATGATAACTTCTGTCTCTTGGTCAAGAGAGTTGTGCCAGGTTTCTCCTCTCTAAAGTTAATTAATATTTTGTTTTCAGGAATTTATAAGTGACTTATAAGTTTGTGATATGGAAATACTTTGAGATTATCTAAATATCCAATTCTTCATCAGACTTTTACCCTCTGCTTTTAGTTACACAGATTATTTTCTAACCTCATCATTACTTCTAAATTTATTAATTTAATTCCACAGTAAAAAATTATTTATTTATACAGTATGTCATGGATTTTAATTTTCTCAGCATGTTTTAAACCATTGCTATCAATATTTATTTTGATGCCCAATATGTCCCAGATTTGTCCAGTGGGAGCCCTTTCAAACTGTCTCCCAAGTTCTTTTGAAATGTCTCTATCATTCCTTGAGCAATTTTTTACTTTCTGCTATGATTAGATATTCTAGGCTTATCTAGTACTTTCTTGCCCCTGCCCTGGAATCAGTCACTTCTCTAAAGAATCCTGGTTCTTTTTGGTGGAGAGCGGTATTTTTAGAAACCAAGGTTCTGGGTGGTAGATGTGCCTATTGGTACTGAGGTATCATAGCTTCTAGGCCCTCTCAGTAGGAAGAACTGGGAAATATATAGGTATGTACACACATACTATATACACACAAACATCTATATGTCTTTCTGTATCTATCTAACTATAGATATTAAAAAGCTTGAGTTCGTACCAATACCTCTAATTTCCAGTTTAACACCACAAGGCTTATCCTAGTTGTATCCCTTTCCACATTTGTATCTCCTTCTGCAACAGTGAGAACCCTGCTCCTGTTATTCTTGTTTACTTATTTCCTCAATTTCCTGGCCACATGGGCTATCTCCTGAGTCCAGCCTCTTCAACCTAACAGTCATCTGGGACAAGCCCCTATCCCTGCTCTGCCCATTATGGGTCTGCTGCACATGCTGACTGTACCAGCCAAGGCCTCTCCCTTCCCTTAGCTCAGCTGCGTTATTTGTGGATTTTTAAAAAAATATTAGTGTTTTTCATTGAAAGATGCTTAGAATGGTGATTGCCATAACTAAAGTCAAATTTGTAACTGGTATATTTTCATCTTTCTCCCTGTTCACTATGGGTATGAGAGAAGTGACTGATTTCTAAATATTTGAATGATATTTTGAGGGTTTGTGGTTTGATCACATTTATTAAAGGGTGGGTTCAGTGGGTTAGCAGTGCTTCTCAACAAGTTTTGTATCTTGAGGCACGTAGAAAATGGTGATATTTGTTCAGCACACAGAGTTAAATGGATAAGATTTGTAGAGGATGCAGTCAACAGGCCTGGGGGCTGTGGGTATTCAGGTTCCCTCATCTTGTTATACCTGTCACCCAGTAAGGACATACTACTGTTTTAGAAGCTCTGGTTTAGGCCTTGGTACTCCTAAGCTGCTCAGATAGTTCAAGGACCTAATTCCAGTGTCTGTAGCCTGTGTGCCTGATGTTGGTCAGTTCTCTGTCAGATTTGTGCCAGTGGTCACAAGGGGACTCTGTAAGAGGGCATGGATATACAGTGACAGCCCGCTGGCATGTTAGGTGCAAAAGCTCAAAGCACTTGTTATTTTAATGGATGGACTCACTAATCACCTCCATTAGTGGAGGATTGCTGTAAAGCAAAACATAGAAGATAAAATTGAAATTTAAAAAAATGTCAATTCCAAATTCATTGATTTATTACTTTAGCAGTTACTTACTGAGCTCTACTTATGTGCCAGGCACTGCTTGAGTTAATAAGGATACAATACTGACCAATTTTGGCTCTCATAGGCCTTATATTTTAGAGGAAGAAACAGTAATAAAGAAGCAATTAATAAAGATTATTTCAGATATCTATGAGTGCCATGAAAAAAATTAACCCAGGGGAGTGCTTTAAGGTGATGATGGGGCATGGGCTGATTTGGTACATTGTGATTTGTATTTTTAAAAGATCAATTTGACTGATATGTAGGGAATAAATTTTAAGGAGCAAAGAGTGAGTGTGGGAGACTAGGAGAAAGATGATGATGATTTACACTTGGCGGTCCAGTATGGTAGCCACTAGCCATATGTGGCAGTTTAAATTTAATTCAAACTTAATTAATATATCTGACACATGCTACAATATGGATGAGCCTGGAGGACATTATGCTAACTGAAACATGCCAGTCACAAAAAGATAAATACTATATGATTCCATTTACATGAGGTACGTAGAGTAGTCAAATTCATAGAGACAGAAAGTAGAATTGTGGTTGCTGAGGGCTGGGAGAGGGGAGTAGTAGTTTAATGGGTGTAGTTTCAGTTTTGCAAGATAAAGATTTCTGGAGGATGGTTGTACAACAATGTGAATGTACTTACCTCTTCTGAACTGTACACTTAAAATGATTAAAATGGTAGATTTTATGTGTATATTTTACTACAGTTTTTTAAAAAACAGTTAAAAGAACTAGCTAAAATCTTCTGCATGAGAACACCAGAGATAAGTAGAAGTTTGTGGAGTAAGAGAAGGATGACAGGAGAAAGAAGGAAGAGTAGCAAGATGGCATGAGGCTAGGGTCAAGAGAGGGGGAGAGAGCCAATCTAACATATCTCAAGAAATAGGATATGGAAAGACAATTAAAAACATTAATGTGCCCCCTCCCCCACCCCAAATTTATTAACCTAAAGTCATTTTCTTCCAGTTACGCTAGCCACATTTCAGGTGCTCAATAGAAACATGTGGCTGGTGTCTGCCATATTAGACTGTACACATATAGAACATCTCCATCACTGCAGAAAGTTCTATCATACAGCTCTGGTTTAGACCATGGTGGTTGTAATGGAGGTGGGGAGAAAGAAGTAGATGGATTTGGGAAATATAATCAACAGGACTTGCTGATTGATAGGATATTGTAGTAAAATGGAAGCAACAAATAAGGGATGATGTGTGGCTTTTCTGCTTGAGCAACTGGGGTAGATTGATAAGACTGAGTAGGAACGGGCTCAGGCGTACAAATCAAGAGAGTTCTGCTTTAGGCACATTATGCTGTCTCTTCTAGAGCAGAATCTAAATAACTCTTAATGGAAGTAGAGGGAGAAGGAAAAGTCCATTTTGATGAGTTTTTCAGCCTCATAACAGATGCTAAATAAGTCCCATATGTTTCTAAGTCCTCATCTTGCTTTAATTTTAGAGAGGCCATTATTGTCTGTTGGTTGTTTTATTAAAATACTATTTCATGCTGCTGCAAAATTTAATTCCACAGAAATCCTTTTGTTTATTTTAATTTTGTTTGAATTGTGATTTGGGATGCCAACTGAAAGTGACCAGAAAATGGGGGGTTTGCTCTTGATTCTTCGCTGAAGAGTTACTTATTAAGAGACCACAGATGGAGGACCCTGACTCAGTATGACAGGTAAATTAAATTATACTAGCTTTACCTTTTTGGAGCTTAACACTTTAAAACATATAAGCAAGACATGTCTTCTAAAGAAGGAACTGTGCGGGATGAGGATACTGCAAGTGGCCTGCCTTAGAACCAAATGACATTTCTTAGTCTCTTTAGAGAAGGGTGCTACTTTCAGACACAAGGACAGTCCATGCTGAGCACTGTTATGTGGCTGCGTACCCTTGAAGTTTTTCCCTCTTAGAAATTTCTGCCAATGTTGCCCCCTTTTTGGAAGGAGTCACTTGCCTGTCCATGTTTAGGGTAAGAGGCCCTATATTGACAGTTGTCATGGGGGAGAAGGCTAAGTAATTTTTTTTAATATCACAATGCTTTTATGGCTAATGGCTTACAAACAGGTATCAGGTCTGAGCCAAGTGAATGAGTCACATCTATGCTTTGTGTGTTTCCCTGCACAATTTTTCTGAAGCATGAAAGTTCTCTTTGGCTTCTTGGGTTGACCACTTTTGTGCTCATGAACCAGTCACTCTAGTGCCCTGCTTCCCATTTCCAGACCCTCTTTATTCTTCTGTGGGAGTGGTAGAGATCACCTGACAAAAGCAAACTGGGGGACACTTGGGAAACATCACCCTCTCCTTTGTTTGCTTTAGTAGCACATTTTCCAGCGCCATGCCTCCTGGCAGCAGCAGTCTCCTTAGTGTGGCTCTGTTCCCCTTTGAATGTTCATTGTTTAATGTACTGAGGTCTCCATTCTCTTATGCTGTTGTGCGGATCAGATCGATTCCAATTTGCCATTCAAGAGAGGAGGAGTTTTGATTTTTAATACAATGCATCTGACATTCTTTGTCTGCTTCATCTCTTCTTGTTGTGACAGCCCCCTCCCCCACATCCTGCTCATCAGATAGAAAATGGATATTTACAGATCCATAGCTTTAGTAAGAATAAACTTAGCAGGAACATATAAAGAGTTTTGAAACCTAAGTCCTCGACCACATTGGACTGAGGGTATACTAGAAATCATAGAAATACTGAGATAGGACTAAAAACAAAGAACAACCAGGTATGCATCACAGTGAACTTATATGTGACAGCTGAACTTGGCTCTCTCTAGCCTTGCTTCAGAACCCTGGTGGGGCTCTCTAAGTCCAATGCATTTGCCAATTCAACCCACATTTTCTCCTTGCATGGAATTAATTTAGAACTAGGGAAGAAAAACTGCCCTGGCATCTGTCTATTTAAATAGAAGGAAAAGTCAAAAGCTTTTTTTTAAAAAAACAATCTTCTCTGAGCATATGTAATGAATTTATGTGGACATGATTTTCTCAAACATTAGGAAGGCTGCAATGGGACCATCACACCAAACAACATGGAGTCCAGCATCAAAATGAGAAATATATTTGGATTTAGAATTGCATTAGAACCGTATTTTTGATTTTTTAATTCTCCTGTGTCTATCCCTATATTGCAGAACAGTTTTAAGAAAAGGATTTTGAAAACAACTAAGTTCATCTTTCTTTTAAAGGCAGGCAAATACCAACTAAGTATTGTTATACTGTTGAAGAAAACAAACATTGAGATCTGGAACATGACTTTGTAGTAACACAGTGTCATGAGGAAACTTTGAAGTAGTAACACAGACCTGTATTCAGAGTCTAGAGCTTTCAGTAGGGATTGGAAATGGATGCTGATGACGGGAACATTCAGTGCATCAAAACTGAATCATAGAAAGATGATTCCATGGTATACACCCAGGCAATGGCATTATAGTAAAGCTTCAGGGTTTTTGATGCTTGGAAGATGAAAGTAGAGCATTGGAAAATCCAGGAATCTTTTCTTAATAGAGTGGTAATAAGACCAAACATACTTTTTCTTTTCTTTTTTAAATTAATTTTTTAAATTAATTAATTTTGTCTGTGTTGGGTCTTCATTGTTGTGCACAGGCTTTCTCTAGTTGCGGTGCACAGGCTTTCTCTAGCTGCAGCAAGCGGGGGCTACTCTTCGTTGCGGTGCGCAGGCTTCTCATTGCAGTGGCTTCTTTTGTTGCGGAGTGTGGGCTCTCAGTGCGTGGGCTTCAGTACTTGTGGCAGGCGGGCTCAGTAGTTGTGGCTTGTGGGTTCTAGAGGGCAGGCTCAGTAGTTGTGGCACATGGGCTTAGTTGCTCAGCAGCATGTGGGATCTTCCTGGACCAGGGATTGAACCCGTGTCCCCTGCATTGGCAGGCAGATTCCTAACCACTGTGCCACCAGAGAAGTCCAAACATACTTTTTCTTCATCATAAATGGTAAGTGATGTGTCTACCTCCACAAAAGCGTGCCATCATAATTAAAAAAAAGAAGTGAACTCCCTTCCCACCTGAAAGTGAGTGTATATATAATATACGCGCACATATTTATTTATATGTGCACACACACACATGCATGTCTTTCCTGTCGCTTCACTGGCAAACGTATGACCAGTGACTGTGCATGCAGAAGTTTAGCTCAGTTCTAATTGGAGAATTTCAGAGGTGTGGTGGGAAGGTTTACACATAGATTTATTTGCTTGCATATTAATCCTCTCTTCCAACAAGGAGGCTGGAGGTCATCTCAGTGAAGTTTTGCTTCTATCTGCATGAGGCCAAGTTTTTAATGTCTTCTCCGTGTTTGAATATTGGCTTACCTATGTACCAGTCAACTAGTGCTATGAGAGCAAGAATCATCATTTTCTTCTAATGACCATTTATACAAGGCTTTTAAAACTGCAGAGTGCTGCCCTGCCCTGTTTCCCCTAGTTTTCACAACCAGGAGAGGTGGGCAAATATTTTTAAAGTCCAGATGATCCTGTTGGGGAATCTCCTCTTGGGTAAGTGATTAACATAAGTTACATGCTGTTGACCAGCCTTACAATCTTTTTCCCAGCATACGAAATGAACTTTATATTCTGACATGTTTCCCAGCTACATGATTTGTAATCCCAATGGTGTTAGATGCTGCAGTAGCTAAGGGAAGTTTCATTTTATGCAAGATGCTGAATTATGAAATAATCTTGGTTTTAGGAAAGGATACAGCATTCTTGGAGATTTTATGACCAAGGATAAAGAACATTCAGAAGCTAAATGAAAACCAAAAGAAAGAAAATGGTGTAACATGCTCTGCTCAAGTTTTTTTTTTTTTTTTTTTTAATGTGTGGTTTCTCTTGTTCTTCCTGGTGTGGGAGCTCTTGGAGCGCAGGCACTAGTAGGTTCCTGTCCCTCACACTTAGGGAGATGCTCAGTAAATGTGGAGTAAATTAAATTACAAAACAGAAGATACATGCTTCAGGTGGAGATTTTGATTGGCTGCTGGTTCTGACACATGTTGTGACACTGGGTAATTCAGAAGATGTTTCCCCCAGAGTTTGCAGAAATTCTCTGCCTGCTGGGGCTAACCATTTGACACATTAATAGCTCTGAAACAGAATATGGGTCAATTTTGCCACTGCCTTCTTTCCACAAAAATGCATACTTGAAAGCTTTTATGACAAGATGATCAGAGAGCAGAATTTATTTCTGAGCAATTTTCTTACTTTCTGTTAAAGTTTGTTCCATTAACTTTCATCATGAGTTTTGTTTGATATGTGCTAGAATGCTAGGGCAGCAGAGGCTCTGGCAAATACTATTAGTGAGATAAAGTATCATTAAAACCAGCACATACTCTCTCCATTACTCTCTATCCCTTTACTTTGCTTTATTTATTTATTTTTCATAACACCTCTCTCCGAAATTGTTTATTTTTGTTTTGCTTAATGTTTATTTTCTGTCTTCCCATTAAAGTGTAAGCGCCACAAAAGCAGGGTATTTGACCTGTAACGCTGGTATCTAGAACAGTACTGGGAAATTTCTAGGTGCTTGATAAGTGTTTGTTGAATGAATGAATGCATGTAACTATGGCAGTCTGAGCCTGTCTGTATTACTTATTCATTATATAAATATTTGTATATTTATCAAGTTCCTATTATGTACCCCATGCTTTTATATATGCCAGAGTTTCAGCAGTGAAAAGATACAGTGCCTGTGTTTACAGATTATAATGTGTCGTGCTGTGCTTTCCAATATGATAGCCACACGTGGCTATGTAAATCTAAATGTAAATTAAACATTCTGTTCCTTAGTCACACTAGCTTACATGTAGCTGATGGCTACTATAAGTGCTCCCATGTAGCTGATGGCTACCATATTGGACAGCACAGATATGAAATACTGCCATTATCATAGAAAGTTCTATTGGATAGCACACATTTAGTGATAAAACAGATCAATATTTGGGCATTTGCATTGCAGAGGGATATAATACATGCTGTGTAGAGAATAAGCACATGTTTCAAAGGGAACGTATAGGAGAGGCTTCTAGCCTAGAATGTGGCTGTCAGGGGTTGTCAGAGATGGCTTTCTGGAGGAATGGCTTCTAAACTGAGAAATCAAGAATGCATAGGGATTAGGCAGGCCAAGGAGAGTGTCTGAATCAAAGGAAACAGCTGGAGGAGAAGGGGCTAGAATATGTACCTTAATATGGTTAGCTGCAGGAGGACCTTGTACTTTATTCTGAAGCCTACCCATGAGTGGACAGATAGCATGTCCATTCATAAGCCACCTCCCATGCAGGCAGATATTTTTGTCATGGCAGCTGCTGTCTCTTCTCAGGCCCAGCCCAGCATCAATCTATAGCAGCCTCCTAAAGGAACTTCCTGCTTCTACTTTTGACTCCTCAACATTTTATCTCCGGCGAACTCCAAATTTTGTCATGTTATTCACTTGCTGAAAACATTTTATTGCCTCCCTGTACCACTTAGGATAAAGTTCAAACTCCTTAACGTACCTGTGAGGGTCTTTATGATCTGACCCCTGTTTACTTTCCCCAAATTTATTTTCCTGCTCTTCACTTCTCACACTATGACTGAGTAGCATCACTTCTCCAAATGTTCCATTTCTCTGGCCTCTAGGCCTTTGCACCTGCTGTTCCCTCTGCATGGAAAACTATTCCTCTTCCCTGGCTCATCTTTGTTTCCATACTTGCTTTTCAGACCTCACTTGAGAGTTTCTTCAGGATCCCCTGGTATCGAAATCAAGGTGAGGTGCCCCACCGTATTCCCTGTCACACCTTTGTGTTCCCCTATTGTAGAATATATCACACTGTCTTATTTTGCCCGCTTTTGTGTCTGTAACTCTCAGCCCTGGGACTGCAAGGAATCACATCTGCCTTGTTCTCTTTTTTGCCCCAAGTACCCAGCATAGTGCTTCAGTAAGTATTTGCTTATGGAATGAATGAATAGATTTGATGATCCATCCTCCTTTCCAAGGTGTGATCAATAAGAAGTATGGTTCTGAGATGAAGGGGCCCATTAGAAGAAGCTCCTAAAATTCAACCACTGGGGGAGAAAAGAGGGAGAAGTCCGTTCGTGAAGAAAGCAGATCAGTGACCCTTATTATTTGTTTTTATGCTTAATTTTTTTATTGAGGTCTGTTTTCTTTTTCAACTCAACACCATGCACAGAAGCATGCAGTCCAAGGACTTAAGGTAAATGTGTAGAATTGTGCAACTATGACCATAATCCAGCTTTAGAACTTGTTCGTCACCCCAATAAAATTGCTCCTGTATGTTTACAGTTAATCCTTGTTCCTACTCCCAGTCTCAGGCAACCATTAATCTATTCTTTGTCTCTGTGGGTTTGTCTCTTCTGGGCATTTCATGCAAATGGAATCATATAATATGTGGTCTTTTGTGTCTGACTTCTTTTTCTTAGCAAAATGTTTTTAATATTCATCCTGTTGCAGGGAATATCAGTATTTAATTCTTTCTATATTCAATAATATTCCATTGTATGGATATACCACATTTTATTTATCCATTTATCAATTGGTGGATATTTGGGTTGTTTTCAGTTTTTGGCTGTTATGAATAACGTTGCTACGGACATTCACATATGGATCTTTCTGTGGATGTATGCTTTCATTTCTCCTGGGTAGATATCTGAGAGTGGGATTGCTGGGTAAATTTATGTTTAAGTGTAAAAAATTTTTCTTAAAATTTTAATTATGGTAAAATGCACAGAACACAAAATTTACCATAATAACCATTAAGTGTACAGTTCAGTACTGTTAAATACATCCACATTGTTGTGCAACCAATACCCAGAACTCTTTTCTTCTTGCAAAACTAAAACTCTATACTCATTGAGTAACAACTCCCCATTCTCCCTCCCCCTCAGCCCCCAACAACCACCATTCTACTTTCTGTATCTACGAATTTGACTACTCTAGGTACCCATATAAGTGGAAACATACAGTATTTGTCTTTTTGTGACTGACTTACTACGCTTAGCATAATGTCCTCAAGGTTCACCCATGTTGTACTGTGTGTCAGAATTTCCTTTCTTTTTAAGGTTGAATAGTATTCCGTTGTATGTATATGACTCATTTTGTTTATCCATTCATCCGTGGATGGATACTTAGGCTGCTTCCAACTTTTGACTGTTGTGGATGCTGCTGTGAACATGGGTGTACAGATGTCTCTTTGAGACCCTGCCTTCAATTGTTTTGTGTAAATACCCAGAAATGGTTTTGCTGGATCATATGGTATTTCTGTTTAATTTTTTGAGGAACCTCCATACTATTTTCCATAGTGCTGCACCAAGGTTTTAATTTCTCCACATCCTCCCCAAAGGTTGTTATTTTCTGTTAAAAAATCTTTTTTTTTTTATTAGAGCCATCCTGATGGGTGTGATGTTTAACTTTTTAATAAATTGCCAAATTGTTTTCCAAAGTTACTACACCATTTTACATTCCTACCAGCAGTGTATCTGGTGTGACCTTTGTTCTTAAGGGCTAACTTTAACCAAGGCAGCATACCCTTTTATCCCTCCACCTGGTGTTGTGAGCTGACAGTTAAGTGACACAATGTCTCTTTCCTTGAAGAATAAGGGATTGGCAGGATTGTGGCAAAGCTTGGTAGGTCTCTTTCTGCACCGAGTGTGAATGAAACCTCTTCAGGGAATCTCTGTTTTAGGAGTGTGCTGGAAAGCTCACTGCCCAAAGCCATCCCAATGAGAATTCATTTTGTGGGTTTTGTTAGAGTTGGGCCCAGTGGACCTTGAATTTACATAATTACATGGAATCCAGAAGAAATGTACATAAAGAACAGGGCGCAGATTCATACATTTAGCACAATCTGAAATAGCTCTGTAAACAAGTTTTTATTAAGCAGTCACCATGTGGCCAGGATTGAGCTAGATGCTGGTGGGATGTGGGTTTCGTAGATGCCCAGGGAATTTAGTCTTGTTGGGGAGATCAATTTAATCCAAAAGAAGCCACAGCTGAACCCTCTAAGATAGGATTTACTTAAGTGGGGAAATGTGTGGTACAGATTATAAGTATGGTAGCAACTCCAAGTAGAGGACTATCTATGAGTGCTGGAGGTGTTGGAGTTGGCTTCCTGGATGAGGGAAGGTAAGGGTATATGGAGTTTACCTTGAGAGAGGGAAATGGGGGACATTCCAGGTGGGGGCCAACACGACAAAAGGCCTGTAACTGAGATGACTCATGGCTTATTGGTGACACCATGAGGAGACTGCTTGACCAGAGCTGTGGAAAATAGGACTGGGCAATGAAGCTGCATCAAGACCTGGAGCCTGGTGTGGGCCTGTAGGAGCCCCTTCCTCCCCAGACTAGCAGGATAAGTGTTGTATTTCTTTCTGTATTTTGAGGCTTCCATTTTCTAGGGGGCCTTGCTTCTTTTTAAACTGAAGACTGAGGTTTTCTGGATTGTAGAATCCCAAGATAAGAAAACAAAATTCCCCAAGGCAGCTTACTAAAGTTTGCTCTTAAAAAAAATATTCCTGCCTAGCAGTCATAAATAGCTTGCTAGATATGAATTTAAGTAGGCCAACTTTGAAATTCTATTCTAATTCAAAGCATGTTGCAAAGCTCTGTTTTCAGGTTGGCAATTCAAATGCTTTCCCAGTTAATACAGAGGGATGTTAAGATAAACTAAGGCTACCACAAAATAGGAAAGGCAATTGGATGCCAAACTTCACTGATAACAACTGGCATGATAATCTGATGGTTACTTTCTGGTTGGGTTGCTCAAAGATGGAATGATTAACCACACCACAGATCTTTTATATATTACAAAGCTATCATAATAGGTGCTTTCTGATATTTTCTCAAGAAGGTCTTTGGGACTTCTGTTACTGGAATTAGGCTCATTTATTAAGGCTTGAGTTAACTAAGGTACGGATTGTTCTGAAGAAGGCTTCTTTCATTCAGTAAATACTTATGGTGCACCTGCTACGTGCCAGGCATTGTACTAACACTGGAGATACCAAGCTGAACAAAACATCATCCTTACATTCTGTGAATGGTGTACCCTAACTTCACACCAAGCCATAGACTGATATCGACAGAAGAAATTAGGGATGAGGTGATGGGATGTCTCATCTCCTTATGCCTATGTAGATTTCTTATTTGCAGTTTTGGTCTAGAGCAGTGGTTCTCAACTGTGGGTGGTTTTGGCAATGCCTGCAGATATTCTGGTTGTCATACTGGGGAGATGTTACTGGATTCTGGTGGATAGGGGTCAGGGATGCTGCTAAACATCTGAAATGCACAGGAGAACTCCCCACACAAAGAATTATCCAGCCCCAAATGTCAGTAGTACCAAGGTTAAGGAACCCTTGCAGAGGGACTTCCCTGGTGGCGCAGTGGTTGAGAGTCTGCCTGCCAATGCAGGGGACATGGGTTCGAGCCCTGGTCCAGGAGGATCCCACATGCCGTGGAGCGGCTGGGCCCGTGAGCCATGGCCGCTGAGCCTGCGCTCTAGAGCCCACGAGCCACAACTGTTGAGCCCGTGTGCCACAACTACTGAAGCCCACATGCCTAGAGCCTGTGCTCCGCAACAAGAGAAGCCACTGCAATGAGAAGCCCACGCACCACAACTAGAGAAAGCCCTCACAGCAATGAAGACCCAACACAGCCAAAAATAAATAAATAAATTTAAAAAAAAACAACCCTGGCAGAGAGGTAGGAATTCTACAAAGGCTCTAGCAATGAGTCTTTCTGACAACTGTTATGATGAAGGTTGTAGAGAAAAGTGAAATGGAATAAATGTGACTTATAAGAATCCAAGAGCTGGTGCATTGAGAATAACAGAGACTCGTCACTGATGATGTTTCTATTGGGAAAAGGAAGCCCATCTTGTGAGGGTTGCTCCCAACAAGGGCCCTATTGCCATTTGGACTGGAGGATTCTTTGTGTGGGGGACTGTTCTCTGGATTGTAGGTGTTTAGCATCCCTGACCCACACTCATGTGTGCCAGTGCCACACCCAGGCATTATGACAAACCCAGAGACCTTATGTTCTTCCAAATGTCCTGAGGTGAGGTAGCACAGACCAATGTTGAGAACCTTCAAGGAGTACTGATCTAGGGTCAAGATGTGTGGGTTCTAGGTGAACTTGTTGACTCCCAGAAGTAATTTTACCTCTTTGAGCTGAGTGTCTTCATCTATAAAATGAGAGGATTGGGTTAGTTCAGGGGACTCCAAGGTGGAGGATGGATATCCATTTTAGTGCAGGAAGAAAATCTATAACTTTGTCTACTTTTCTTGTGTTCTTTTAAAATGGCACTTTTATGTATGTTTTATAATGTACCTGGCATGGACAGTAGCATGGGTACATAAGTTATATAAACATGAATGTGCATTTATGGTGGGCATGCTCAGTGGTGTTCTACTGAAGGGGTGCACCATCAGAGAAGTTGGCCACCGTATTCCTCTTCTGACAGCCTAAGTTTGGGGAAGGAATGTCACAGGAGCTGGAGGCTTTCTAGCCATGGATTCATCTCTGCTGAAGGGCATACAAGGTAATGGATATCAGTTTTACCAAGAAGCAACCACCCACAGAGCTTTATCTCCTGATATGTGGAGATTGGCATAGGACTTTAGGCAAAAAAACTACATGTTCCCTCATCATATAGAGCCAGAATTTGTAAAAACTGGCAAGCCACTGGGGTTTTTAAAATTATTCTCTACATGGGTGTGGAAAATACTATTCCCTGACAGAAAATTTGATTCACACTTTACAAAGAGTATGGATGGGGACACGGTTAAATTGTGTAATTGCCACTCACAAAAGGGCCCTGAGTAGAACAGCCTCTTCCAACCCTGCCCACTTCAGCTGGAGCAGAATAGCACACTTGTTTTCAAACACTTATGCTACACCATGTTGAGCAACTTAGTAGATTTTGTATTCTTAAGACCACTCCTTTGGAAGCTGCTCAGAGGCACAGTTCTCACTCAGTCCCCTTTCCATTGACGTCAGGCTGAGCTGCAGGGAGATCAGAAGTTGTCCACAGCCCTTGTAGTCTCAAGATCTAAAATAGAAATCTTTGCCGTCCCCCATTCCCAAGCATGTTAATTATCACTTCTCCTTTTGTCATTTATCTTGGGGGAATGTGTACTTGGTAGTCATATAAAGAAGCCATATTTTAGAAATCAGCTAGTTTCTTAGATTACTTATGTGTGGCAGGAATCTGCTTTGACAAATAAAAGTTTCTCCCCAGGGAGCGAACTAAAATGAAAACTACAGGCCTGCTTAGGCCTGTACTTGGCAGAAAAGGAGGTTAATGTGACATTAGTAGAATAGAAGGAACTTTGCTGTTGGTGAACAGAATGGTTATTGAGTCACACACACTGACCGTGCTGTTTTAAGCACTCTGTCATTGCCCCCAGCTTTGCTCCAGGGACGTATAGTATTTCTGTGGCTGTTAAGGTGGAAGTACTTTACTTTAGCTAGGTAAAGCAAAGTTAGAATTGTAGAATCACTGTCCTAAAAGTGATCTTAACAAATCATTCCGTTTGCTTCCCTGTCTCCTACCCTGCTCAGAGGCAGTATAGTACAATGGTTAAGGGCACGGACCCTGGGCTAGGCTGCTGGCTCTGAATGTCCCCTCTTCCACTCATGAGTTGTATGGCCTTAGGCAACCTATTTATGCCCCCTGTGCTGCTGCTTCCTCATCTGCAATGCAGGCACAATGAGAAAAATGATGCTTATGTCATAGCATTGCTGTGAAGATGAAATGAAATAATATCCATAAAGATCTTACTATGTGTAAAGCACATAGTAGTATGTTAGCTATTATTATTAGCTATTCTTAACTTTAAAGAGGAATAATCATTAATCCCAGATTTGTAACCCATCTCTAGATTACTCAGTAAGCATCATTTTGATGTAAAGGCATAATGGGAAAAATGCACATTTTATTCTGCAAATGTTTCTTTTTCATTCTGAGTTTAGGTAAGGCTGGCAGAGGCAATTTCCCCTCCCTATAGTGGAGGAACTTGGGGGGCAGCTACGGTACGGGGCTGCTTTGTGTGAGGAGAGGATTTGGGGTTAGATCATAAAGTTGAACTGGGTTACAGAAAGAGGTTTTTGATTATTCTTCGCAAATCATTAGGAATTGGGAAGAGTGACCTGGAGGTAGGGAATGAATGTGATGACTTTCTAGGTGCCCTCTGGTCTAAGATTCTGTAATTTTCAAAGGGCAAGTTGTCTTCATCGGCTTCTAGCCCCTCTGGCTCCACACAAAAAATGTATTTGGTTTCTGTGGACATGAGTGTCCAAATAAGAATGTTAAAGTTGTTGTTTGTCAGTATCAAGGATTTAGTTCCTCCCTGCTTCCTCCCAGTGCAATATGCCAAGTATCTACTTTAAAATGTGAAAGCTATTTTAATCTCTCAATTGTACCCAGATTTGACAGGTCAAATTTCAATAGACTATTAAAACAGTCCAGCTTTGGCGTAAATTGACCCAATTTACATTCATATCTATCAAAGATGTTCATTTATGCAGTTACCACAATTCTGCATTTTTCACAGATATATCATTTCGTTTATGGATGGTTCAGACTCCTCATTAGACCTGAGAATTTGAGGTGTGAGACCCATGGTTCTTCCAGCCCAGCAACGTGCTATGGGAGAGATTATAAAGTATTTTGTTATTTCAGTGAGCTCAAAGGTTAGGGAATATGGAGGTTTCTTTAAATGTCTAAAGTGCATATACTATTTAAGGTTTTCCTAAGCAGTTCATAAAGCTATGCCTGCATTTTCGACTGGTAGGCATTCTGAGTTTTACATTATCATAGCTTTCCGTTGGAAATAGTAATTTTCATTTGTAGAAAATAAACCTCTTTCAAGGTTAGCGGATACCAGCTAGTCTTTGTGTACTGAAATTTCGTGAGTGATATCTTTTTTTAATTTGTTTTTTTGCTTGTTTGTTTGGTTGGTTAATAATGCTTTATTTGACAGTATCCAAAAATGCAAATGTACTCCTCTAGGTGGACATCTTACTTCCACTTTCATATGCATAAATTTTTCTCTTTAAATATCATGCTTAAAAACACCAACTGGTGAATGAGACCTTAAGTCAGTCTTTTTGTAAATTTTTGGAAGACTCTCATTATGGCCTCCCTAAACTTTCTTCTTAGAATAAAAATTTTGATTTTTTTTTTAATGCCTTTGGTGAAAATATAGGAAATAAAGCGAATTTGCAGATCCCCTTGAACACTTTTAAGATCTTCTTTCCAGACAGTTCTGTTATAGATTTCCTTAGGTTTAGTGACAAGAAAGCAGATAGACTTTCCCTTCATAATTTTAGAGTGGAAGCGTCTTGTACCAGTTATTCACTTTCTCTTCTATACCTTCAACTCTCCTTTGTTCTAAATCCTAACTATCAGTTTTCAAGTTAGATGCCGGTATCTTGCATATTGAAACAAACAAGCAAGCAAGCAAGCAAGCAAGCACACAAACAATGAGCATTAAAACAAAGCAAAGCAAAACAAAACCAACCAAACAAAAAACTAAAAAAAATCCTCTTTTGACCACAGCTGATCCTTCTTTGGGTGCTGCCTAAATTTTTTTCCATTCATTCAAATTCCTTTAAGGAGAAATCAACCGCATTTAATGTATCTACCAATCAATTGAAACTGCTTTGCTTCAGGTCACTGGTGACCCCTTGTATCAGCTGGGATTCTTTGTCTTGCTTTGTTGAACAAACTCCAACTGGCTTAAACATAATGGAGAATTCTTGGCTCATGTAAATTAAAATCCTGAAGTGAGTGGTGGCCTTAGGTGAGGCTTAATCCGGTGCCTGAAATGATTCACCAAGGACCTGGGTCCTCTCCATGTCTTTGCTTTGCCTTCCATGTTTCGTCTTCATTCTTTGGCTCTTCAGTGTCACTTACTTATCTTTCCACATCCCAGCCCTAGCCTTTCCCCTCTTATAGTGACATAAGTTGCAAGCAATTCCAGATATCCTATCCTCACATTAAAAACCTTACAGGAAAAAGACATAGGAAGTGTCTTTTTTTCTCAGAAGCCCCAGCAAATAATCTCCTTGCACCCCATTATCTCTGCTTGGATTCCTGCCCATCCCTGAACCAATCAGTCACTCTGGCCAGGGGTTTTGAAATGGGGATTGACCGAAGCCAGTTATGGCTTGTCTTTGGAGCTAAGCATTGCACCAGTAAATCCAGATCACATGACTAAAAGTGGGGAAAGAGTGATTCCCAAGGCAAAATTGGGGTGCTTTTAACAAAATGAGAGAAGAGGGTTTTGGGCAGTGACAACAGGGGGTGCTATCTCTGAAATGTCATAACCTTCCTTCTTGAAACTCGACTCCCTTGGTATCAATTCTCTTCTATCATGATCTCTCTACTTTCTTGGTTCTCTTCACATTTCTTAGGCTTTCTTACTTAAGTTCTCTTTGATGGCTCCTCTTACTCTGCTCATCAGTAAACATTGGTTTCTTCAGGATTCAACCCTTTCTTCTTGCTCCTTTTGCTTTCATATTCTGTATCTTCTCAGCTTCTGCTCCCAGATTAATGCAAGGAGTCTCCTACTCTCAGATATAATGAGTTCCTGAAAATGTGTCAGATGGTTACATGTACAAAAGTCAAATATATTCTAGAAGGCATTGGAATGTGTGTTGAAAAAATGGTAATAAAACACCTAATTATACTTCTCCTTTTAAACAGTATCATCAACCAGAAGATATTTCCAAAAATGTGTACCTATATTCTTTAATTTAGTGCTTTTCCTTCATAATGGATCATGCTTTCATCAACTTAGATCCAATGACTATCTGTACACAATAATTTCTGACTTTTCTATCAGTAGTGTCAGACTTCAATTTTCTTTTTACCTCTTTATTTTGGATTAATTAAACAGTAAGCCCAAAATGTAATAAACCCCAGTAGCCAAAAAATTACACAAACTTTGAGTGAAAACATTGTTGCTACTACCAGAACTGAACATCTGGCTGATAAGTATTGTCACCACATGATTGCTCAAAATATTTATTCTTCAGCTGAGGAAACAAAATCCATATTTGGCATATGAAAAGTGATTTACGGATTTTTAGATTACAATGTACAGAGGTGAAATGGATGAGAGTTCATTGCAGCTTACATTTCTAGCTCATGTGTATCCAATTGCCTCCAAGACAACTCCACAGAAATGTTTTCAAGGGCACCTCATCCTTCCAGCATCCCTCCTGCATTCTCTAGCTCAGGTGGAGACACCACCACCCTCCCTAGTTGTTCAAAACAGAAACCTGAGACTATCCCTGACGTGACCTTTCGTTGTTAGTGTATAGGAATGCAAGAGATTTCTGTGCGTTAATTTTGTATCCTGCTACTTTACCAAATTCGTTGATTAGCTCTAGTAGTTTTCTGGTAGCATCTTTAGGATTCTCTATGTATAGTATCTTGTCTTCTGCAAACAGTGACAGTTTTACTTCTTCTTTTCCAATTTGGATTCCTTTTATTTCTTTTTCTTCTCTGATTGCTGTGGGTAAAACTTCCAAAACTATGTTGAATAATAGTGGTGAGAGTGGGCAACCTTGTCTTGTTCCTGATCTTAGTGGAAATGGTTTCAGTTTTTCACCATTGAGGACAATGTTGGCTGTGGGTTTGTCATATATGGACTTTATTATGTTGAGGAAAGTTCCCTCTATGCCTACTTTCTGGATAGTTTTTATCATAAATGGGTGTTGAATTTTGTGAAAAGCTTTTTCTGCATCTACTGAGATTATCATATCGTTTTTATCCTTCAATTTGTTAATATGGTGTATCACATTGATTTGCGTATATTGAAGAATCCTTGCATTCCTGGGATAAACCCCAGTTGATCATGGTGTATGATCCTTTTAATGTGCTGTTGGATTCTGTTTGTTAGTATTTTGTTGCGGATTTTTGCATCTGTGTTCATCAGTGATACCTGACATGACCTTTGATTTCATTCACACACTTTGCTGATTTGATACTATATGTCGTGAAATTGCCCTACCCTCTTTATCCCTGTTACCGCTTACCCTAATTCAACCCCATGTCATTTTTCAACTGGTCTTCCTTCTTTTACCCACGTTCTATACTAGGGGTCAGCAAACTTCTCTGTAAAGGGCCAGATAGTAAATATTATAGGCTTTTCAGGCCGTATGGTCTCTTCCAACTACTTAACTCATCTTTGCAATAACAGTCATTGATACAATGTAAATGGATGATTGTGGCTGTGTTCCAATAAAACTTTATTTATAGACACGGAAATTTGAATTTCATATAATTTTCATGTGTTACAGGATATTTTTCTTCTTTTGACTTTTTAAAAATCTTAAAAATGTAAAAACTCTTCTTAGCACACAGGTCATACAAAAGTCTTGCAGGCTGCAGTTTGCTGACCCAAGTTTTACAGGGTTACCAGAATGAGATAACCAAAATATAAATCTGAAAATTTCATTTGCACCCTTAAATCCATCATCAAAGTTCTGCCACCATGAGATAACAGAATAAGGTCTATCTTCCTTGAAATGGTCTGTTAATTCCTTCATGATCAGAGCTTCAGCCTTATATCTTGCCAGTTGTAGTCGTGGACTGCACAATTCAGAATGCTGACTTCCTTGCAGTTCCCTGCCCACACTGAACTTTTTTTTTTTTCTTAGGCCTTGACTGCTGTTCTTGGAAGGTCTTCCCTTCTTCCCTTCTCCCTTCCTTCCTTCCTTCTTTCCTTCCTTCCTTCCTTTCTTTTTTCTTCACAATGTATTAGAATTGTTGCATTGTTTGCCCCGCTAACAGGTTTCCTGCTGGCAGGACCATTTATTACTCTACTTTGTGTCCCCATTATCTCACTTCTAGCCCAGTGCCCTGCTAAAGTAGGTACTCAGTAAATATTTGTTGAATGCATGCATGCATGAATGAATGGACAAGTGAATAAGTGGAATGGAATAGTTAAATGAGGCAAATTTTCTATTTTGCTAACAACCCTGACCAAAGTGTTGGTGAATTCATAGGTTGAGACCAGTACAGGCAGTTCTTAACATAGGAATGGGTTGGGTTCCAAGAGCTTGTTTGTAAGTTGGTTGTTCAGAACTTGGAATGCATTTTCCTATATAAATGATTTTGTAAATTATACCTAACTGTTAGCCCTACTCCACCGAGGATTATTTGATGCATCATGTCACTGAACTGTGGAGCTGAAATTTTAAAAACTTAGAATATAATAAGTGAGATGTCATGGTTTAAATTCTATTAAAATATTATAAGCCCACATTTCATCTCAAGAAATGTTAAAAGGTGGCATTTTGTAATACTATAAATAAAACAAAACTGAATGCTGGTAAAGGCTTAGTGTAGAAAAGATGGTAGGAAAATTCTACCTCCTACCTTTTTCCCATAGAAAAATTCTATGGGAAACAACGTTTACAAGAACATCAGTTTTTTTACTCTTCTCATTATCACTTCAAAACTTACAGTTTTCTTTGCTATGATAAATGTTAATCATTAGAACTTCTTTTGGGTTCATCAGAAAAGGTTATGTTCAATTTTTGACTCAAATGTAAATGATACATAGACACATTTTAGAGGCCAAAAAAAAAAAAAAGTCTTCTTAACCATTTACTTCTAACCTCGTTCAGCAAAATTTCATGTTATTTTATCCTTGCTTTTTTTCTTGCTTTAGAATTATTGTTTCTCTTTTGTTCTCTTTTTCTTCTTGTTTTTCTCTCCGGCTTATCAGCATGTTACTTGTGGTGTTTGATTTCCTTGTATCTTGGCTAAGAGGTCAGGTAGGCACTTGTGGGATCAATGATAAGATCATTAGCTTCAAGTCACTTTCATTTATTAATTGAGTTGTTTACTAAATCTTTCCTCTATTTGATATGTATTTATCAAAATGCTTTCTAAATCTAAGGCAGAAGGCCAGCTCTGAATCAGTTAGGGAAAAGGGTTTGGAAGGACAAAGTGGAGTTAGTAGGAATGAAAGGAAGTTTGAAGAGCAAGAGCAAGGCTTGGTATTCAGAAGCCATGATGATCTAAGTCTTGGTAATAGAATACACTCATTGTAAAAAAATCCTGACATTACAGGAATTATTAATTTAGACAAGTAAATTTACTCTTAAACTCCCCCATTGCAGATGAGGTATATACATCCAGATATTTCATGTGTATATGAACATATATTATTAATAACGATTTTTACAAAATTGGGATCATATCTTATTTCATCAAATCTAAAATTCTCAATTAAAGATGTACCATTACTTTGTGTATCATTAAAAAAGTAAAACTTTGCCAATTTAAACAATGCCAGATATATATATGTTGATTGCTCTTCCATATCCATTCTCCACCCTTCTCCACACTGTTCTCTGTTCTGGAAGACAGACTGATCTGTATGGACCATGTCAATGGCCTCCCTTGCCCTCTGGCTTCCAGTTGGGTTTGGCCAATTGGGAACCTCTGCAGGAGATGAGAGGGAATGAGAAGAGTGAGGAAAGAGGATTTATTCCTAAAACTGTTCCAGGGGACCTTGTGCCAAGTGTGCTCCTTGATAGAAGGACACTTTCTTCTCAAGGCGGCACTTTCTTCTCTTATCTACTCCCCTGCCTCAGCCCTACCTTTGCCTTTATATTTAATCCCTTTATTATACCTTCCTCAAATTATCCTAATTTGAGCATGCCATCTGTTTCCTCTTGAGACTTTGATATATAAATGATTGATCCTAATTATTGAGATGTTAAAATGTGAAGCTCTTGGAAGTGATGCTATTCTACATCTCCTCCACTGCCCCCCACATAAAAGTCTATGTTGTTGTGTCAGTGCACAGATTTGCATGTGAACATTCATAGAAGCATTATTCATAATAGCTGAAAAGTAGAAGCAACCCAAATGTCTATCAGCTGGAGACTGGATAAGCAATATGTGGTATATCCATAGAATGGAATATTATTAAACAGTAAAAATGAGTGAATTCTGAAATGTGCTATGATATAGATAAACCTCAAAGGCATTATTCTAAGTATAGGAAGTCAGGCACAAATGACCACACATTGTGATTCCAATTGAATTAAATGCTCAAAAAGTCAAGTCAGTAGAGACAGAAAGTTGATTAGTGGTTGGCTAGGGTTGGGGGTGGGAACAGGGATTAACTGTATACAGGCACCGTGGATATTATTGGGATGATGGCAATGTTCTAATTCTAGATTATGATGATCATTATACAACTTGGTAAATTTACTAAAATTCATTGAGTTGTACACTTAAAATGAGTACAGTTTTTAGTATGTAAACAATAAAGTTGTTTTGGAAAAAGTACACCTTGGATATCTTTTTATGTCAGTAGTTGTGGCTATAACTGTAACCCATATGTTTAATGCTTTTGCATATAATTCTGTTTTTCTGCTGTGCAATATTGATGTACAACTTCAGTCCCTCCCACATTCCCTGCCACACCCCCAAATAATCCATTTTCTTAAAAGCATTGAAAGTGCTGTAGTCCCTATCAGAGATTCTACAGGGGAGTTAGTATCCACAACAGAGAGGTCTGCTGTCCCAGGTCTCTCCAGTCTTCTCCTCCAACCAGGGGCTTGCCCATCCCTGGAAATTTTGCCCTGCGTGCAATGCCAACCTGGGTTGTTCTTCTCCCCTCTTCTTCCCCCCCCTTCCCTTCCCCTTCTCCCCTCTCCTCCTTTGTCCTCCCCTCTTCTCTCTAGCAAATAAATTATTGATCATACTTACTGGATAACTGTTCTATCTGTGTATCTCAGTCCTAGATTCTAGTGGCCCCTCAGTTTCAGATACCCACCAAGGAGGCTTATCCACCCAGCAGAAAAGCAAGTCTCTGTCTTTGGGGTGGAGGTATTCTAATACAGCTGATAAGAAAAATAAGTTTATCTTTATATTATTACATCTGTTATTCTATTCGATTGCTGTGTAGTATTTCATTTTATTAATGAAATAAATTTTTATCAAGTTTTCTCCTGAACAACATGCTTGTGCTATTGCATATCTTCAGACAAGAATATAAGGACTCCCTACTGTTGAATTTAGATTAGACAGTGTTTATCCACAAATTTGCTTTTAATCCATGCCCTCCCACATTGCCAAAGATAATCAAGCGTTGGCTGTAATCACTCATACTTTGATTTGGAATACGTGATTAATTATATGTAAATATTATATCCTGTTAATTGGTGTTTTCAATATAAATGGCCTGAGTTAAATTTTTTTCCAGGGCTTTTTTTTTTTTTTTTTAATAACCAGAAAGTCAATTTTTTTGTGTTCCCCATTGATTTCCTGTGGCAATAAAAATAAAAGGTATTGAATTTTTTAATATGAAGTTAAATTTCACTGAATTTAACTATGTAGTTTAATTAAAGTGCTTACTATGCTAGGCAGCAGAAGTATGTTAGAAGAATTATCTGCAGTTCTTTGCCCTCAAGGACCTGAAGGGCTAATGGAAAGTAGGACATGTAAACAACTAACCTATAAAAGATCCGAAATAATTGTCAGGATCCTGACAAGGTAAGAAGAAATAGAAGGAATTTCTTAATCAGTTGGCATGTAAAGCTAGTCTAACTGAAAATGATTTAGAAAGTGTTATTATTTAAAACATTTTTTTAAAAGATAACAATAAGAAAAAGTTGGATCTGAAAGAGACCTTAGAAATAAATCTAATTAGTGCTCTTATTGTACAAACAAAGAAACTGCCGTCTAACCTGGTAGAGGGGCTTTATAAAGTCACACTGCTTGGAGTGGAGGAGTCAGGAAGATGAAGATTCATAGAATTTTCTCCAGTACAGTGTGATAGACCATGTAATGAAGCTAGATTAAGTTAATGAAAATGAGACTAATTAAGTTAATAAAAAAGACATGGAATCTTTGCTTAGGAAATCTATCAAATCAACAGTGAGTGGCATGGTAACCTCTGGGTGTAGAAATGTGGGCTCTTTGCAGAACTCCTGAGCTATACGGTTGGTGTTGCTTTCACAGAACCCTGGACTCTCCTGGTTGAAGTGATCCCCAACACTCACTGAATTTTTCCTTAAAGTTCTATGTTGAATTTAAATTTTTGTGCCTAAGACATCTACCACCTGGTTTCAGCTTCGTATCTCAGAAGTAACATGGAAGTCATCTACTAGTCTTTCACTTGGCAGTGCCTTAACAACCAAAAGATAGTCAGCTGTCTCTCCAAGCCTCTCCAGGCCAAATAGCACCATGGGAAATGCCTTCCAGACAGCACACTGGCCTGACCACTATCTTGTGTCAGCCACACATAACTGTCCCTCACTGGGATTGAGAAAGGGCATTAGAGTGAGAGAGACTGAGTGCCATTTACTAGCTCTTGTGTGGCGCTTGGTGAATTCATCTCTACTGCTCATTTCCCTTATTTGTAAACTAGGAGTTGTTGGAAGAGTCAGATGAGATGACAGTTATAAAACATTTAGAACGATGCTTTTATATATAGTATGTGTTCAATAAATGGTGGCAATTTATTGAACACCCTTGAGTGATCCTATTCATCATTACTATTGCTTTTTCAAGACACTAGTGGTGACCAGTCTTTGAGATAGCATCCAGTGATCCAGTTTCCAGCTGGTTATACCCTGTATAGTCCCCTCCCATATTGAATCAGGGCTGGCCTATGTGACGAATAAAATATTGCAGAAGGTATGTGACTTTTGAAGCGAGGTCATAAAAAAAGACCAAGAAGCTTCTGTCTTGGTCTTTTGAATCACTCGCTCTGAGGGAAGCCATCATGTTGTAAGGACACTGAAGCAGCGCTGTGGAGAACCTCATGTGGAGAACTGTGACCTCGGGACTTCCCTGGTGGCACAGTGGTTAAGAATCCGCCTGCCAATGCAGGGGACACGGGTTCGAGCTCTGGTCTGGGAAGATCCCACATGCTGCGGAGCAACTAAGCCCATGCATCACAATTACTGAGCCTGCGTCCAGGGCCCGCGAGCCACAACTACTGAGCCCGCGTACTGCAATTACTGAAGCCCACGCGTCTAGAGCCCGTGCTCCGCAGCAAGAGAAGCCACTGCAATGAGAAGCCCCGCGCACCGCAGTGAAGAGTAGCCCCTGCTCGCTGCAACTAGGGAAAGCCCACATACAGCAGCGAAGATGCAGCCAAAAGTAAATAAATAAATAAAAATAAATAAACAAAAACTGTGCCCTCTTCCTAACAGCCAGTGCTAGCTTGCCAGCCATGTGAGTGAGTCACCCTAGAAGCAGATACGGGTCAGATGAGTCTTTCAGTAATTGCAGCCCCAGTGACATATGACTGCAGCCTCATGAGAGACCTCAAATCAGAACTGCTTAGCTGAGATACTTCCAAATTTCTGACCCACACAAAATGAAAAATAATGAATGTTTATTGTGGTCTTAAGCTATTAAGTTTTGGAGTAATTTGTTATGCAGGAATAGATAAATGATTCAACATATTTTCTTGTTTTTTATTTCTTCACTGGGGGAACCATGACTCATGAAAAATTTGCCCACATAAAAGATGAAGAGTGAGGTCTTGTATGTTGTGAACATTCTCCAAGATGTTGTTGGTTCTACTCCCAAGTCTTTATGCCTTCTCATCACGTCCCCCAGTTTTAATCCACTTTTCAGTTCATATCTCTGCTTTGTCCTGTCACTGATAATAAAATATTCCTATCAGTAGAGGAGGTTCAAGTTTTCCATACCTGGTGCCCCATAACTTAAAACTGCAAATGGTCAAAACTGGGGGGAAATCAGATGTCTCTAGAGCCCGCCAGGTGAGTTAAATGGTTCTAGGAGGTGTAGACTTTATAAAGTAGTGAGAAATGTGGCTGAACTGAAGAGTAAATGCCCCATGTAAAGGGACTCACATTTCAAAAAAATTTTCAACATTCTGTGCTCTTTGTCTACAGAATTCAGCCAGATGGTACCAATTTGATAACTCTGATCAAAATGAACAGCCATATTAATAAACCTAAAGGGACAAAAGTTTCATCACTGGAAAATTTTTATTCCCTTTATATCTTCCCATTGGCACGTAAAAGCTCACCATATATGTACTTAAAGAATGGATACATATGTATCTTGGAAGAACTATACTTGCTTTCTCACTTACCTATTGCAACGTAACAAACCACTCTAAAATTTAGTTGCTTAAAACAATACATGTTTATTATGTCTCACAAGTCTGTGGATTGGCAGAGTGATTCTTCTAGTCTGGACTGGCTCAGCTGGGGCTCGATGACCTAGGATTCCTCACTCACTTATATGGGCCCTTAGCTGAGAATATTGGGACAGACTGTCTCTCCATGTGGCCTCTTGATCTCAAAGATGCTAGCCCAGACTTCTTCACACAGTGATCACAGGGTTCCCAGCAGCAATAAGCTTCAGTGCTCAAGTACTTGTCAGGTCTCTGCTTGTGTCACATTTGTGAACGCATCATTGGCCAAAGCAAGTCACATAGCCAAGCACAGATTCAAAGAGTACGTAGACTTCACCTCTTGGTGGGGGGAATGGCAAAGTTACCTCCATGTGCCTGGAAAACTGTATGGCACTTTTTGTTTCCATAGGTAAGGAAGGCTCTGCTTGGTGGGAAGTTTTCCAAATAAAGGAAGGAGAGTTGTATGGTGGTTAGGCAAAAAGGACAAATGTCCACTACAGTTCTTCAGGCACAGCTTGGAAGTAGCAGCCTAGATGTCATGGAGCACAGACATGCTGGAGCACCTAGCTGTCATCCATCAGCTATCAGAGAGATAGGGAGGAACAGGCAGAGTAATCAAATGGCTGGAGTGGGCCTGAGGATGGTGCCTGCAGGCCTCATGGATCATGGAGGACAAAGGAAAAAAGGGTGTCTGCGTAGAGTAAGTGCTGTCTATGGTTAGCTCCAGTGTCCAAGAGATAGGCAGGGCCTGATCAGTACCCACAGATCCACAAGGGAACATTTCTGAATGATGCCTGTGGAGAGGAGCTATGCCTAAAGCCCTTCTCGTTTCAATCAGGCAAAAGTATGCCCAGAATGGGTGAATGCCAGGCATCTGCTCACCTTTCAGGACTGACTCCCACCTGTGCCTGGAGACTTTGCTCAGCTCATCTTTACCTACACGGGGTGAACACCTGCTTCAACATCCAAGGGTACTTGTAATTCTACCTCCAAAATAGAGAATGGCATTCTGGACAGCCAGGCAGATGGTGGCAGACGCGGAGTAGAAGAGATGCCACCACTCCCCCCCTCCCCCAGCACCTGTGCTTGGGTAAATCTGAAAAAAACCAGTTTGAGATTTTGTTCACTAGCTCTTTACCTCCAGGCACCTGCCACCCCTAGGCTTTGCGTGAGAGACAGGAGGAATTTATGGCCTTTTTTTTAAACAGTCTACTAACTTGCCTTAGGGAAAGGAGAGTAGGAAAAAGTTATGTAAGGTGGGGAGGGGACGTGTTCTCTGATGAAGCTGAAAACAAAGTACCCCTGATGAAAATTGGAAACAGAAAGTTTCCAGAAAAACACAAAAAGATTTCTGATGACAGGCCTGACATTTGATGAGCACCAGCTATGTACGATACTGGGCAGTAAGTCACAAAGAATATTTTCATTTGGTCCCAAAATAACCCTAAAAATTTGTGTGAGGGTTTCCTCATTGTTGACGAGGAAACTGAGGCCAAGAGCAGCTGGACATCCTGAGTGTGCCCACTGAGCTAGGAAGAGGCTGAACCTCATGTTGTTTCCTTGTGTCATACTGCTTCCTGTGACTATATGGGGGAGCAGGGTGGAGACATCTGGGTGGGGTGGGGTTATCACTGACCTAGGACTGAAGTAGCTTTGGGAATCATGATGATAGGAGACTCTGCCCCATAACTCTTTGCCCCTAATTCTCCCCAGACTCTATCCTCTCCTAGGTATTCCCCCTGCCCCTGATCCCCATCCTGTTCCCTGTTCCAGGATCTCTGTCTGTGCCCCTCACTGACCCTTTCCACCTCAGGTAATCATTGGTAACTTGGAGCTGGAGAAAACTCTAAATCAGGTATCTGTCAAGTGGCAAAAAGAATGTTGTTGCAGGTCCAAGTAGATGACACAGGCTCATGCAGAAATTCAAGTTTGAATTTCACACCTACTTTCTTATAAAAATTCTATTACACAGGTAGTTCATTCCTTTTGCTAGAAATTTATTTTATTTTATTTTTAAAATTATTTATTTATTTTTGGCTGCGTTGGGTCTTCATTGCTGTGTGCGGGCTTTCTCTAGTTGCGGTGAGCAGGGGCTCCTTGTCATTGCGGTGCGTGGGCTTCTCATTGTAGTGGCTTCTCTTGTTGCGGAGCATGGCCTCTAGGTGCACCGAGCTTCAGTAGTTATGACAGCTGGGCTCAGTAGTTGTGGCACGCGGGCTCAGTAGTTGTGGCTTGAGGGCTGTACAGCGCAGGCTCAGTAGTTGTGGCGCAGGGGCTTAGTTGCTCTGCGGCATGTGGGATCTTCCCGGACCAGGGCTCGAACCTGTGTCCCCTGCATTGGCAGGCGGATTCTTAACCACTGCTCCACCAGGGAAGTCCCCTAGAAATTAATTTTAAACGAAGGATTTTAAAAGTGCTTATATTTCTTCTCTTTCTATCGGAGGTTGCATCCTGGGTTAAAAACTAGAGAGACAATAACTAGGGTTTTCAAATAATTTATCATCCAAACTGAGCACTTTTGAGAGTGGAAGGGGGCACTGTTAATAATACCCCAGGACTCTCCCACATAAACAGGGATGTATAGCTAAGGGAATTTTAGGATAGAACACCTTTGAAAGTTTGGGACTACCTGCACATATTTTATGATTTGACGATATGTTGTTTTAGGTAGTGTCTTAATAACTTTAAAGAAAATACATGCACGTCTCTGGGGCAGACTTCTAAGCAGTGAAAGGAAGAGTAACTTTTTGGCTTGCTCGTTATTAATAGCCCAGTGCTTTCAAATTGCCGTTAAGTTTCTCTTGTCTGGTTCACACATTTGGATTCTGTCTTTCATACTGAACATTTGCAAACTATCCAAATATAAACATCTTTAATGAAGCAGTAAGATACTGAGGTGAAACAATGTCCAAGGTGTGAATTATTGCACCATCCTAACTCAGAGTGAAGTGTGACTTTTTGTGATTACAGAATAGCTGTTTGCCAAGTTGTATACCAAAAAGCATGGTAATTACAGCCCTAAATAATTCATATTATATTTAAACATCTTTTTTTTTTTTTTGCAGTACAGGGGCCTCTCACTGCTGTGGCCTCTCCCGTTGCGGAGCACAGGCTCCAGACACGCAGGTTTAGTGGCCATGGCTCACGGGCCCAGTCGCTCCGCGGCATGTGGGATCTTCCCGGACCGGGGCACGAACCCGTGTCCCCTGCATCGGCAGGTGGACTCTCAACCACTGCGCCAGCAGGGAAGCCCCTCTTAGTAACTTTTGAGAAGTATTATTTATAATTGATGGGGGTTAGATAAGGGTAAAATGTCTTTGGTGAAAGACTTCCTGTAAATCAATACATCAGGCATAATTTTGTATACTAGAAAATGGTGTATCAGACCTTCTGAATTTCTTTAGGAAGTTTAGATTTTTATTTTCCTAATTTTATCATGGTTACACTGTGATTCCCTTGACATAAATTATATGCACGTACAAGTTTGGAATACGTAAGATATATGTAGGACAGACCCTAGGCAAAACCACATAACAGGCAAAATTCGACAACACTCAATAGCTTTTTGTTTGTTTTCAGTGATCTTGACACTGGATGTTCCTAGCTCCAGATTTTTTTATGTATTCCTCTCTGATCCCCAACTCTTCCTTATCCTGTGTCTTTGCCTTAAGATTCTCATCTCTACTCAACCTAAAGACTGTTTTTAAGTGATGATGATTCCTGTTATCTCCTATGCCACCATTTTGTTGTTGTTGTTAGGATATCTTTTAGAAAAGTGACTTAGAAGAGTGAGTAGGTACTCAGGCACTGTGGCAAGTCAGTTGTGAGGACAGGAATTTGGGGGGTAGGGGTATATTTCTCAGCACCCCTTAGTGTTCAGTCCACCTAGCCTTCTTTCATTATGCAACGAGACCATAGTCATTCTCATTCACTTGGAAATAAGAATGTATCTTTAAGAATAAGAAAGTCCCATGGGAAGATGTACTGAAATGTGAGGCTTTTGAGAAAGGATGCAGTAATTGCTAGCTTTGCTCCATAAATCACTATATTTCCCTGAAGATAGAGATAATCAATGTTCTTTGACTCTCAGCTTCAGCTGGAAGAATCGAGGAAGAAATATTTCACATTGATTTGTCTCATCCATGACCCAAGCTGTGATGGGAATTAGTGAATTCTGAAGAATGGCTGATACATCTGCTGGAAACATTCAGCATTTGGAATACTCCTGTTTTCCTGTCATATAGTTTATTCAGTATTGCTTTTTTCCCTCTGCACCAACTGCATTTTCAGAGAGAGAGAAAAAAACTCTTCAGATTCACCAGGAATTCTTTCTATATGAAGGCTTGTTACTATGCCTCTGGGATGCTGGCTTTCTGAACTCACCAAATCTTACTGTGTTTTTTAAAGCTTTCTTTTGCATCCTAGGAATGATTGGTTTCGTAGAAGCTCAAAGAGATCTTAGAAATAAACATGCTCAGTAGTGTTTTATTTTATTCTTCAGAGCCCTAGGGTTCCTCCAAGGTGTTTCAGAAGCTATGAGGGGCCCATGCATAAGAAGGTAAGGTCCCTTGCTTCAGTCTCAGCACCTTCATTTTTTTTTTTTTTTTTTTCGTTACGCGGGCCTCTCACTGTTGTGGCCTCTCCCGTTGTGGAGCACAGGCTCCGGACGGGCAGGCTCAGCGGCCATGGCTCACGGGCCCAGCCGCTCTGCGGCATGTGGGATCCTCCTGGACCGGGACACGAACCCGCGTCCCCTGCATCGGCAGGTGGAACCTCAACCACTCCCCACTGCGCTGGGAAGCCCAGCACCTTCATTTTTATCTGTTTTATACAATGGGCTCTGCGTAAAATTCTCTTGACCATGTCAACCAAACTTTGAAAGAGTTTGGTCTCTGTCAAGTGATTAGTCCCAAGTGTTCCAACTAGGTAATGGCAATGTCTAGGTCTAGAATATGCCTTCTGGTCTGTAGACCTCTTGTTTTGTTATATTGCTGTACCTCATGGAAAGGGAACCAAGGCCATAAACTGCCAACCAGTAGACAGAGTCATGAAAAGACCACTCATAAAGAGGAAATAAGCCTTTTTAGAAAATGCTCAACCTCACTGAATTTGGGAGTATAGATTAAAGCAGTGTTTGTTTTTTTTGTGTTTTTTTGCCCTTATCAAATTGGCGAAGGTGATACTTAGTGGATAAGCAGAACACATTGAGATTGGTGTTATCAATACCTGTTTTGGGTGTATAAATTCGGCAGGAGGCATATTTATGTAGAGAGCTTGAAAAATATTTAAGGTACATTCACATTATAACCTGGTGAACACTGGTGCAGCCCAGCAGATGTTCACAAGCCACATCCTTTCTGACTGGTCCGTGTATGTATTCTGACTGGGGGATAACCATGCTATACAGGAATTAAAGGTGTTGACTGTTGTTCCCCCATATAGCCCAATAACCTTACACTTTTAGGAATTGATGCTAACAAAATAATTTGAATTATAGTAGAAGAAGTGTGCATAGAAATGTTCTTTGCAACATTTTCACTATTTTTTAATAGTGAAAAATGATCTCCTCCCTAATGCACACAGTAAAGGAACAGTTAAGCAAACTCTTAATGTCTGGATGGTGAAATATTAAAACTAAGTTTACAAATAGTTTCTTGAGAAGTGTTAAAATAATTTTAGTATACAGTTAAGTGAATAGAACTTCATATAAAGTATAGACTGGAATAATTATCTCTGGGCAGTGAGATTACGAGTGATTATTCATTTCTTTATTGGCTTTTAAAATATTTTCCCAGTTTTCCACGGTGTGTATGTGTTCCTTTTATAAAAGGCGAAGGAATTAGTTTTTTCTTTTCCTGATAATTCCACTGAAAGTGCCACCAAAATCTTAGCTATTTTCTGATATAACTCAGGAGTGAGGAGAAGGCGAGAGCCTGCCTTCCACTGTGCTGTTTTGGTTTTGTGAACAGAAGAGATTTTCACGTGTCATTTGTCATTTGGCACACTCATAGTTCTCTGCTGGCAACAGTTGCTCCCTGAGTCTTTTGAGTTAGCATCAAGGAATTCCGGGTTTATGTTTGGGAAAGTATAACAGCAATGTGGGGCTTCAGTTAGGGTTTAGCAACTTAAAGACACTTTCTTCTAGCTCACAAAAATGAGAAGCCCTGCGTTTCAGTTCTGGCTATGTCACTTCCTATCCATGTGACTTGACTGAATGTAGAAAGTCCCCGAGCCTCAGTTTTTTCATTTGTCAAATGAGAGTGATGCTACCTCTTTTATGGTGCTATTAAAACAAGAAAAGACAGGTAATGTGCCTAATGTAGTGCATGGCATTAATGTAAAAGAAACCTTCAATCTGTGTTTATTCCATTGCTTTATTTACTCTGGGCCTCCTTCCTTTATTATGCGAGTTATGTAAGGGGAAAAGTACTGTGCTTTGAAAATTTATTCCTTATCCAATACTGTGGAGACTTGGGTAGATATAATCCTAAGAATCGGAAGGATAGTCCTAGATGGGTAGATCATTCTGGCAACTCCAACAGAACAACAAATGGCAGTTTCTGTTTTTCAGGACCTGTGGACTGACATGGTTAAGGACTTTTGTTTATGTGAGTGTCTCAGAGGATATATAAAAATTACAGTTCTTTATCTTCAGTAGCCAGAGGTCCAGCTTTTTATTATTTGTGACTAGAGAAGGTGCCTAGCACAGAATGTGTTCTAAAACTCTGGAGGAGACATTTCTTTTCAGTCTCCTTAGTCCATCTACATCTACCCAGTACCCAGTACCTTAAATCTTTCTATCTGCCTTTTTGCCCTTTCAGAAAACTGCAGTCAGATCCTTCACTCTGGGAAAATATATCAGTATTAACAGATTTTGCTGTTCCCTTTTTCTTTTTTTTTTTAAATTTAATTTTATTTATTTTTTTACACTGCAGGTTCTTATTAGTCATCCATTTTATATACATCAGTGTATACATGTCAATCCCAATTGCCCAATTCAGCACACCACCATCCCCACCCCACCACGGTTTTCCCCCCTTGGTGTCCATACGTTTGTTTTCTACTTCTGTGTCTCAATTTCTGCCCTGCAAACCGGTTCATCTGTACCATTTTTCTAGGTTCCACATATATGTGTTAATATACGGTATTTGTTTTTCTCTTTCTGACTTACTTCACTCTGTATGACAGTCTCTAGATCCATCCACGTCTCTACAAATGACCCAATTTCGTTCCTTTTTATGGCTGAGTAATATTCCATTGTATACATGTACCACATCTTCTTTATCCATTCGTCTGTCGATGGGCATTTAGGTTGCTTCCATGACCTGGCTATTGTACATAGTGGTGCAATGAACATTGGGGTGCATGTGTCTTTTTGAATTGTGGTTTTTTTCTGGGTATATGCCCAGTAATGGGATTGCTGGATCATATGGTAATTTTCTTTTTAGTTTTTTAAGGAACCTCCATACTGTTCTCCATAGTGGCTGTATCAGTTTACATTCTCACCAACAGTGCAAGAGGGTTCCCTTTTCTCCACACCCTCTCCAGCATTTGTTGTTTGTAGATTTTCTGATGATGCCCGTTCTAACTGGTGTGAGGTGTTACCTCATTGTAGTTTTGATTTGCATTTCTCTAATAATTAGTGATGTTGAGCAGCTTTTCATGTGCCTCTTGGTCATCTGTATGTCTTCTTTGGAGAAATGTCTACTTAGGTCTTCTGCCCATTTTTGGATTGGGTTGTTTGTTTTTTCAATATTGAGCTGCATGAGCTGTTTATATATTTTGGAGATTAATCCTGTGTCCATTGATTCGTTTGCAAATATTTTATCGCATTCTGAGGGTTGTCTTTTCATCTTCTTTATGGTTTCCTTTGCTGTGCAAAAGCTTTGAAGTTTCATTAGGTCCCATTTGTTTATTTTTGTTTTTATTTCCGTTACTCTGGGAGGTGGATCAAAAAAGATCTTGCTGTGATTTATGTAAAAGAGTGTTCTTCCTATGTTTTCCTCTAAGAGTTTTATAGTGTCCAGTCTTACATTTAGGTCTCTAATCCATTTTGGGTTTTTGTGTATGGTGTTAGGGAGTGTCCTAATTTCATTCTTTTACATGTAGCTGTCCAGTTTTCCCAGCATCATTTATTGAAGAGACTGTCTTTTCTCCATTGTATATCCTTGCCTCCTTTGTCATAGATTACTTGACCATAAGTGCGTGGGTTTATCTCTGGGCATTCTATCTTGTTCCATTGGCCTGTGTTTCTGTTTTTGTGTCAGTACCATATTGTCTTGATTACTGTAGCTTTGTAGTATAGCCTGAAGTCAGGGAATCTGATTCCTCCAGCTCCGTTTTTTTCCCTCAAGACTGCTTTGGCTATTCGGGGTCTGTTGTGTCTCCATACAGATTTTTAAGATTTTTTGTTCTAGTTCCATAAAAAATGCCATTGGTAATTTGGTAGGGATTGCACTGAATCTGTGGATTGCTTTGGATAGTATAGTCATTTTCAAATATTGATTCTTCCAATCCAAGAACACGGCATATCTCTCCATCTGTTGGTATCATCTTTAATTTCTTTCATCAGTGTCTTTTACTTTTCTGCATACAGGTCTTTTGTCTCCCTAGGTAAGTTTTTTCCTAGGTATTTTATTCTTTTGGTTGCAGTGGTAAATGGGAGTGTTTCCTTAATTTCTCTTTCACATTTTTCAACATTAGTATATAGGAATGGAAGAGATTTCTGTGCATTACGTTTGTATCCTGCAACTTTACCCTATTCATTGATTAGCTCTAGTAGTTTTCTGGTGGCATCTTTAGGATTCTGTATGTATAGTATCACGTCATTTGCAAACAGTGACAGTTTTACTTCTTCTTTTCCAATTTATATTCCTTTTATTTCTTTTCCTTCTCTGATTGCTGTGGCTAGGACTTCCAAAACTATGTTGAATAATAGTGGCTAGAGTGGACATCCTTGTCTTGTTCCTGATCTTAGAGGAAATGCTTTCAGTTTTTTACCATTGAGAATGATGTTTACTTTGGGTTTGTCATATATTGCCTTTATCATGTTGAGGTAGGTTCCCTCTATACCCACTTTCTGGAGAGTTTTTGTCATAAATGAGTGTTGAAATTTGTCAGAAGCTTTTTCTGCGTCTATTGAGATGATCATATGGTTTTTCTTCTTCAATTTGTCAGTATGGTGTATCACATTGATTGAGTTGTGTATATTGAAGAAACCTTGCATCCCTGGGATAAATCCCACTTGATCATGGTGTATGATCCTTTTCATGTGTTGTTGGATTCTGTTTGCTAGTATTTTGTTGAGGATTTTTACATCTATATTCATCAGTGATATTGGTCTGTAATTTTCTTTTTTTGTAGTATCTCTGCCTGGTTTTGGTATCAGGGTGATGGTGGCCTCATAGAATGAGTTTGGGCGTGTTCCTTCCTCTGCAGTTTTTTGGAAGAGTTTGAGAAGGATGGGTGTTAGCTCTTCTCTAAATGCTTGGTAGAATTCACCTGTGAAGCCATCTGGTCCTGGACTATTGTTTGTTGGAAGATTTTTAATCACAGTTTGAATTTCATTACTTGTGATTGGTCTGTTCATATTTCCTATTTCTTCCTGGTTCAGTCTTGGAAGGTTATACCTTTCTAAGAATTTGTCCATTACTTCCAGGTTGTCCATTTTGTTGGCATAGAGTTGCTTGTAGTAGTCTCTTAGGATGCTTTGTATTTCTGTGGTGTCTGTTGTAACTTCTTCTTTTTCATTTCTGATTTTATTGATTTGAGTCCTCTCCCTCTATTTCTTGATCATTCTGGAAAATGGTTTATCAATTTTGTTTATCTTCTCAAAGAACCAGCTTTTAGTTTTATTGATCTTTGCTATTGTTTTCTTTGTTTCTATTTCATTCATTTCTGCTCTGATCTTTATGTTTTTTTTCCTTCTGCTAACTTTGGGTTTTGTTTGTTCTTCTTTCTCTGGTTCCTTTAGGTGTAAGGTTAGATTGTTTATTTGAGATTTTTCTTGTTTCTTGAGGTAGGCTTGTATTGCTGTAAACTTCCCTGTTAGAACTGCTTTTGCTGCATCCCATAGGTTTTGGATCGTCATGTTTTCATTGTCATTTGTCTCTAAGTATTTCTTGATTTCCTCTTTGATTTCTTCAGTGATCTTTTGGTTATTTAGTAACGTATTGTTTAGCCTCCATGTGTTTGTGTTTTTTACGTTTATTTCCTGTAATTCATTTCTGATCTCGTAGCATTGTGGTCAGAAAAGATGCTTGATATGATTTCCATTTTCTTCAGTTTACTGAGGCTTGATTTGTGACCCAAGATATGATCTATCCTGGAGAATGTTCCATGTGCATTTGAGAAGAAAGTGTAATCTGCTGTTTATGGATGGAATGTCCTTTAAATATCAGTTAAATCTATCTGGCCTGTTGTGTCATTTAAAGCTTCTGTTTCCTTATTTATTTTCATTTTGGATGATCTGTTCATTGGTATAAGTGAGGTGTTAAAGTTCCCCACTATTATTGTGTTACTGTCAATTTCCTCTTTTATAGTTGTTAGCAGTTGCCTTATGTATTGAGGTGCTCCTATGTTGGGTGCATGTATATTTATAATTGTTATATCTTCTTCTTGGATTGATCCCTTGATCATTATGTAGTGTCTTTCCTTGTCTCTTGTAACATTCTTTATTTTAAAGTCTATTTTATCTGATATGAGTATTGCTACTCCAGCTTTCTTTTGATTTCCATTTGCATGGAATATCTTTTTCCATCTCCTCACTTTCAGTCTGTATGTGTCCCTAGGTCTGATGTGGGCCTCTTGTAGACAGCATATATATGGGTCTTGTTTTTGTATCCATTCAGCAGTCCTGTGTCTTTTGGTTGGAGCATTTAATCCATTCACGTTTAAGGTAATTATCTATATGTATGTTCCTATGACCATTTTCTTAATTGTTTTGGGTTTGTTTTTGTAGGTCCTTTTCTTCCCTTGTGTTTCCCACTTAGAGAAGTTCCTTTAGCATTTGTTGTAGGGCTGGTTTGGTGGTGCTGAATTCTCTTAGCTTTTGCTTGTCTGTAAAGCTTTTGATTTTTCCATGGGATCTGAATGAGATCCTTGCTGGGTAGAGTAAATTTTGGTTGTAGGTTCTTCCCTTTCATCACTTTAATTATATCATACCACTCCCTTCTGGCTTGTAGAGTTTCTGCTGAGAAATCAGCTGTTAACCTTATGGGAGTTCCCTTGTATGTTATTTGTTGTTTTTCCCTTGCTGCTTTCAATAATTTTTCTTTGTCTTTAATTTTTGCCAATTTGATTACTATGTGTCTTGGCATGTTTCTCCTGGGGTTTATCCTGTATGGGACTCTCTGTGCTTCCTGGACTTGGGTGGCTATTTCCTTTCCCATGTTAGGGAATTTTTCAACTATAATCTCTTCAAATATTTTCTCGGGTCCTTTCTCTCTCTCTTCTACTTCTGGGACCCCTGTAATGCGAATGTTGTTGCATTTAATGTTGTCCCAGAGATCTCTTAGGCTGTCTTCATCTCTTTTCATTCTTTTTTCTTTATTCTTTTCCACATCAGTGAATTCCACTATTCTGTCTTCCAGGTCAGTTATCCATTTTTCTACCTCAGTTATTGTGCTATTGATTCCTTCTGGTGTAGTTTTCATTTCATTTGTTGTATTGTTCATCTCTGTTTGTTTGTTCTTCGATTCTTCTAGGTCTTTGTTAAATATTTCTTGCATCTTCTCAATCTTTGCCTCCATTCTTTTTCTGAGGTCCTGGATTATCTGCACTATCATTATTCTGAGTTCTCTTTCTGGAAGGCTGCCTATCTCCACTTTGTTTAGTTGTTTTTCTGGGGTTTTATCTTGTTCCTTCATCTGGTACATAGCTCTCTGCCTTTTCATCTTGTCTGTCTTTCTGTGAATGTGGTTTTCATTCCACAGGCTGCAGGATTGTAGTTCTTCTTACTTCTGCTGTCTGCCCTCTGGTGGATGAAGCTGTCTAAGAGGCTTGTGCAAGTTTCCTGATGGGAGGGACTGGTGGTGGGCAGAGCTGACTGTTGCTCTGGTGGGCAGAGCTCAGTAAAACTTTAATCCGTTTGACTGCTGATGGGTGGGGCTGGGTTCCCTCCCTGTTGGTTGTTTGGCCTGAGGCGACCCAACACTGGAGCCTACCTGGGCTCTTTGGTGGGGCTGCTGGTGGACTCTGGGAGGTCCCACGCCAAGGAGTACTTCCCAGAACTTATGCTGCCCGTGTCCTGGTCTCCACGGTGAGCCACAGCCACACACCACCTCTGCAGGAGACCCTCCAACACTATCAGGTAGGTCTGGTTCATTCTCCCCTGGGGTCACTGCTCCTTCCCCTGGGTCCCGATGCACACACGACTTTGTGCCCTCCAAGAGTGGAGTCTCTGTTTACCCCATCCTGTCGAAGTCCTGCAGTCAAATCCTGCTAGCCTTCAAAGTCTGATTGTCTAGGAATTCCTCCTTCCGTTGCCAGACCCCCAGGTTGGGAAGCCTGACGTGAGGCTCAGAACCTTCACTCCAGTGGGTGGACTTCTGTGGTATAAGTGTTCTCCAGTCTGTGAGTCACCCACTCAGCAGTTATGGGATTTGATTTTACTGTGATTGTGCTCCTCCTACCGTCTCATTTTGGCTTCTCCTTTGTATTTGGATATGGGGTATCTTTTTTGGTGAGTTCCAGTGTCCTCCCGTCAATGAGTGTCCAGCAGCTAGTTGTGATTCTGGTGCTCTCGCAAGAGGGAGTGAGAGCACGTCCTTCTACTCTGCCATCTTGGTTCAGGGCCTGCTTTTCCCTTTCTTAGGTGTACTTGCTTTTAATGAGAAGCCTTGGAGCTAAGAGCATGGGTTTGTAAATGGAGGAATTCTAACGTTCAGTTAGCAAGAGAGAATTTTGGATGTTAAGAGACCATCCAGAAAGGCCTTAAAGTAATTCCTGAAGAAACCTCCTGTTTGGACTATTTGATCTTTAAAGGAAGGAAGGCTGAGTTCAGAAGACCAGTTGTTTAGGGAGGGTCACCACTATTGATGCATTGTTCACTTATTCCTTTTCCTTTGTGTCCTTGGCCTTTTTCTGAGTCATCTCACTACTCCAAATGTCACCAGCCATATTTGCTGTGAAGATGGTTAGATCTAGATTGTTGCAGGTCTGAGGGATCATGTTGGAAGGACCTAAAATTAAACCAAGTCACATGCCAATATAAGGAAAATGCAAATGAATCATTAAACAATTAAAAACTCAACTGATGTTTACTGCTGCCTGGAACATAGCCTGGGAACCTGGATGCAAGATAGGTACACATCTCGAAAATAAAGCAACTGAACTATGGGATTTAAAAGCCAGTAATTCCAAAGGAACAATTAATTAAAAAAGGAGGTTAATTCACAGTTTACAGACTTAGCAGCTGCTTGTTTAGCATATGCAATAAAGAGCAAACCAGTGGTAGATTTATAAAAATGTCAGTTAAATGATTTATGATATATGCATGCTAATTGTTTTTGCATAATCCAGTTCCCTTTTCCCTCTCATGACCCTCACTGAGATATTGTTTTAGAACAGAATGTAGTGCTTATACTCTATGTCTTTTTATGATTTAAATATTCTAAGTTGAAAGAATTTATATATATTTTTTGTAAGCTGTTTGTCTTTGGAATTTCGGAACTTGGTTTTTGTTAATTTTTTTCTTTAAATCGGTGAATTGAAAATTATCTATTTGTGTATATTTTTTTCTTGGCATGTCCAAGTTATCTTTTTTAGCTGAAGTTCACAGGTTATCTAAGTATATGTAATAATAGGAGTCCTGTTTAATTTGCCGATAACAGGAACTTAAATGCATCTTATTGTAATATGAAGAAATTCATGTGTTATTGCTTTATCCTGGCATATATGTATTTACCTTTATTCTGTAGGAGCAAACTATTATTTTAATTGCTTCTTCTAGAGAGAGGTTCCTACTGCAAAAAGCTTTTATGGTCTCACCTACTTATGTAGAATTTCCTACAGAGGCCTAAATATACTGAAATATGAGGGTCAAAACTGAGATAGAGATTTGGAAATCTAAGGTTTTGGTGTTTTTTCAAGTTATATTTTTCTATATGGAAATGCTTGAGAGAGAGAGAGAGAGAGTGAGAGAGAGAGAGAGAGAGAGAGAGAGAGAGAGAGTGTGTGTGTGTGTATTTTAACTCAGACTAGGATTCCTGTCTTACTTTGAAAGTCTGAAGAACATAAATCATTTGAAATAAGGATCTTCCAGTTTATTCGAGTAAAAATTTTGGATATAGAATTTTCCAATAACATTTTTTGCTTCAGAAAAATCTCACCACTCAGGGATCACTTCTTGTGTTAAAAATATATTGCTCCTAAATATAGTAATACACTTGCCTGTAATTAGAATATCATGAACATCTGAAAGATAATTTTTTTAACATCTTTATTAGAGTATAATTGCTTTAAAAGGGTGTGTTAGTTTCTGCTATATAACAAAGTGAATCAGCTATACTTATACATATATACCCATATCCCCTCCATCTTGCGTCTCCCTCCCACACTCCTTATCCCACCCCTTTATGTGGTCACAAAGCACCGAGCTGATCTCCCCGTGCAATACAGCTGCTTCCCACTAGCTATCTGTTTTACATTTGGTAGTGTATATATGTCCAGGCCACTCTCTCACTTCGCCCCAGCTTACCCTTCCCCCACCCCGTGTCCACAAGTCCATTCTGTACGTCTGTGTCTTTATACCTGTCCTGCCCCTATACGTGTTAGTATGAGGTATTTGTTTTTCTCTTTCTGACTTACTTCACTCTGTATGACAGACTCTAGGTCCATCCACCTCACTACAAATAACTCAATTTCCCTTTTTTTATGGCTGAGTAATATTCCATTGTATATATGTGCCACATCTTCTTTATCCATTCATCTGTCGATGGACACTTAGGGTGCTTCTATGTCCTGGCTATTGTAAATAGAGCTGCAATGAACATTGTGGTACATGACTCTTTTTGAATTATGGTTTTCTCAGGGTATATGCCTACTAGTGGGATTGCTGGGTCATATGGTAGTTCTATCTTCAGTTTTTTGAGGAACCTCCATACTGTTCTCTATAGTGGCTGTATCAATTTACATTCCCACCAACAGTGCAAGAGGGTTCCCTTTTCTCCACACCCTCTCCAGCATTTATTGTTTGTAGATTGTTTGATGATGGCCATTCTGACTGGTGTGAGGTGTTACCTCATTGTAATTTTGATTTGCATTTTTCTAATGATTAGTGATGTTGAGCATCCTTTCATGTGTTTGTTGGCAATCTGTATATCTTCTTTGGAGAAATGTCTATTTAGGTCTTCTGCCCATTTTTGGACTAGGTTGTTTGTTTTTTTTGATTTTGAGCTGCATGAGCTGCTTGTATAGTTTGGAGATTAATCCTTTGTCAGTTGCTTTGTTTGCAAATATTTTCTCCCATTCTGAAGGTTGCCTTTTCATCTTCCTTATGGTTTCCTTTGCTGTGCAAAAGCTTTTAAGTTTCATTAGGTTCTATTTGTTTATTTGTGTTTTTATTTCCATTTCTCCAGGAGGTGGGTCAAAAAGGATCTTGCTGTGATTTATGTCGTCGAGTGTTCTGCTTATATTTTCCTCTAAGAGTTTTATAGTGTCTGGCCTTACATTTATGTCTTCAATCCATTTTGAGTTTATTTTTGTGTATGGTGTTAGGGAGTGTTCTAATTTCATTGTTTTACATGTAGCTGTTCAGTTTTCCCAGCGCCACTTATTGAAAAGGCTGTCTTTTCTCCATTGTATATTCTTCCCTCCTTTATCAAAGATAGGGTGACCTTATGTGCGTGGGTTTATTTCTGGGCTTTCTATCCTGTTCCATTGATCTATATTTCTGTTTTTGTGCCAGTACCATACTGTCTTGATTACTGTAGCTTTGTAGTAAAGTGTGAAGTCAGGGAGCCTGATTCCTCCAGCTCTGTTTTTCTCAAGATTGCTTTAGCTATTTACGGTCTTTTGTGTTTCCATATAAACTGTGAAATTTTTTGTTCCAGTTCTGTGAAAAATGCCATTGTAGTTTGATAGGGAGTGCATTGAATCTGTAGATTGCTTTGGGTAGTAGAGTCATTTTCACATTGTTGATTCTTCATTTCCAAGAGCGTGGTATATCTCTCCATGTGTGTATCATCTTTAATTTCTTTCATCAGTGTCTTATAGTTTTCTGCATACAGGTCTTTTGTCTGCCTAGGTGGGTTTATTCCTACATATTTTATTAGTTTGTTGCAATGGTAAATGGGAGTGTTTCCTTAATTTCTCTTTCAGATTTTTCATCATTAGTATATAGGAATGCAAGAGATTTCTGTGCATTAATTTTGTATCCTGCTACTTTACCAGATTCATCAATTAGCTGTAGTAGTTTTTTGGTAGCATCTTTAGGATTCTCCATGTATACTATCGTGTCATCTGCAAACAGTGACAGCTTTACTTCTTCTTTTCCGATTTGGATTCCTTTTATTTCTCTTTCTTCTCTGAGTGCTGTGGCTAAAACTTCCACAACTATGTTGAATAGTAGTGGTGAGAGTGGGCAACCTTGTCTTCTTCCTGATTTTAGAGGAAAAGGTTTCAGTTTTTCACCATTGAGAACCATGTTGGCTGTGTGTTTGTCATATATTGCCTTTATTATGTTGAGGTACATTCCTTCTATGCCTACTTTCTGGAGGGTTTTTATCATAAATGGGTGTTGAATTTTGCAAAAAGTTTTTTCTACATCTATTGAGATTGTCATATTGTTTTTTCCTTCAGTCTGTTAATATGGTTTATCACGTTGATTGATTTGCATATATTGAAGAATCCTTGCATTCCTGGGATAAACCCCACTTGATCATGGTGTATAAATCCTTTTAATGTGCTGTTGGATTCTTTTTGCTAGTATTTTGTTGAGGATTTTTGCATCTATATTCATCAGTGATATTGGCCTGTAGTTTTCTTTTTTTGTCGCATCTTTACTTTTGGTATCAGGGTGATGGTGGCCTCGTACAATGAGTTTGGGAGTGTTCCTCCTTCTGCTGTATTTCAGAAGAGTTTGAGAAGGATAGGTGTTAGCTCTTCTCTAAATGTTTGATAGAATTTGCCTGTGAAGCCATCTGGTCCTGGGCTTTTGTTTGTTGGAAGATTTTTAATCACAGTCTCAATTTCAGTGCTTGTGATTGGTCTGTTTCTATTTTCTCTTTCTTCCTGGTTCAGTCTCAGAATGTTGTGCTTTTCTAAGAATTTGTCCATTTCTTCCAGGTTGTCCATTTTATTGGCATAGAGTTGCTTGTAGTAATCTCTCATGATGCTTTGTATTTCTGCAGTGTCAGTTGTTACTTCTCCTTTTTCATTTGTAATTCTATTGATTTGAGTCTTCTTTTTTTTTTCTTGATGAGTCTGGCTAATGATGTATCAATTTTGTTTATCTTCTCAAAGAATTAGCTTTTAGTTTTATTGATCTTTGCTATCGTTTCCTTCATTTCTTTTTCATTTATTTCTGATCTGATCTTTATGATTTCTTTCGTTCTGCTAACTTTGGGGTTTTTTTATTCTTCTTCCTCTAATTGCTTTAGGTGTAAGGTTAGGTTGTTTATTTGAGATCTTTCTCATTTCTTGAGGTAGGATTGTATTGCTATAAACTTCCCTCTTAGAACTGTTTTTGCTGCATCCCATAGGTTTGGGTCATCATGTTTTCATTGTCATTTGTCTCTAGGTATTTTTTGATTTCCTCTTTGATTTCTTCAGTGATCTCTTGGTTATTTAGTAGTGTATTGTTTAGCCTCCATGTGTTTGTATTTTTTACAGATTTTTTTCCTGTAATTGATATCTAGTCTCATAGCATTGTGGTCAGAAAAGATACTTGATACAATTTCAATTTTCTTAAATTTACCAGCGCTTGATTTGTGACCCAAGAGATGATCTATCCTGGAGAATGTTCCATGAGCACTTGAGAAGAAAGTGTAATCTGCTGTTTTTGGATAGAATGTCCTATAAATATCAATTAAGCCCATGTTGTTTAATGTATCATTTAAAGGTTGTATTTCCTTATTTTTTTTCATTTTGGATGATCGGTCCATTGGTGAAAGTGGGCTGTTAAAGTCCCCTACTATGATTGTGTTACTGTTGATTTCCCCTTTTGTGGCTGTTAGCATTTGCCTTATGTATTGAGGTGCTCCTATGTTGGGTGCATAAATATTTACAATTGTCATATCTTCTTCTTGGATTGATCCCTTGATCATTATGTAGCGTCCTTCTTTGTCTCTTGTAATACTATTTATTTTAAAGTCTCTTTTGTCTGGTATGAGAATTGCTACTCCAGCTTTCTTTTGATTTCCATTTGCATGGAATATCTTTTTCCATCTCCTCACTTTCAGTCTGTATGTGTCCCTAGCTCTGAAGTGGTCTCTTGTAGACAGCATATGTATGGATCTTGTTTTGTATCCATTCAGCCAGTCTGTGTCTTTTGGTTGGAGCATTTAATGCATTTACATTTAAGGTAGTTATCTACATGTATGTTTGTATTACCATTTTCTTAATTGTTTTGGGTTTGTTATTGTAAGTCTTTTCCTTCTCTTGTGTTTCCTGCCTAGAGAAGTTCCTTTAGCATTTGTTGTAGAGCTGCTTTGGTGGTGTTGAATTCTCTTAGTTTTTGCTTGTCTGTAAAGATTTTATTTCTCTGTCGAATATTAATGAGATCCCTGCTGGGAAGAGTAATTTTGGTTGTAGGTTTTTGCCTTTCATCACTTTAAGTATGTCCTGCCACTCCCTTCTGGCTTGCAGAGTTTCTGCTGAAAGATCAGCTCTTAACCTTATGGGGATTCCGTTGTATGTTGATTGTTGCTTTTAATATTTTTTCTTTGTGTTTAATTTTTGATGGTTTGATTAATATGTGTCTTTGCGTGTTTCTCCTTGCATTTATCCTGTATGGGACTCTCTGCGCTTTCTGGACTTGACTGACTGTTTCCTTTCCCATGATAGGGAAGTTTTCAACTATAATCTCTTTTTTTTTTCTTTTTTTCAACTATAATCTCTTGAAATATTTTCTCAGTCCCTTTTTTTTTTCTCTTCTTCTTCTGGGACCCCTATAATTCAAATGTTGGTGCGTTTAATGTTATCCCCAAGGTCTCTGAGATTGTCCTCAATTCTTTTCATTCTTTTTTCCTCATTCTGCTCTGCAGTAGTCATTTCCACTATTTTATCTTCCAGGTCACTCATCCGTTCTTCTGCCTCAGTTATTCTGCTCTTGATTCCTTCTAGAGAATTTTAAATTTTATTTATTGTGTTGTTCATCATTGTTTGTTTGCTCTTTAGTTCTTCTAGATCTTTGTTAGGCATTTCTTGTATTTTCTCCATTCTTTTCCAAGATTTTGGATCATCTTTACTCTCATTACTCTGAAGTCTTTTTCAGGTAGGCTGCCTATTTCCTCTTCATTTGTTTGGTCTGGTGGGTTTTTACCTTCCTCCTTCATCTGCTGTGTGTTTCTCTGTCTTCTCATTTTGCTTAACTTACTGTGATTGGGGTCTCCTTTTCACACGCTGCAGGTTCATAGTTCCCATTGTTTTTGGTGTCTGCCCCCAGTGGGTAAGGTTGGTTCTGTGGGTTTTGTAGGCCTCCTGTTGGAGGAGACTGGTGCTTGTGTTCTGTTGGATGAGGCTGGATCTTGTCTTTCTGGTGGGCAGTACTACGTCCAGTGGTGTGTTTTGGGGTGTCTCTGAACTTATTATGATTTTAGGCAGCCTCTCTGCTAATGGGTGGGTTTGTGTTCCTGTCTTTCTAGTTTTGTGGCTTAGGGTGTCCAGCACTGAAGCTTGCTGATCGTTGAGTGGAGCTGGGTCTTAGCGTTGTTATGGAGATCTCTGGGAGAGCTTTTTGACATTACATGGGGCCGGGAGGTCTCTGGTGGGCCAGTGTCCTGAAATGGGCTCTCCCACCTCAGAGGCTCAGACCTGACACCCAGCCAGCGCACCAAGACCCTGTCAGCCACATGGCCGTCCAAATATATCCTCCATACAGATCTCTTCCAACTGCACTCAGAGCTGGCGAACTCTAAGAGTACGCTCTCCCCAGGGCTCACTATACATCAGAAACCCTGGTCTTTTCTCCATCCCTCAAACAAAACATTATTCCTCTTTTGGCTGAGTTCTTCAGTGGTATTGGTATGCTACTCCCACCTCCCATCCTTTGCCAGACTGGAAGATAAGGGAAAAATAAGCAGTGAGTTCTTATTGATATGTAGAAAGACTTAGGTAGGAGATTACTAATGGATAGTCAGTTTTCACTGGGAGAAACTACTTGCAGTGTATCTGTTATTTGGTTTGGGCACTGAATAACCTTGGTGGACAAGGCAGTCCTACACCCCTGTCAATGCCCAGCTTACTCTTAGCTTAATATATACAGCTAAGAGGCTGTATATATTAAGGGTTGGAGCTGAGCCATTACTACAGAAAAGAAAGCTCACTGATAGTAAGAAAGACAGATGCAAATACAAGACTTTCCAAGTAAATAAGAAAATATATATTCATGTGGATTTATTCCAAGCCTGAATGTGATTCATTTTGGGTTCACATATATTTTTTTTTCGCAGATCCTAACATTTGGAGGCAGAGCTAAACTTCAGTATTCAGAAACCCTTAAATACAAGGTACTTGATATAAAAGAAGCATTTTATGAAAAAAAATATTTAGCAAATCTGTTAATTTTTGGAATTTAAAGAAAAACAACAAAAACTCTTTGGTCATTATTTCCTCAAATGCAAGCAGAATACAAAGATTTCTCAACCTTTGATTGTTGACTTCTCTTTAAATGACTTATAAAATTTTATTCCTTAGAAGCCAGCCCTCTCCAGTCATTTAATCTTTCAGCCAGTTGACATTTGGGCATTTGTTCTATGTGTGGTACTGTAGTTCCAAATTACACTTGTTGAAAACCTGCAGAGTCTAAACACTGTAGACCCAGTTTAAAGCTTAATCTATGTTAAAAGAAAAAGAGTTCAAACCATCTTAGTCAGATTCCTTCCATATGACTGCTTTTGTCATAAATTTTTATGTCATGTGATAACTTATCAATACATTAAAGGCCACACTGGATGATGTAAGCAGTTCTTGTCTCAGATAGCTAAAGATAAATTATTTAAAGCAATCAACCAGCAAGAATCTTTCCTTATTCCAAATTTTGAAGTCTGCATCTGATTTTCAAATTAAGTGGATGAGGTTTATTCCATCTGTGTTTCTTTCCTTTTCCTTTTTTTAACACTAAAAATGGAAGCCTGAAGACAGCTTTTAAGGTGAAGAACAGAATGCAATAGGTTAAATTTTAACCTAATTTCTCTCTAAGCAGCTTCTATGGAATCTTTATTACTAGACTTGGGTACAACACATTTCATTTTTGAAGGCTTAACTTAAGCTATTCCCGAAACTCTTTTAGTGAATAAAAAGAACTCTTTTATCTCCATACTGTTTTGGTGAATATTGTACATATATATATATATATATATATGTATATGTGTATATATATATATATATATATATATATATGTATATATATATATATATATATAGTCATGTTCATCCCTACAGAATTGAATTATAATAAATACCCCTTCGATGATAGAAAGTCATAGCATTTCAGGAGTGAATGTCTGGTATGCTAAATATGACTTACAGATGATGCTAATGAAAGTGTGTTCACCGTGTATGTGGTGGTGATAAATCTTATCCTTAGATAAAAGCTTGATCACTCTCATATGACTCCGTGTGTGTGATCTGTATGTGCTAAGTATCATGAACACAGTTCTAGGTATGTGATTTCTTAAGTAATTATTAATTGATCAGTTCATTTTTCTACCTTATTGTGTTCCCTGCCTGACTCTGTGTGTGATCCCCAGTTATAAGAGGTTCATGGTTTTTACTTAGTGTTTATAGTGGAAGCCTTTGGAATGTTCCTGCTTATATGAATTTAGGTAGTTACTAGTAAGACATACACCCTGAACATACAGATGTTGGATAGAACATGGGCACTTTTCTGAAGATTTTGCAGAGTGGGGAAAGGAGTTCCACTATATGTTTTAGTCCTGAATGAGATTTTCCTGCGTTGTGGTTAGAGCATTGTGTTGCCTGTATCCAGTGCTTGATCTTTGGGATGTTGTATTGTGTATATACTTGGGGAACAACACATGCATGCCCCTAGGTGATTATCTGAAAGACTTTAATACACTGTACATGGCATATTGAGTCAGAGGTTTCTTATCAGGCTGGGAGGGTCCTCTAACCCTGGCTCCCATGCCTTGGTTGCGTCCTCACATGTGGTGTTGCAAAACTGATCTGTTGACTAGTCCAGTTTCCCTTAACCTAGCCAGACAAACTTACTTGGTCTTCCTGGCAGGAGACTCCCTCAGGCCTGCTGCCACCCCTCTGTTCAAGAGTGGCCCTTATATAATTTCACTGTTGATCATCTTTACTACTTTTAGGATTCCACTTGAAACTCGTATCTTCTAGAAAGTTTCTCCAGTTAGGTTTAACTCATCCTGAACACTTATCCTTATTTTATCATTTCAGCCTTTTTGAAGGCTAGAATCATATCCACTACTATTATTATTTTCTCCATGTGTTTCAGGAAAATTACTATATCAGTGATTCACTGCTTTTCGTAGAATCAGAGCCACTTGGGGATAGCTGGATTTTAAAAAATCCTCTGGTTGTACATGTGAAGTTCTCTTTTGTCGTACGTATGAAGATACTGTTAAATTAGCATTCTGTGAATATTCACCAATTGCTGATTATATACCTAGGACTTATTTTATTTTAAGTTTTTATTTTGAAATAATTTAAGACTTAACAGAAAAGTTGTAAGAATAGTACAAAGAATTTCCTTATATTCTTTACTCAGATTTCTCAAATGTTAACTTTTTACAGTATTTGCTCCATTATTCCCTCTCTGTTTTTTTTTTTTTCTGAACCATTTAGAGTACGTTGCAGACATGGTGCCCCTTTGCTCCTAAATTCTTTAATGTGTGCTTCCAAAAACAAGAAAATTCTTTTAGGTAATTGCAGTACAGTTATCAAAATCAGGAAATTAATATTGATCCATACTATTACCTAATATATAGACCTTAGTAATTTTGCCAATTAACCCAGTGTCCTTTATAGCAAAGGAAAATCCTGGATCACACATAAGTGGCATCCGTGAGACTAGCACCCAGATCTTTCAGCTCATTCTCCCATGTTCCTTTTGTCTCTCTACACCAAAATGACATTTCTGAGGCCACCATGGAGTTATCTGAAAGCCTTGGTAAACTGCTTAGGGCTTTCAAAGCTATTTAGTAACTTGCAGAATCTGGGGCTAGTAATGATGTTATTTTTTAAAGGTCAGTGAATGACAAGAAATCTTGTCATGCTTTCCTTGTGTATGCCAAGCTGTAGAGGTCTCATTTATGAGATTGAAACTCAGAGAACTACCAGTAGGCAATGTTTGACAGAAGCAGAACCTTGACCAACAATTAACTAGGGTTGGAGATGCCTGAAATGTACAGACAGAACAATCAGCTTTCTCCTCCTTCCTCATTGAAGATGGTGGTGATGATCTTTGACCCCATAGGAAAAAATATCAGAAAACCGTGAGCTTAAGTTTAAATAGCTCATCACTTATAAATTAAATAACGTATATCTTCCTACGTTGCTACCATGATTTTCATCTTCTAAATTCTAAATAAATTAAAATAAATAAATCCAATTAATCCAAACCTTATAAACCAGTGAGAGAATCTGTATTAAACAGAATGATGTTTCAGTGATTAGGCCCAACTAGGGTCCAAGGCTTATGTCTATTTCCATAGAGTTTCTTGCTTAATTTACCATAAGGCGTCCCAATATGGTCTTCAGCATTAAAGGGAACATAGTAAAGCAGCATATGAGCTGGAAAGGAATTTGACATTGTTCAGAGGTTTGAAGGATAATTACAACACCCATAAAACCAGAAAATGATACATAAATCTTTTATAAAGTAAAAATGTTGGCTTATTTCTCAAAATGTTTCTATTACTTAATACTCTGAATATCAGATCCTTTGTTCAGTACATAATGTTCAGAATAAATTGGTAGACATGAACTAAAGATCCTTTAAACAACTCACTTTTTTCACATTTCAATTTTATTCCTCTATTCAGGCATGGTGACATTCATTTAGTGACTTTGTTGTGGGAACATTTCTTTGCATATAATATACAGAATTGTTCAAATGTAGTCTGTTTTGGGTCATTATCCATTTCTTCGGGTTTCTTGGATGGAACAAATAGAGTCCAGTTAACAGCCTCAAGTAAAAAATATCTGAAAGACATGACTTCTCTTATATATATATAATTAGGAAAGAAACCCTTCATTTTCGGATATACTTTAGACAGTCATTTACAACAGAGAGCTGGTCTGAAGCTTTGGCAAGGAAGAGAGGAGAAAGAAAAAGAGAGAGAGGGAGAGAGGAGAAAGAGAACAATTAGTCTGACTTGCTTGCTGTGTTTAACCTTTGCTATCAAGGAGGGAGGGAAAGATTACATTTAACCAGGCCAGTTATGTTATCTCTACACAATAGGAGCAGACTTCAAACTGGAGCCCAAGACCAATGTGCTCTTCCTGTTGTTCTGCGCCTCCTCGCTGCTGGCGCTTGAGAGTGTGTTCTCATCAGCACCCTTAGAGATACTGACCATGCTTGGCCATTGCAGAGGAGTAACCAGACCAAAAGTGGCATCTTGAAAAACAACACTTTGAAAGCAACCTAGGACTTAAAGAAAAGGATGAAATAGCCATATGCGTGATAAAAATCAGCCACTGCATCTGTTAGAAAATAAGTGTTTTTCTTGGGATTGGAGAAAAGTATACGAAAGGTGGTCCATGCAGTGAAAGGAACACAAATGTACTATGGGCTCAGACAATCCCAACTTCAACTTCAGATTCCAGTGGTGCTACTTTTACTAGCAACATGACCCACCTTGAATATATAATCTCTCTGATCTTCACTTTATGCACCAGGAAAATCTTAACAATTCAGCAAGCATATATTGGGCACCTACTGTGTACCAGCACTTTGTCAAGCACTGAGGTTCATGGATGAATAAGATGCTACTCCTCTCCTCAGGAAGCTCAGAACCTTCGAGACTCACAGAGTCACGAGGTATATGAGAACATACATGAAATAACTTAGCAGAATGTCTAGCACATAGTTAGGGCTTAACGTATTTTTTTTCCTTTCCAGTTTGTCCTCTCAGCTTTCCATGAAAATGGGGAAATCCAAAGATCTCCCAAGAATTTAGCAATTGTAGTCAATTATTCCCATTACCTCCCACATAAAACCTCTTATTAGGAGATGTCATAATTTGGAATTTGATGCATACCAGTTAGAGGCATATTTCCATGGAATGCATACTTTTGTGGTACTGAACTGAGCCAGCAAACAAGAGCTCCTATTCCAGCTTTGCATCACCGTTTGCTCTTGGGTGATTCACTTCACCTTGGGAGTCATTTGGTTCAGTGTTAAAATGAGTATTGTGAATTAGTTAAGCCTTGTCTTTTATTGATTGATTGATTGATTGATTGCTGCATTGGGTCTTCATTGCTGCGCGTGGGCTTGCTCTAGTTGCGGTGAGCGGGGGCTATTCTTCGCTGTGGTGTGCCTGCTTCTTATTGTGGTGGCTTCTCGTTGTGGAGCACGGGCTTCAGTAGTTGTGGCATGCGGGCTCAGTAGTTGTGGCTTGCGGGCCTAGTTGCTCTGTGGCATGTGGGATCTTCCAAGACCAGGGATCAAACCCATGTCCCCTGCATTGGCAGGCGGATTCTTAACCACTGCACCACCAGGGAAGTCCTAGGCCTGGTCTTTATCCTTTCAGATCCAACGTTAATAGGTTTACTTCTGATTTTCCACCTGAATCAATGTTACCTGCATTTTTGCCTTTCTCATATCCACCTTCCTCTTCCTCCACTCTCAAAGCCTTGTTGGAGTTGCTATGAACAGGAACACTGTTTGGTTTCAACCTTTTTTTTTTTTTGTAAATAAAGAAATCACAGTTTTTTAATTCATTTTTCTTTTTAAAAAATATTTATTCATTGGCTGCATTGGATCTTAGTTGTGGCACGCAGGGTCTTTTGTTGCGGTGTGCAGGCTCTTTGTTGTGGTGCACGGGCTTCTCTCTAGTTGTGGCATGCAGGCTCCAGTGTACACGGGCTCTCTAGTTGTGGCGCCCCGGCTTAGTTGCCCTGCGGTATGTGGGATCTTAGTTCCCCAACCAGGGATCGAACCAGCGTCCCCTGCATTGCACGACAGATTCTCAACCACTGGACTGCCAGGGAAGTCCCTGGTTTCAACCTTGATTCAGTTGATTTTATCCTTTCTTTCCTCTCATATCTGGTTTTGGGGCAAATTGAGGAGGAAAAAGAAGAGGAGGTAAGACATGGCTGTCTCCACTTCTTAAACTACAGGTAACTCTTGGGTTCTCTGTTTCATGCTGAAGAGGCTGAAGTCCCTCTGATCCCTAATGTCTTCACCAGTTTTACTGCTTTCACTTGTAGCCATTGAAACCCTTAGGCTAACTTGTAGAATACCAAAAATCATAAATGGTCAGAACTGGAAGAGGTTTTAGTTGGCTGTTTTTTTTTTTGTTTTTGGGGGGGGTTTTTTGTGGTACGCGGGCCTCTCACTGTTGTGGCCTCTCCTGCTGCGGGGCACAGGCTCCGGATGCCCAGGCTCAGCGGCCATGGCTCACGGGCCCAGCCGCTCCGCGGCATGTGGGATCCTCCCAGACCGGGGCACAAACCCGTGTCCCCTGCATCGGCAGGCAGACTCTCAACCACTGCGCCACCAGGGAAGCCCTGGTTGACTGTTTTGCATGTATAAAATTGAAGTTCTGGAAGGAGAAGGAACCTTTTCAAGGATGTGCTGTTGGTTAGCACTCAGGTCAGAACTTGACCTCACATCTCTAGTGCAGCTCTCTTTCACTCTGCCATTGCTGTAAGAATATTTATTTTTATGATTTATTCTCCACATCACCTCTTAGGCAACCAAACATCACGAGCTTCTTATTTGGTAAAGATTTTCTTGGGCCCCATCTTCATTCTACTGTGGTCTCTCTTTGCCTTATGGGGTTCTCCCCACTGTCTCCTTGGCTGAAGCTTTCCTTTCTACTCTTTGATGTATTCAGAGCAGTTCTAGAAATAGATCTGAGATGCTCCTAGTCACCCATAACCTTCTGTATCTATTCCTATAAACATATTAATCATGGCTAACAGTTTTTGAATGCTTAATTATGAACAACACACTGTGTCAAGTAGTTTCCATTAGAACAACTTTGTGATGTGCTGTTGTTTTCTCCATTTTCCAGAGGGGAAATGGAAGTATAGAGAAATTCCGTATTTTATTTGGGGTTCCGAGTCTGTAAGCATTAGTTTCGGGATTTGAAGCCAAGTGGTTTCACTCCAGAGTCTGTGTCTTTAAATATTGTGGCTCCCCACCTTGCTTCTTCCTGCTCACCCCATCCCACCCCAAAGATACTTTATCTTCCACTTTTGCAGATTCCTTTTTGCCTACAGCCCTAAACATTGGAGATTCTTAGAGTTCTATTCTTTTTCCTATTCTCCATTCCCTATATATGTGATCCTTGGGCAATCTCACCTGCATTGAAGACTCTAGGTTTATTCATAGCCCCAGGACCTGATTCTGCCCCATTTCCAGGTTCTCCCTTACAAATGCCTATGTAGTTCTATCTGGATTTCTACACAGGCACCTCATACTCAACTTGTTCAAAACTGTGTGGCATCTTAGGTGACTGGAGTGATTGCCCTTCAGGCATCTGCCTGGAGGGGGAGATATTTTGAAAGCCTCCCAGGTTCTGCTGCAGTGAAACTCTAGGTGTAGCTCTATGTCATAATGTGTACGTCTGGATGTTAGAAAATATTTTTGATAAACATTTACCTATAAACAAATAAATTAGAAAACCTTTTATTTCCCCTATGGAAAAGGATGTAGTTTTATAAAGCATAGGATGATTTTTTTTTCTTTTTTGCCTTGGATATTCAAGTAGATGTTTATATAAAAAGGAACTCTGCCGAGATGACGTTGGAAATGGCTTCCTCAACATGTTTGAGGACCCCTCCAGCCTCCACTGTCCTGTATCCATGGAGCCTCAAAGGCAGAGGTGCTCTAGAGCCTCTCACAGTGTGGATGAGACACAGCCCATGAGAGTTTCCACAAGTTCCAGTAACCCAGTGTATCAAACCATAGTGTGATACCTTGAAAGGGAAACCAAGAGCAAAATTCAGAATTAATCTGTCTTCACTCCCCTTCCCTACTTCTAGTCTCCAGCTGCTCTGCTATCTTTGGTTTAAGTGGCACTATTTTTTGCCAAGATTAAGCATCTTTTTATTTCTTTTAAGTCTGGTTTGTGCCTTGCTTGGGAGTGTTCATCTGGATTTTCCTCTCTTCCTCCCTGATCTATAAATTTTTGTTCTTAAATAGCCCTCTCACATAATACAGTATTATTTGCCTCCCAATATTGTTTATTCCATGCTTATAGGATGTTCTTTGCCATCTAATTTTAGATCCTACGTAATGCCCTTCTTTGGATAAAAGCCATAGTTAAGATGTCACTTCCTATAAATCAGTTTTGGTGAAGCTGAAGGCAGCTGTGGACAGGGGAGGAGGGCACAGGAACTCATGAAGTCTGACTCTTTCAAAGTCGACTTAATCCTCCCTCTTATCCCAGCTGTCTTTGTGCTGCTCTTTGGAGGGTGGATGGACCTCTTTAACAAGAAGGAATGAGATTTTGCATTGTTGGACTTTGTCACAACAACAAAAGCCCTGGAAAATTCCAATTAATTAGCAAGCCGTGGGCTAATGAAAGAATAAAACTGAAAGAGAAATGCTCTAAGCTTTCGAGAGGAGTGTGCATGTGAGGACAATGCTGATTTCAAATATTTGGGGCTGTTTGTATAATTTTCCCAAGGTTTGCCTTCCTGAAATTGAAAGAGATAAGATGAGAGACAAGAGCAAGGATCTGTCAGAGTAAGGACGTAATAACACTGTTAGCTTTTCAGGACACTAAATGACCGACCATCATTTGAAGAAGTCAGTTAAATGTGGACTCACACAGTCAGGGAAATTAAAACCAGAATGTAGACCCTTTGTACGTTTGGGTTTAGAGGAGAACATGGCAACTGGCCTGGCATAAAGTAAATTATGAAGTAAGGTTGAAGTTAATTATTATGAAGGACCAGGAAATCACTGTATCATTGTGTCCTTGAATGAGGGAACGCTTGCAACCAGTGTGGCTGCTAGAAATGTATAGTGATGGAAAACACTGAAGTTATTCATTTGTAGCTTTTTATTGAATGGTAATAATGATGATGATGATGATGATGCAGTAGTAGTAATAAAACTACAGCAAAACTGCTACCACAGCTAACATATATTAAGCATTTAATGTGCACTAGGCACTATTCTAAGTATGTTTAATCTTCTCAGCAAGCTTACTAGACAGTAGGTATTATGTGACTCATGTCTTTATTACCTCCATTTTATACTTAAGAATATTGAGACTAAAATATTAAGTGGCTTACCCACATATATAAGTGACAAGCCAAGATCCGAATCTGTGCAGTCTAATAATTTTAGTGTCCATATTCGAAACCACCACTTCCACCTACCTGTGATATGGTTTTACTACATAGACCTACTAGATAGGCTAGATATTGCCAGGCTGGACGAGGAGGCAGAACCTCTGGGGCTCTATTTCCAGTTTGGTCACTAGTTTTTCCCAGGGACCAAGTCATTCAGTTATCATTTCTATTCTCCAGTGTGTTCATCTATAAAATGAAATTGTTGTAGTAGATGATAGCTGAGGTGTTTTCCACTTCTAAAATTCTGAGGATTAAGAAAATGATGTGTTTTAGATACAGGGTACATGAAATGGTCATTTCTGGAGTGTGTGTGTGTGTATGTGTGTGTATGTGTGTGTACGTGCTCAGACATAAAAAAATGAGATATCAGCTCTGGATTCAGGTTGATCTCTCTACTTGTGTGACTCTCCTGTATGACTTGGGGCTGATTGCTTTATCTCTGTGAACTTTTCTTCTGTTGGAGATGATGATACTATGTGTCCAGAGTGCCTAGAATAATGCCCAGGCATTGTTGGTACTTCTCCTGCCTGTCCTCATGTAGATGGTCTGAGGGTTGAGTAGAAGATACCCCACTTAGGGAGCTGGGTCCAGAGAAGTTGGTTCAGCCAAAAGGGTCATTTTCCTGAATAGGTGGCTGGGTAGGTATTTTTACATGATGGATCTGTTGGTAATTGACCTCATAGGTGAGAATAATTCAGACCTGGAATCACCAACTGTTGGCAGTTTCACTGTTAGACTTTTTTTTGTGAATTATATCACTTTCCTTTCACTGTTCTTCCATGGGCAGTTATTTCATCTGCACATATTCTTCAGATAGCAGTGTTCTTCAGACTCCTTGAAAGGATGTTGCTTAGCCGTCATACTGGGTCGAATAGTGTCCCTCTCAAATTCATGCCTGCCTGGAATCTCAGAATGTGACCTCATTTAGAAATTGGGTTTTGTAGTTGTAATCAAGTTAAAAGATGATTTCATACAGGATTAGGGTGGAGCCTAATCCAAAAACTGGATCTTTATAAAAAGAGGGAAATTTGGACATGGACACCAAGATGAGAATGCCATGTGAAAACAGAAGACACAGGGAGAACACGGTGCGATGACAAAGGTAGAGACTGGAGTGGTGTGTCTACAAGGCAAGGAATGTCAAGGATTGATTATTGGCAACCACCAGAATCTAGAAAGAAGAGAGATCCTCCAATAGAGCCTTCAGAGAGAGCATGACCCCATCAACACCTTGATTTAGGACTTTTAGTCTCCAGAGCTTTGAGAGAATACATTTCTGTTATTTAAAGCCACTCAGTTTGTGGTACATTTGTTATGGCAGCCCTAGGAAACTATTACAGCAAGTAAGGTACCTGTTACTACTAATAATCAGGGCTGCTTGAGAGGGAGAAAGACACATAGACACTGACTAAGTGGGGAAAGAAAATACAATGCATCCACAAAGGCATGATTTGGAAGCCATTTATTGTCATCCTGGCTTCTCTGCACAGTGTAAGTAAAAGCTCTTTTTACTCATATTGTCCAGGGTCAGAACAAGTGTCATGGAAATGACAAAACAAAACACTTGACAAAGATTGGATTTTTAGTAGGCTAACATTTTTTTAAATTTGACTTTCATAAAACCAATATACTATAAACTACAGTGATTACCAATGAGATACTGAAGTGTTGGCCACTCGGTGAATATTAAGAGAAGTGCTGCTACATGGTTTGTCAATTAATTTGAATATTTTTTGAAGTTACCTGCATGCTTCCAGAGGTTGAAAAATGGTTAGTATTTCAGAAACATTTACTTGGCTATAGAATAGATTGGAAAGTGCAGTGTTCCTTAGAATCAGGTTATCAGTTGTAATTTGGGAATCAATCTTGAAATTGTAATAAGAAAAATAAATCTTAGTTACCTAAAAGGCAAGGACTTTGCAGAAAACAACACGATAATAAGACAAAACTGTCAAATAGGCTGGGGCTATGTGGATTCAGTTTGTTTCCAAAAAGCTCGTGAATTCTGTCATCAGGCAGTGAGGCCCGTATCACATGTCACTTTACTTTGTTTTTAACATGTGGCTAAAGCTATGCCAGACCTGCTGCTGTGTGGGAGATGTACTTTCTGACAAAATAAGGCATTTTCCTGGCATCAGGCCCCTTCGGAATTTTTACTGGTATGCATAAATCCAGCAAGTTTGCATTTCCCACACATATCCAATGTAGTCACACTTGGCTTTCTGGATTTGTGGTGGTCTCAAAGCCCGTCAGTGCCAACCTGGTCATTTCCTCATCACTATTGGGACTTACTCTGAAGAAATGAAACCAGGTGTTCATTCATCCATTATTCAAAAATTATCTCCCATCTTCCGTGCCTGATGTGAGGAAGAAATGGAGGAGGCAAAATAATCCAATTTTGAAAGAACCGAAAACGTTTTGTAGAGTAGAAATGAAAGTATTTCTAGTAGGCTATCTCCTTTTCCTCTTTCTCCTTATCCATCCTGATAATAAAGTGCACTGGGAAAGTTCATTTATATTATTTCGTGTTCAAAGTGATGATGATGACAGTGATGACATTAATATTAATTCTTGGTTGTTCATTATCGGCTGAATTTAAGTACTATATAAATAAACAAATCTCAGGACATGAGTCTGAGCTTTTCTAAGCAAATTTTAAAATTAATTAATTAATTAACGGCTGCATTGGGTCTTCGTTGCTGCACGTGGGCTTTCTCTAGTTGCAGTGTGCAGGCTTTCATTGTGGTGGCTTCTCTTGTTGTGGAGCACGGGCTCTAGGCGCATGGGCTCAGCAGTTGTGGCTCGCGGGCTCTAGAGCACAGGCTCAATAGTTGTGGTGCATGGGCTTAGTTGCTCCACGGCATGTGGGATCTTCCCAGACCAGGACTTCAACCCGTGTGCCCTGCATTGGCAGGCAGATTCTTAACCGCTGCACCACCAGGGAAGCCCTAAGCTACTTTTTGAAATCTTATTAGGTTGCCCTTTTAATTCCTGGTTCTCTTCTCCTGAACGTTTTGATATTTCATTCTCAGTCACAAGAGCCATCCGCGAAACAATATGGACCTCCAAGCACAAATTCATTATCTCTGATGGAAAAGTAACTAAAAGAACCTTCTCCAGCATTAAGAGTCCATGATATGTTATCTTTGCATAGATAGGATAGAACATGATCATCCATGTTGAAAGAAGGGGCTGAAAGAAGGCAGATTGTACAAAGCAACAGAAAAATCCCCAGTGTTTCACATACAATCTTGAGAAATGCCTCATTTACTTTATTCATTCAACACACATTTGTTGACCATGTGTCATACATGAGACTAAGGACTAGAGCTGCCAACTCAAGTGAGACACAGGCCGTTTTCTAGGAGCTATAGTCTAAAGTCAAAAGATTGGCAAGTCATCTCCAAATTTGTCTGATGCCGTGCTCCCCTTTGCAAAGTACATTTCATTCAGCCTGGTTTTCTTTTCCTTTCTCCAGCATGCCAAGCTGGATCCGCCTTTAGGTCTTTGTACTTGCAGCTTCCTCTGCCTAGGACTCTGCCCATGTTGTTGTATGGCTAGTTTCACCATTTGTGTCTCAGCTTATGAGCCGTCTCTTTCACAGGCCTTCCTGCCATTCAGTCCAAAGTAACACCCTCACCCCCTGCCCATGCTTCTTAAGTCCATCTACCTGTTTTCTGTGTTTCATGGCACTTATCCTTGTTTGAAATTATCTTGTTCATTTATTCATTCACTTGTTCTATTGTGTACCTCCTCGCCAGTAGAATGTACACTTTATGAAAAAGCAGATCTTACTTGTCTCGTTTACCATTTTGTTGAATGAGTGGATGAATGAATGAATGGATAACTGTAATACACTATAATACAGTCTGTAATGGAAGCATTAACAAAGTGCTATAGGAAATTAAGGAAAAGAGTGACAACTTCCATGTCTGAGCAGGTTGGGGATGGCTCCACAGAGAAGATATGTGAGCTGGACCAGGAAGGCAGGAGAGAGTGTATCAGAAGGCACTATTTCTCTTAGGTAGATGAAGCCCTTCCTTCCTCATCCTGACCCTCCTCAATTGATGATTCACTGATAGAGTTGACTTAATACCTGACGGGATAAGCCCAGTAATTGTGACCCTTGCCCTCTCTGGATGCATGTATCAGGGAAGTAAAGAACACGTTTCCTGAAAACTTCTCTTTCATGCTATGAGAAGTTGCTAAAAGCTTGTCTGTCCAATAAAGAGAACTTGGGATGTAATGGTTAAAAGGAGCTTATGAAACATAAGTAGGCATTCTTGACAAAATAAAAATAGAAGCTTAAAAGATGCATCATTTTTGGAAAGTTAAAAAAGAATTTTTTCCCCTACTGTAAGAAAATATGTGTGGATGAAGCATGTGTTTTAAACTATAGAATAACATTTGCATATTACTTCAGGGTACTGCAACCATGGCAATTCAGAGTTTTGTCGTTCCTGATAGACTGCTTGCAATATATACATCCATTAACAGGATTATCACTTGAAGAGACAATCGTATTTTTACTGAAAAGGTTTTTTGAGGATAAAATTTATTGATATTTAATGAAGCATGAAGCTTCTAAATGAACCATGAAAGCAATAGCTAAACTAATTAACTGCACACAAAGGCTCCCAGAATACATATGTGATGTGGGCTGTGTGCTTATCAATTGTGCCTGGTTACACTGACATCCTGGATAACATGCTCCTCATATGTGCTTTGTGGAGCAACAGTAAATCCTTCTGTAATGCATGCAATAAAAGAGGAAATAACTGTTTAGGTTTCCTGCAAATGCGGATGGGATATTTAAGTCAAGCGTTGCAGGGTTTATAGGTTATAATTTAGCGGAGTTAAGACTAGTAATAACAACATATTATTTCCACACACTTGATTTAAGCCTCTATCTATGCTATTTCATTGAATGATAAATTGTTCCCTGGTTCTAAAAATACACATCTTCCTCCCTCCCCTTTCCCCTCTAAAGAAAGACCAAGGATACTAAATAACATGAGGTGAACATTTCATTGTGCAACAGGGATTCTTGTGGGCTTTATTCAACTGCATGTGAAAACATGCCCTGTTGGAGGGCTCTAATTTTAAAAAGACAGCAAACCACTCTGGCTTTGGCGGTCATTGCAAGTTACACCAATTTGGGAGGCAAATGACTTACCCTAACGGAGCTGTTCACGTTGACCTTTATCAGTGACCATCTTCCTTTTTAATCCAGTGGCTACCTACTCAGCCATAGACACCTACTCTCTGCCTCATTATCACAGAGTTTAGCTCTCAATGAGTACCTTATAATTTCCTCATGCACCTTTCTGAAAATGATATTCGTATACTAATAAAGGAGTCTGACAAATCATTAAGACCCATAATAATCGTGCATACTAATGCTATAGAGGCAGGCACTCTAAAGGACATTGGAGCATTGAACTTGAGTGTGCATCAGAATCCCCCAGAAGGCCTGTGAAAATGCCAGTAGCTAGGCCCTACTGATTCAGTAGGTATGGGGTGGGGCCTAGAACTTGCATTTCTAGCAAGTCCTCAGGTGATGCTGATGCTGTTGGTTCAGGCATGACACTTTGAGAACCATTGCAGTACTACATGCAGACTAGGGTGGAAAAGGCCATTTCAGGGACACCCTTCAGGGAAGTCACAACCAGGGAAGGATATGGTTTGTCTCAAATAGCACCTAGACTCCCATCTAATATTCTTTTCTTTCTTAAAATGTACTGCCATTTTTTTCTCTAAGACATCCTGGGCCCTCTTCACCAGACAAGGCTTCGAAATTTATTCAAACTTAGGTGTAAGTGACCCTTGGCAGTTTAAAAGGCTGTCCTTAACAAGGATATGTACATTTTAACGGGGGTGAAATGAAAAGAATGAAGCTCTGAAGAAGATACTTCATATATCTGCTCTGCAAAGAAAACAAATGGGCTGAATATTGAAAGGGTAAAAATAAAGTTTATAATGCGGTCATACTGAACAATTACATGAGAATCTGTGTCATGGCTGGGTCATGAGCCTGGGAAAATGACTCGGTTGCAGATCAAATGGGCCGTGTAATGGGTCAGTGGTTCCAGGTGTAATTGTCCCTGATGTCACTGGCTGCACAATCACGTTTATTCTCCCGCTTTTTACTGGCTTTTCAGTCTTTCAGCAGTAATTTAGTAACATGTGACCTTTTCAGTTTTTCACCCATTAGTACTAGTATTTTTTCTTTAAATAGTTTTTTTTTCCTGAGTATAAAAATAATGCATGTTTACTGTAGAAAACAATTTTAAATACTGAAAAAAAGATAAAAATAAAAGAATAATGTAAAATCACCTACCAGTACCAGTATTCCCCAAACACAGAGGTATCCAGTGTTAATATTTAGGAGATAAATATGTGTGAATATCCTGTGATATATGATAGTAGTAATAAATATCTTAATAAAGTTTTGTGTTTTCTTGTCTTTTCTTTCACTACCTTGTGTTATGAACTTTCCACCATGTATTTCAGTATTCTTTGAAAGTACAGCAGACATTATTTTCAGTGTGTGAGAAGTATACTATATTTATTTAATTAAGTTTGGTTTCTTTTTTGTTAAAACTATATTATCACAAATATATTTTTAAATGATGGTAGATTATTGGGTCAAATGAACATTTTTTTTAAATACCCTTAACTGTATTACCAAGTTGCTTCCCAGATGGGTTATGTCACATTTTATACTTTCTACTTGATCTACTAGCAGAAAATTGAGAGTGTCTATTTTATGTCTTGTCTACTGGATTTTTTTTTTGTGAACTGTGGAACATAGGAATGTTTGTCTTTATTATTGATTTGTAAGGCCTCTTTACATATTAAGCCCATAACCCTTTGTTATGTAGAATGCTGGTATTTTCCTAGTCTTTTGATTGCTTTTCAATTTTGTTTATAGTACTTTCTGAGCTAAAATATTTTTGCAGTTCTATCTATTTATCTTTGCCTTCTGCATCCTAAAATTTAAAAAGAATCTCAGATATTTTCTTTTAGTTGTTTTTTTAATTTTTGATAAATATTTATTAATAATATTTAGCTCTTAATTTCCCTGGAATTTATTTTGGTATGTTATTGCTGATTGTATTTTCGAATGATGACTGAAACCATCTCTCCCATTCCATGTGCTTTTCTGTAGTGTGACTTTGCTGGTTCCTTCTTTATTTTTCCACTCCTTTGAATTTGAGGGAGTCCTGAGATTTCTTTGGCCAGCAATATATGGCAGAAGTAGTGCTGTGCCTGTGGTAGGCGTGGCCCTTAACTGGCCTGAAAGTCAGCCGCTATGCTGTGAGAAACCCAAGCCATATGCAGAGGCCATGTTTAGATGTTCCCATTGACAGCCAGGATATGAGGGAACCACCTTAGAAGTCTACGCAGTTTACCCTTCAGGTAACTGCAGCTCTAGTTGACATCTGAGTGCCGTGCATGAGAGACCCTAAGTGAGAAGTGCCTTCCTGACCAGTCAACTCCCAGAACCACAACAGATAATAATAAGTCGTTGTTTTAAAGACTCTAAGTTTTGGGGTGGTTTGTAGCAATAGATAATTGGAACATATCTAATGTGAATAGGATTTAGCTTTGATTTTTCCCCAAACAGTAAACAGTTGCCCCACTACCATTTAATGAAGGATCTCCTTTCTCCTACTCATTTGTAATGCCACCATATGCTAGTTGTTATTATATATCTGAGTTATCTGAGGTCATGATCTTTTGCTTCTGTTCTGTTTCTTTGTTCAGTTTAACTACTCTTCTATATTTCACAATTTTTACCTTCGTAGCTCAATAATATATTTATTTTCTTTTTCAAAGTCTTCTTGACTATTAGTATAGTTTATTCTTCCATATGAACTTTAGAATCCATTGTCAAGGTACTGAGTGAATGAGGAAGGGCCTGTTAGGACTTTGCAGTAAATCAGTGGTTCCCCACCTGAGCGTTGTTGTCCCTTGGGGATATTTGGCAGTGTCTGGGCAGCATTTAGTTTTGGTTATCAACAACTTGGGGGAGTGCTACTGGCATCTAGTGGGTAGAGGCTAGAGATGCTGCTCAACATCCTACAATGCACAGGGTCCCCCCTCCGACCACCACCAAATAAAAGCCCAAAGAATTATTTGGCACAAACTGTCATTAATGCAGAGGCTGAGAAACCCTACATTAGGTCTATGAAAAAGTTTGGAAGAGTCAACACACTTACTATATTTAGTTTTCTCACCTGAAAATATGTATATATTTTTTCATGTCTTCAGAACAAAAAGTAGTTTTTTTCATATTACATGCTATTCCTAGGTATTTTTAATTAAACTTTTTTCCATTAAATTTTGAAACTCATAATTGATAGTATATAAGAAATTTATTGTTTTTGCCATATTTATGTTGTGTGTTGTCACTTTAATGAATTTTCTTTTCCTGTATAGTGATTTTTAGGGGATTCTGTTGAATTTTATGGGTAGGTAGAATTCCTAAATTTAATTTGGTAAAAAGGAGAGAGAGTAAACTCAGTGTTCACTCAGAAAATGTTTGAGCTGGAAGGGATTTGAGAGATTACTTAATCCCTGGCCTTCATTTAAGTGATGATAAATCTGAGGCCTAGAGAAGTTAATTTACCTGCCTTGCATCACATAGTAGAAGCCTAGAGCAGAAAGAAGCACACACACACACACATATATACACACAAAAGCCTTTGAATGAGGGCATTGAAATTTCTCATAATTTACATAAAAATATGAAACTTGACACTGTGTTTTAAGCCTTTTGACGTGTTACATAGAGGGGGGAATGACCTTAGAAATGTTCTCTTCTAGTTCCTTCTCCCTCTACACTCTCTGCAATATCCTGGCAGCCCTTCCGTGTATTCTTTCAGGGACAAGAACTGTGCCTCACCAAGAGTTCCCAAGTCACTTCTGCTTGCTAGAAGGTTCTTCCTTTGATTAAGCTGTATTCTGCCTTCTTGAGGCTCACACAGCCATTATAGTTGAATGGTGCTGGAGGAAGCAGAGCTTTTACCTGCTGCAGAAGTGGCAAATAATAGATGTTTGAAGGGCAGTGGGAAAAATTGTGTTACTGGTCGGTTGACTAGGTGAGCTATGGGGTTGGGAGGGTTTAAAGTTCTGGTTTCCAACTGTACAAGACCCGTGTCAACTGGGCATCCCATAAATACTTGTTGAATAGAATGTAATTTTATATGATGATTTCGCTTTCTACTTCTTTCTCTTCTTTTTTTTTGAGAAGCCTCGAGATAAAAGTTTGGCCCAAGGAGGACTAAGGGTCTTAACCCCAAATGCCCCTCGTTCTGTCACCTTCCAAAGGCTCTCCTTTTGTTGGGGCCTCAGCCAGGGTTCCCCCCGCCGTGGAGGGTGTGAGCAGGTTTAACTAGGAACAGACAATTCTTTTTTTTATTTGGAACAGGCAATTCTTATGCTTCATTAGCAGGCTTCGTTACCAGGCAAGGTCCCTGTGCCATGGGGACTCCCTCCAAACTCTTATTGACATAATGAAGAACTCTTTCATTATTTTAGACTCCTAAAGGCAGAATTCTTCTTCAGAACAAAGACAAAGACAGTAAGGCCACAATGCAAAGGAATTCCCTCAGTGCTTAACAGCTAATTGGACAATTTTCTGCAATTATTATTATGCCTGGAAATAATCTCCTTACAGCCTCACTCATTGCTTGTAAACTTTCTTTGAGATGGGAATCTTTTAAATTATGCTGTCAAGTTTGATATGCTGAAATTAGATTTTTTCCTTTTCCTTAACAAGGTGCTTGCTGTCCCCAAGCAGCCTGAACATTGGTTCCATGGCAAACTTATATTTGGCAGGTAAATAAGCAGGCACTGGTTCCAGTAAAACCTGTAGTTCAGCAGTGATTCTACTGAAACCTAAGGTTTAAGAAGAGTTGAGCAAACTCAAACTGAACCTCTTTTTTAGACTATTGAAAAAGATGGTTAACCATCTCATTTCTCTTTTCTCCTGAAAATTCATGCATTTTGTCTGAGCCGGGAGAGTGGTAGATTTTGTATTCTCTAGGTTTGCAGATAAAAGGGAGGGAGAGGGCTTCCCTGGTGGCGCAGTGGTTGAGAGTCCGCCTGCCAATTCAGGGGACACGGGTTCGTGTCCTGATCCTCGCGGAGCGGCTGGGCCCGTGAGCCATGGCCGCTGAGCCTGCGCGTCCGGAGCCTGTGCTCCGCAACGGGAGAGGCCACAACAGTGAGAGGCCTGCGTACCGCAAAAAAAAAAAAAAAAAGGAGGGAGAATCTGTCTGGGGGCAATTCCAGATTCAATTGGTGGACTGAAATGGAATTAATTTTTGGGCACAGTTGTAAAGTAGGGTGTCTCTGTGTCCCTTTTCACTCCTTATCCCCTCCTCTGTGCTTACCCCTTTTCTCCTCCAGCGTATCATCTCTTCATGAACATTCCTGTCCCAAACCCGACACTCATTGTGTAGAAGGAGTCTACCATCTGCCATTTTCATTCTATTTTGAAAGCCAAAGACATTTTTTTTTAACATCTTTATTGGAGTATAATTGCTCCACAATGGTGTGTTAGTTTCTGCTTTATAACAAAGTGAACCAGCTATACACATACATATATCCCCATATCCCCTCCCTCTTGCGTCTCCCTCCCACCCTCCCTACCCCACCCCCTCTAGGTGGTCACAAAGCACCGACCTGATCTCCCTGTGCTATGCGGCTGCTTCCCACTAGCTATCTGTTTTACGTTTGGTAGTATATATAAGTCCATGCCACTCTCACAGTTCGTCCCAGTTTACCCTTCCCCCTCCCCGTGTCCTCAAGTCCATTCTCTATGTCTGTGTCTTTATTCCTGTCCTACCCCTAGGTTCTTCAGAACCACTTTTTTGTGTTTTTTTTTTTAGATTCCATATATATGTGTTAGCATATGGTATCTGTTTTTCTCTTTCTGACTTACTTCACTCTGTATGACAGACTCTAGGTCCATCCACCTCACTACAAATAACTCAATTTTGTTTCTTTTTATGGCTGAGTAATATTCCATTGTATATATGTGCCATATCTTCTTTATACATTCATCTGTCGATGGACACTTAGGTTGCTTCCATGTCCTGGCTATTGTAAATAGAACTGCAATGAATATTGTGGTACATGACTCTTTTTGAATTATGGTTTTCTCAGGGTATATGCCCAGTAGTGGGATTGCTGGGTCATATGGTAGTTCTATTTTTAGTTTTTTAAGGAACCTCCATACTGTTCTCCATAGTGGCTGTATCAATTTACATTCCCACCAACAGTGCAAGAGGGTTTCCTTTTCTCCACACCCTCTTCAGCATTTATTGTTTGTAGATTTTTTGTTGATGGCCACTCTGACTGGTGTGAGGTAATACCTCATTGTGGTTTTGATTTGCATTTCTGTAATGATTAGTGATGTTGAGCATTCTTTCATGTGTTTATTGGAGATCTTCTTTGTATATCTTCTTTGTATATCATGTGTTTATTGGAGATCTTCTTTGTATATCTTCTTTGGAGAAATGCAAAAGACATTTTTTTTTTTTGCGGTACGCGGGCCTCTCACTGTTGCAGCCTCTCCCGTTGCGGAGCACAGGCTCCGGACGCGCAGGCTTAGCGGCCATGGCTCACAGGCCCAGCCACTCCGCGGCATGTGGGATCTTCCTGGACCGGGGCACGAACCTGTGTCCCCTGCATCGGCAGGCGGACTCTCAACTACTGCGCCACCAAGGAGGCCCGCAAAAGACATTTTTGACTGCCTCAGAGGTATTTGCACTATTAAGCAAGTCCAATGAATGTAGTAGAATACAGTAGAAAGTAGGATTGGTTGGGTGCTGATTACCTGGATTTTTATCCTGACTTTGCAATTGAATAGCTGTGTGACCTGGGATAAGTCACTTTACCTCTCTGGACTTGAGTTTTACCATCTGTAAGGAAATTGGAAACATGATCTCTGTTATTCCTTCTCGACATATAAATCTGTGAATTCAAAGCATGGTGGGAGCATGGATCCATCATTTTCTCATGGGGGAAACTCTTGAAATGATTTCATCCTCTATTCTGGTTAGAGGGTAGTCTTTTATATTATGAGAGGTGAAAGGTTTTCAGATGTGATCTGGGTAGGAAGGGGAATTAACGCTTACTGAGTATTTGGTTTGTGCCAGCCAGGTGCTAGATAGTTCATTATATGTTCTCACTAAGCTAAGCTTGGCAGGGAGGTTTAGTCTAAGTGATTTGGTCAAGTTCACACAGCTACAAAGCCACAGACCAAACTTAGCCTCCTGGCCTTATGACTTGGCTCCAGCAGGCATAGATCCTTTTCATCTCCATACTGCTGACCCCACCCACCGTACATCCACATTTTTCTCCTCCTTATGTCAATATTTTTATTTCATAGCGAAAACAGATGCCACATGCCTGGGGACAGTTGGTGGCTGGTTAGACTCTGCTTTTAGGTCAGTGCAGTTTTGAAAGATGAAATTTTAAGGCAGAATTTTATAAAAGATTCCTTTAAAGGATTCATTTATATTGTTTTTAAGGTTGAGATTGCTAGTAGAAAGGGGCCCTATCGAACTGCTTGGGAGGGTTGCCCTTCAAGCACCTCATGTTTACTTTTTGTTGAACCTGACACACTGTTTAACTGTCTTTGTGCTCCTCTGTGTGTGTGTGTGTGTGTGCGCGCGCACGCGCGTGTGCATGCAAGCGCCTATCATGTTCTTAATCTCTAATATATATCCTGATGAATTGTGCAAACTTAAGACTATTAATCAACAGAAAAATCAATAACTACCTTCTATAGTAAGATTCATGGAGATGCTTATTTTCGTATTGTGTTCCTAAATGTTGTCACCATTATCAGCATCATTGTCTCCTCAACGTTCCAACAGCTTTTTGATCGTCCCTTTTTTTTTAACAGATATCATTTTGTGTTGTAATTCTCTTGATCTCTGTTTTACCTTCTCTTTCTATGCAATTTAACCCCTGACTGAGTGAATGAAGAAATGAAGTTGATGTTATGTATCAAAAATTCCTGAAAGTGAGAGGGGTTATATAACGGACATTTATCTGCTACCATAAAGGTTAAAATAATGTCATCTATTTATACTTGCATGCATGACACCTTTTATGGCACCTACAGGGAACAAATTAAGGTATTGTTCCTCACTTTTGCTTATATATGGAAACCAAGATGTTGGAGGCTGTGGATGCTGTTTGTTCTAGCTTTGGGAGAGAAGAATCAGTTTCCAATTGTCCTCTCTTCTCCCCATTTCGTACTATCTGTCTAGTCGTGTGGAGGGTGGTGGTCAAGGATTTATGAGCTCATGGACATCTGTGCATGTTTTTGGAGTGGGGCTACCTGAGTTTGAATCCTCACTCTGATGGAATTACTGTTTTCTGAATCTCAGGTTGTCTCCTCTGTGAAATGGGATGGTAATAATCAGGGTTGTTGTGTGAGCTGACTGGTTAATCCAAGTATAGAGCCAGGCATCCTCCCCTGGTACCAAGTAAATCTTCCACTAATGTCAGCTCTCTTTTTTTTGGCTGCGCGTTGCTGCGTGCGGGCTTTCTCTAGTTGTGGCTAGCGGGGGCTACTCTTCATTGCGGTGTGTGGGCTTCTCATTGTGGTGGCTTCTCGTTGTGGAGCATGAGCTCTAGGTGTGCAGGCTTCAGTAGTTGTGTCACATGGGCTCAGTAGTTGTAGCTTGCAGGCTCAGTAGTTGTGGCGCACAGGCTTAGTTGCTCCACGGCATGTGGGATCTTCCTGGACCAGGACTCGAATCCGTGTCTCCTGCATTGGCAGGCGGATTCTTAACCACTGCACCACCAGGGAAGTCCCTCTCATTTTGTTTTTAATGTATAGATGTATTATTATTAGTAGTAGTAGTAGCAGCGGTAGTAGTAAAGTATAAGTTCTTGGTGAGGAAGTATGATCACCATGTTGATATCTATGTAACCTCTACGTTTCCTTTGTGATATTTATGAATAGCTAAGAAGAGGGAGAGGAGAGGAGTTTGTTATACTCCTGTTTCCATGGAGGGCTTCACAGAAAAGGTGACAAGTCCCACAGTTTGGAAAGGGCTGTGTCCATGGGGAGGAACTGTGTGTGTAATGAGGTGTAGAGTCAGCCTGTGGGGAGTGAGAGAGGAGGACAGGTTAGGAATGGCAGGGGCAACAGAAAAGAGCCCCCCGCCCCAACACTGGGCATCCCAGCAATCTCCCTATTTTGAATAATAAAACACTTTTTTCCTTTTAGCCTTCCTGCCACCTACCTGTGGAAAGTGGCTCAGTGTTAACAATAAAAGGTATGGGCATTACCTGTCCATAGACATTTAGTGAGTGCCCTGAGCTCAACATGATTGTAGCCTGGTACTCTGGGGGTGAGGGGTTGGGGGTGAAGGTAGATAAGGTAAGTTCTCTATCCTCATGTTCCTGCCAGTTATAAGGCGGAAAGGTAAGATATAGGTACAGGTAATATATAATGTAGAAGTGATCAGTAACACAAAAGATTCAAAAATAACATTACCTGGGATTTTAGAGGAGGGATAAAAGCACCTTAAACTTGGGATAGGAGACAGGAATCTGGAAGGTTTGTTTCAAGGAGGGGGTAGAATGTTAGCTGGTCTTTAATGGTGGGAGTTGGGAGTTGTGGGTCCTGAGGGGCAGTGGGCAGGGATTCCCAGCTGCCTGGAATGGAGTATGTATGAAGGAACTGGGGCCTCCTGTGAGTGCAGCAAGGAAACTGATATAGCCAGATCTCATCTACGGTCTGTGATAATTAGTAAGAGTTTTCCTGAACCTATTTTTGCTATAATAAAAGGGGGGAGGGGTTGAGAGCTAAAGCATTCTCAGTATTCAGAGTTAAATGTTAACTCCTTTGTGTAGTTAACGACTAACTTATTCTTTCCTATGCAAAAGAAAAAAAAAAGAGAGGGAGAAAACAATGCATTAACCACCTAATTTTTTTAAAAAATTGCTGTTTACTTGTGTGGTTGCTTATTTTCAAGGTAATACATATGTAGCGATTATAAAGATGTGTGCAAACTTGAACAACAGCAGACTCACCTTCGTAAGTTCCCTGTGTGGCTTCTGCAGGGTTCTCAGAGAGTTAGCTATTTTCGAACACATTCCTAGTTTAGCCATTAGAAAATTATGGGTTTTATTTGTATAAACTCAGCAGCTAAAATAGCATTTCCAGAAAGGTGGGTGAGCTCATCGCCCTCTGAACCAGGCAGGTTAATGACCTGCCCAGTATTGTTCACGCGGGCCAGTGCTGGCTGACTTCACCAGCAGTTCCACTTGAAGGGAGACATTGTTTCTTAGGCTGCATTTGTTAGATGCTTTCCTCTCTGCACACCAGCCCTTGCTGAACGTGCTAGCAGTCTCTGAATGTACAAGCCCTGCGCATACTTTATGAAAGCAAAGAGCAGGTAGACCTGGAAATGTATGCAAAGTACTCTCTGCACAGCTGTCTGAGGCCCCCAGCCAAGAAAAAGATGTAAACACCTTTATCCCCACACTTTTACACGAACTGCCTATGGAAGCTCCCCAGTGAGAGAGCTTCTTACTCCTACCACTTTTAAATGTCAGTGACCAAACAGCCTGGGAACATGAATAACTTAAGCATGAGGTGCTTTTGCTGGTGATTCTGATGACTTTTCAGGAAGAATAATGGTAAAGTATGGAATGGAGGTATGCAGGGGAAGGGGATTAGGGATTGTAGAATTTGTATTTGCTGTGAGAAATGAAAATATACCGTGGTGTTGAACTTTAAGAACTTAGGATATTACCTGCATAACGTTCAGTTTGGTGAAGGAATAAATGGCTGGATGAGATGTCGAGTGCTAGGGCAAGGTGGCTAGAAAAGTAAGAGGCAGATGGTGGGTGAAACACCTTTGATTATACCAATAACGGTGAATGGGTTTGACTCTGAAGATGCTATTCTGCATACAATCAATGGAGAAAGAAGAGCAATGTAGTTTTAGAAAGTCAAATTGAATGCTCTTCAGAATGAGTGCCAAATAGAATCCTGGTATATTGGTTCTGGCCTCTTTTAAATGAGTGATTTTTGCATTATCCTCTCCTTCCACTATGCTTATCTAGAGTACTGTTTAATTTTTATTACTAGGCTAATCCCTGTATTAAAGACATAAGACCTTTCATCTGTAGGTAGGAGAATAGGTGTTTGAGGTGAACTTTCTTCAGGGTTCTGTCCTTACTGCAGAAAAACCTAATTCACTGTTGAGTGGATTGAAACTGCTGATGCTAATTTAGAAATCCGTTTGCCAGATTCAGGTGACTCTGATAAGACTTTTGTTCTTTACAATCTTATGTGTTTGTGCGTGCATTCTTGGGAAGATTGCTGCTGGGTAGTGTTGCATGTCAGAGATGAGGGAAGTTTAGTTATTAACCCCACGTAGAGGGTAAAGGGGGTGCAATAGGCAGACTGTGGAATGAGGAAAGGGCCAGGTTGAAACATTTCCAAAAGGTATTTTTGTTGTTTATACTTGTTAATTATTAATATTAATTATTGATGAAAAGCAGTTTTGAGTTACATGCCACACATTGTTTAGGAATAAATTATCACATTTCTTATCTGGAACTATAGTAGATATTAAACTGTTTCAAATAATCAATATGTATTAATTTAGCAAGATTTTCCCCCTCCTTCAACATTAAAGACAAAAATTCATTAATTTCTGACTCATAAAGAGTTTTTGTGAAAGTGTGCTCTTCCCTCAGCTTTGGGTGGCTTTTAACACTAAATGAGTATGTTAAGAACTTTAACCAAATTAGGTCAATAATTAAAAAGTATCTTTAGAACAAAGTATATATTTTATGAAAGACACATAGATAATACATAAGGCTTTGTAGGTTAAAATTGCCAAATTAGTTGTGAGTATCGTGCTTTGTCTCAAATATCTGAGCGTTTTCAGATATGCACTCTATGATCATCTTAGTTTCTTGGAAATGAGCTTTTTAGGCATTTCCATATTTTGTAGTTTATCATATAGGTTTAAGTGAAGTATATTTTGTTCAAATTCCAGTGGGCAGAGATGTACAGGATTGAAGACAGCTCTGCGAGTCAGAACTGGCTGATGATCATAGTCTGTGTATGTGTGTGTGGGGGGGGGGAAATTGGGGGTAGAAGGAGAAGAGGGGAGGAGAGAGAGGAGAGAAAGAGAGGTTGAGATTGAAGGTCTCTCAGACAGAAGAGGAATTGACATGACTTGGAGACCTTGCTCTCACAGTCAGGCTATAAAAGCCAATGTTTAATTCTTAGGTATTACAGGCTTTTTGAATGTTATTAAGATTCATTTTAGCCTCAGTCTTAAGGACTGTGTATTGGGCTTCCTGTGGCCTTTACTCATTCTGATCATTTGGTTCTACTATGTAATAGCATAGCAGTCACAGCATTGGCAACCCAAAGAGTTGTTTGATTGAGAAAATAGCACGCACAGTTGAACCATCTCTGGGGTTTGCTGGCGGTGTATTTTCCCAGTAAGGAGAAGTTGTAATAGTGGCTTGAAAACCTTACCTAAGGTGGAGTAAGTAGTCTGATCCTGGATCAGTTCATTCTCTCTGTCATCTGAAAAACTTGCCCACTGACCTCATCCATAGCTCGGTGTTTGATCTCTGTGAGAAATTGATTCACCACTTTTCACAGCCCCAATCTAAGATTCTCTGGGGGATCTGGAAAAGTCTGCCTTACCTTTATGAAGGTTATGGCCATTTAAACCTTGCTTTTGATGGGCTCATTTCATTTTGGGAAGAAAAATTCTGCATTTGTGAAAAATGAGAGACACTTGGCTTTTTCAAGGGAGCTGACAGCTATTGGTTTCTCCAGAGAGGATTACTGGTGAAGACAGTTATGAAGAGAACAAGTAACTCTTTTAAATGAACAGCATGTTCTTGCTTAAATATTTCCCAGAACAATTCTAAAGAAATATAATACAGGTAAGTTTTATGTTCTCATTGTGAATTATGTTTACAAGAAATAAAAATAGGATTAGAATCATAGAGGAGGAAAAGCTTTTTTGTACCGGTGTCTTATATTTTACATGTCATGAATTCTAACCATTTATAAAATTATCTGGTTTCTTGCCCCTACTCACGGTTGATGTTTTTCTTCCTCTTTTTCCATCTAGAGAACTTTGAATTATTTTTATTCGTAAGTGAAAAATGTATTACAGCTTTATTTCCTTTTATTAATAATTCCTTCTTGCCCTTAACCACATCTCTGACTTTTTGGCATGTTAAAGTCCAATGAGCTCATGCTTAATCATGTATAAACAACCATCTAATTATTTGGTTTTGAATTTTCATTTGACCAACTAAACAAAATTGACACAGAAAAGAGAAACCTGACAACCTCCCTGTCTTTGGATACCTGGCCTTTCTCTCCCTCACTGTCTATTCTTGCATTTAGTAAAATGCGTGTTAAAACTTATCAAAAAATCAGTTTGCATTTGCCAAGTTTCTGAGGTAAAATTGTTCTTTTCAAGGCTACGTGTCAAAAAACAAGTCAGTTAAGCTGAATTATATGTCTTTTTTACAAATTTTTTTCGGACTCCATTCTTTCCTCCTCTAGAGGGAGGTGTTACTAGAATTCCTTGTGCTACTGGTGTCAGATGACAGAGCATCCAGTATTCATGAGGCAAGATTTCTCAATCTTTATCCCCTTACTTTCTCTACTGAAGTACAATATATTACAAGGATACCAGTTGCCACATCTTCCCACCCTCCCCCGGACCACTGTGACTAACACATTTTTGAAAGAAGATAGTGGGAAAGTCTTTCCAAACAAAGGTGCTTACTGTGTTTAAAGAGGAAGGAAGTTGTCCATTCCCTTTTTTTCTCATTGGCTTGGTCCTAGAATTAGAACATGGAGCAAAATCTCTTCTGAAATTTGCAATGGTTTTACCATAGCTAGCTTGCTGTGTTTGAAAGCAGAAGACCAAAGAAAAGATAACTCCCTTTATTATTATTTTTTCTGGATTCTTCACAAGATCAGTACCTAGGAGAGTAGGTTTGGTTATCTAGTACCTAATAGCTATAAGAGAGAAGAAAGGAAAGGGATACCTTTGAAATTTGGTGAAAGTGATTTATTTTCTCACTTTCTTCAGCCTTAAGATATAACTTGATTTCTCAAAGTACTATGACTCTGAAGCATGCATATCTCTAAGTGCTAAAATTTATGTAATTTTATTAAACTTACTATCTAAGTAGGTTTATTTAGAAGCAAATTATAGACTCCATTTTGAAAATTTAGACTTAGAATGATCACACTAAGGTGATTGCCTAAACAGTTTTCTTTATTGAAAATATTTTAGCAATACCTTTATAATTTTTCTGCTCATTGTAAGTAGCTAATATTACCCAGTGATTCACAGGTATTTATGTAATATTTTATTTCAAACTGTAGATTTGTATCAAGGTTCATGTTCCTCTCGTTGTGCAAGAAGATCATAGTGAGACTTCTGCCTTTCCTTGTTATTTTTGTTTTGTTATGGGTGTTTAGAACAAAGAGAAGAACAAATTCCAGCAGACTTTATATTTTGGTTCAGCTGGAGCAGTCAAAAGAGGAGGTATCTAACCACCAAATCAAGGCCTTTACTTAATTGACCTTTGGAGAATTGGGGAGGAATTTTATTTCTCTCCTTCCCATTTACATTTAAAGCCATAGGAATTTTTTATGTTGCTTATGATTTGTTATTAATTCTCTTCTAAGAATTTGTAAATTATTTAGGAAATGTTTTTGATTCAGTTAGCATTCGACTTTTTATTCACATTTATTTTCAGCTTTCATATTCAAATTCAGGTAAATAATAATACTCCTTAAAAAAAGTATTACTTTAGGGAGAACATAAGCACCACTTTTTTTTTTTTTTAATTGAATGAAAGATTCTCTGACGTCTATAGTGCTTTACAGTTTTCAAAAGTTGTTACATGATTTCATATAATCCCACAGTAACCTTTTTTCCCCTACCCCTATGTTGCTCCTCCCCCCTTCCCAGTTCCCACTGGTAACCACTAGTTTGTTCTCTATGTCTGTGAGTCTGCTTCTTTTTTGTTTTATTCACTAGTTTGTTGCATTTTTAGATTACACATGTAAGTAATATATAATATTTGTCTTTCTCTGTCTGACTTACTTCACTTAGCATAATGCCTTCCAAGTCCATCCATGTTGCTGCAAATGGTAAAATTTCATTCTTTTTTATGGCTGAGTAATATTCCATTGTGTGTGTGTGTGTGTGTGTGTGTGTGTGTGTGTGTACCATATCCTCTTTATCCGTTCACCTGATGATAGACACTTAGGTTGCTTCCATACCTTGGTAGTTGTAAATAGTGCTGCTGTGAACATTGGGGTGCATGTATCTTTTCGAATTAGTGTTTTTTGTGGGGGTTTTTTTGGATATATACCCAGGGAGTGGAATTGCTGGGTCATATGGTAGTTCTGTTTTTAGTTTTTTGGGGGGGACCTCCGTACTGTTTTCCACAGTGGCTGCACCAATTTACATTCCCACCAACAGTATAGGAGGGTTCCCTTTTCTCCATATCCTCGCCAACATTTGTTATTTGTGTTCTTTTTGATGATAGTCATTCTGATAGGTGTGAGGTGATAGCTCATTGTGGTCTTGATTTGCATTTCCCTGATGATTAGCGATGTTGAGGGTCTTTTCATGTACCTGTTGGCCATCTACATTTCCTTTTTGGAAACATGTCTATTCAATTCTCCTGCCCAGTTTTTGATCAGGTTGTTTGTTGTTTTGATGTTGGGTTGTATGAGCTGTTTATATATGTTGAATATTAATCCCTTATCAGTCATATCATTTGCAAATATTTTCTCCCATTCAATATATTGTCTTTTCATTTTGGCGATGGTTTCCTTTGCTGTGCAAAAGCTTTTAAGTTTATTTAGGTCCCATTTGTTTATTTTTGCCTTTGTTACCTTTGCTTTAGGAGATGGCTCCAAAAAGAATTATAAGCACTACTTTTAATTTAGATCTTTTTCATACTGGCATCAATCTGTATTATGATTGCTTTTTTGTTTTGATGAGAAAGAATTTGGGTTGGAATTGGTGTTCTTTTTTGTTTGACCTAATTTCATTATTATTAATTCAGTTATTGTTGATATAGTGTCTGAATTAGCACCTGTAGGATATAGAGATAAAACAGTCACAATTACTTTAATGCTAACTCATGCCCCAATTATATTTACAGAAGTGCTTAGATTACTCTAGTTCTCTTGTAAGTTCAAAAATGGCATTAAATAAAAGAAACACAGGGAACTTGCACTATGTAGGCCTTAGTCAGATTGTCTGTGTGTTGAGACTTGTGATGTTAAAATTTTTAAAAATATTTTGGTAGTTCGGGTAATGTTATGTAATTTTACACAGTGACAGGTTTCAAGTTGCTTGAGCCAAAGGGTAGATATTTCAGCTTTCCAATCTCTCCAGTTTTAATTGAATCTATAGTGGATGTGACTTACTCTACCAACTCAGGTATAAATGAAAGCGTTCTTTAAATTATTTCCTTTAATTGAAAACAAATCAGACTCTAGTACCCTGAAATTTAATCTCAGTCATTGTCGGTTGGAGTACCTAACACCTTGCCAGAGAGACGAGATCCCAGGGTCTTTGTGCAGAGCAGAATATACCAAGAGCTTTTCTGGTTCTTGGTCCAGGTTGATGCTGAGGTGCCTGCTGACCAAGCCCACATGGCTTCTAGAAGTCTGCTCCTTGTGCATTGCTTGGGCACAGAAAGCTTTGCCAAGAGCTGAAGAGCTGGGAGCCCCTAGACCTAGAGCCTGGCCTTTGGACATTTGCCATTGCAGACATTCTCTTCACCCTCACTGCCTTCTCTGAGAGCTGCCTCACTACCTGGGGGACTGTCAAACTGATGTTCTTCCCAGACTTTGGGCAATCTCCCTTCTCCTGGCTTTCTCTTCATAGGTACTCAGAGCACTTGGGTAATCTCAGTGGATTTAGGCCTCCCCACAGGACTAGAAGAAAGGACAAAATCAAGCAGCATCTACTTTTAGCCCTTTTATAATAACTACCCTGAGACAGAGGAGCACAAAATACAAGTAGTAGCTCAACAAATTTTCTTGCATATACCTGGGCTGCTGAACGGACTTTGGAGCCCAGAGTCAAGAATCTAAAGCCTAGAAGCAAAAGATATCTGGTTGATGAGACAGTTGAACAACCTGTGTGACTTCTGGATGCAGGAAGCCGGGCATTTTCTGGTTCTTAGAAATATGGGTGACTTGATTTTTAGTATAAGAGAATGTAATCTCCGTAACTGCCATTTCTTTGGGTCGGATGCTTCTGGGCATCTCATCAGAACTTGCAAGCCTGTGTAGAATATGTAACAGAAAAAAATTATGATATGTATGTACCTCTTTGGACAGTTCTGCAGAATTACTGTTTGGTGGAAAACAAGTTAGCTTAGTAGCTTTTAGTGATGGCTGTTTAAGTTGTGACTTTTAGATACTAAGAAGTTATCTCTGTCATGAAGGATCGAATGGGATTTTCCCTTGGAACCAGCTCTTAGGTCCTAAAAAAAAGTTCCATTGATTTGCATTGACTGCCTTAGACTACTCTCCCTTCGTGTCAAGTCATGTGTATGTGCAGGGAGTAAGGAGAGATGCAGCAAACTAATAATATTTCCAGCTGTTCAGGAACTTAGAGATAAGGACGTATCAACAGTTGTGTTCACCAGGGATCTCTGTCTTTCTTTCTCATATATCACAACTCACACTTAAGAGGGAACTTCTCAATTTTATTTGTGTCCTTGAACTATATTTGCCTTAGAAGTCATATTCTTTATTCATTCACCCAACAAGTATTTGTTGAGCACCTCCTCTCTGACAGGGGTCCCAGTCATTGTTCCATACAATGAGAGGTCTTTCCAGTGGGCAGCTTTGCCATTTCTCTTCCAGTCTCTGTTTTTAGTTGACCTAGAGGGGAAAAGCAGCTTAGGGAAAACACAATGTTAATTTATGGAGAAGGGTCTGGAATCTAGTACTTCTTACAGTCCCTTCAACAACCCTCTTATTTTTTTTCTTCATAAGATAATTTGGGGTTACTCTGTCCCTTTTATTCACCTCTGCTCAACCTGGTCCAGGCCTTGTCACTGCATCCTGAGCTCAAAGCAACATCTTCCTACCTTGCTCTGCTTTCTTATGTGCTGAAAATAGTGAAATTGTCTTCTTCATAGTCCCTCATCACGTCACACTCATGCTTAAAAGCCTACTATAGTTCTTTTGGAGGGCCTAGCCTTAGACGGCCTGTGTAATCTAAGAATGCTTTAATAAGAGCATGAATACCTAAGGCTTATAGAGTACTTACTGTGTGCTGGACACTATTCTAAGTGCTTACATATTTTGACCTATTAGTTCTCCAAACAGCCTTATGAAGGTAGATACAATGATCATCCCCATTTTCTAGGTGAGGAAACAGAGGCACAGAGAGGTTAAGGAACTTGCCCAAGGTCACAGAGCTGGTAAGTGAAGCCATTTTGGCTCTAGCATCTCCATCCTTTACCACTTCCCCATGCTGCCTCCGTATGCCTTCATAGTACAGTTCCTCACTTCACTTTGGCAAACCCCCTTTTTGTACCGTCCTCTGCCCTCTGGCCATTAAAAGGCTCAGATCAGGTTTCACCTCCTCCACCAAGCCTCCTCCAGTTTAACAGATCTTTTTCTTGTTTGATCTATCTCTTTGCTCAGCATATGGCAACTCAGTTTAAGATTGGGTGTTTCCTCCTGTCAGAATGGCCATCTTCAAAAAGAACACAAATAACAAATGTTGGCGAGGATATGGAGAAAAGGGAACCCTCCTACACTGCAAATTGGGGCAGCCACTGTGGAAAACAGTATGGAGTTTCCCCAAAAAACTAAAAATAGAACTACCATATGACCCAGCAATTCCACTCCTGGGTATATATTCAAAAAAACCCCAAAAACACTTATTTGAAAAGATATATGCACCCCAGTGTTCACAGCAGCACTATTTACAACTGCCAAGGTATGGAAGCAACCTAAGTGTCTATCATCAGGTGAATGGGTAAAGAAGATATGGTGCACACAGACACACGGACACACACACACAATGGAATATTACTCAGCCATAAAAAAGAATGAAATTTTGCCATTTGCAGCAATGTGAATGGACTTGGGGGGCATTATGCTAAATGAAATAAGTGAGACAGAGAAAGACAAATATTGTATGATATCACTTATATGTGGAATGTAAAAATACAACAAACTAGTGAATAAAACAAAAAAGAAGCAGGCTTACAGATATAGAGAACAAGCTAGTGGTTACCAGTGGGAAGGGGGGGGCAATATAGGGGTAGGGGAAATAAGGTTGTTATGAGATTATATGAAATTATGTGTGTGAAACTTTTGAAAATTGTAAAACACTATAAATTTTAAAGAATCTTGTATTGAATTAAGAAAGAGATTGGGTGTTTCCTAATTTTTTCATGTGTTGATTAAAACTCTTTCCATCTGGTCGGAAGCTCTTTAGGGGAAAACCCAATGGCCTAGGACTCCATTAGTACAGCACAGCACCAAGCTCACAGGTGGTGCTTAATAAATGTGACCTGTTCATGGGCTTTGGGAAACTCAGGTAGTTTTCTCCCATTAAGTATGCTTCCTTCCTCCTTTTTTTTTCTCATCCTTTCTTATATTTGTGCAAGTCCTATTTTTATAGAGTAAGTATAATTTCACCTTGAATTCATATATTTTCACAGATTAATCCCATGTGTAAGCCTTGATGTAAGCCTACTAAATTAGATGGTAAGCAAGAATTGTTTAACCCATCTGTGTATCTACACTCCCTAGAGTATATACTATAGCACAGAGCAGGGGCACAATAAAGGAATACCTGATCAGTGAGACAGAATTACTGAACTATGCCAGTACTGGTATTTCAGTTTTTCAGAGTAATGGTTTGCTTGTTTAACAAATATATCCACTCTCTTCTCATGGGATTGTTAGAAAATTTGTCCAGGGAAAAGCAGTAAGATGTGCTTACATTTCCTCTTTGGTTTTCTAGGCTAATTGTTGGTGAACTTTATTTAACACTCTTGCTATACTAAGAGTCTCAATGGAGCAAAGCAGCTTTCAGTTAACTTGGCAAATCATTACAAGAGAGAACAGAAGGGTCAGCATAAGCACTCTGTACTAATTAGTTGATAATTGATGTACAATAGCTGACTGATGGGACTTTAGAATATAAACTTTGGGAATGCTGTTTAATATATCTTTACATCTTTATGAGGTGGTTTGGAGCTATGTGTTCTTAATAGTTATCAGGAGTGCCCAGTGGTGGGGAGCAAGACTGAGACTTCATGTCCAGGAATCCAGGGCACTGAGTGGTTCAGAAAGGAATATGATATTTTTTAATCTCTTGGAGTATAAATACGATTCCATTTAATGCAGGGATAAAATAAAAATGAGTAATGCTGTTGATTCCATACTTTGTGGCCAACATTCCTGAATACTGACTAAGGTTAGAAGAGTGTTAGTGTGAAAGTTATATTGTTTCTGGGATAAACTTGGTAGGTTTCCTGAGGGCAGAGTGGTGGGAGATTGCCCAATTCGTGGGAATCTTCATTAATCTGGGTTAGGATTTAATCTATTTATTATCTGGGATCACGTAATTAATTTCAGATTGGAGTTACAAAAATAGCCTTTATATGACCTCCTCCTCCTTTTTAAACTTGATCTTCTAAATCTTTATCAACCAGTTATATAATCCATAAATTACTCTTAACTTGCTTCCCTAACCGTTGCCTTCTTACACTGTCATTTACTACCACATGGGCTTCTCCTCATTGTTTGTCCAGCTTCTGGTTCATGTACTCCTCCATCCTTTCTCCCCATCTCCACCAGATTAATCTTGGGTGAACTTGGCTTCTAGTGGGATGCACCACTATCTATAGCACAGGGTCCCAGGTGCATGTCAGCAGGCCAGTTACACCAGCATCATCTGGCTTAGTTGGTTTGAAGTGAAGCCTATGAATTTGCATTTTTGGAAAGCTTTCCTGGTGACCCTAATGTGCAGCCAGGTTTGGAGCCACTGGTGAATACATAATGTCCAGTTGTTAAATCAGGCCCACCAGGCTGATTAAACAAGTCCTCTAAGTCTGCCTTCTCCCTTTTTTCTGGTCAAGCCCCCTCATGCAGGCAACCCTGACTTCTCTTCATTTCCCTAGCACATACCACGCCTCCTCCCTTCTGTTTCCGTGTCCACACCTTACTATTTCCTTCCCATTCGTGTGCTCGTTTTTCCTTCATGTTTTACCTCATTGTTTTCTAAAGAGTGTTCTTTAGTATGCGAGTCTTGGTTGAGTCATAGGGGGAAAAAAGTACCCTAAACAAATATATTTTGCATATTATTTGCTCCTCTGGGAGGTTTATTATCAGCATTTGCAATTTTTAAAGGCTCTGAGAAGACCTGTAGTAAAGAGATATGTTTAACTTTGTTATATTAGAGTTTCCCAAAGCTATTTGACTATGGATCTCTCCATGACCCCACCTTATTTGTTATCACCGAACGCCTTTGGACTTCCTGAAGACCTTTGGGAAATGCCTTTTTGGTTAAAATTGTTCTTCTTCAGTGAATTATCTGGTAAACAGTGATTTCCACCTTTTCTGAACTCCTGTCTCTATGATTCAGTCTCATGCTTTATTCTGTACAGTCTAGTATCATTATCTGATTGTTCCTAGATGAGTGCATCTAATCTCTACGGAGATGTAAGCTCCATGGAGGCAGGATGCTCTACTCAGTAGTCCTTACCTCTCATAAGTTTTGTGCAGTTTCGAGCATTTGTAACATGCACGGAATTTAAATGCTTTGCCCCTGAATAAGGAAGCCAGCTATTTCATTCTGATTCTCATCCTTTGGTGTTCTTAGTCATCTACCCCTGCCTTAACTGTATTTCAGAGTAACACACTACACAGTCACATGTATTCATGGTTGTCACTACTGTATTTCAGCAGTAAAACATTACAAATTTGACAAAACACTGTATAGCAAGCCTAGTATGTCTAGTATGCAAGAATATCTTATTTCTAGTTCTAAGGAGGAATATGAATGAAAGCTGGGGAGAGTCTAAGAGTAAGATAAGATGGGAGTGAGGAAAGGCCTGAAGTCTGGAGTCCATCGATGGGAGGATAAGTCTACTGTGTGTTGAGTGGAAGACCTTGGGTCAGGAGGTATCAGCATGCCATCCTTGGTCACTCAGGAAAAGAGGTGCTAGAAATATCAGAAAGGTACCAGAAATGAGTTTATAATGTATTTATTAAGTGCCAGGCCCTAAATATATTACACATATTAGATCATTTAATCCTCAGAACAACTCAATGATGTAAGTACTAGTATTAACCCGATTTTAGAGATCAGAACACTGAGGTACAGAAAGCTTGAGTAATTTGCCCAAGGTCCCGTGGCCATTCAGTGGTGGAGCTAGGGTACAAATCCATGCTTTTAACTATTGTGCTGTGTGCTGTTACCTCTCACTTCTTTTCTTTCTCTGATTTTCTACTTTTCCATCAACCTTCAGTGCCTGGGTGTCCATTGATTTACTATTCCATTCTTGAAGTTCCATCTCAGCAAAACCTTTCCTTGAAATGCATGATCCTGGATTCGAAAACAGTTGCTCTAAAGGGTGTTATTGGGATAATTAGTAATATTTGACTATAAATTGTGTATTATGTACTGGTACTATATCATTGCTAAATGTCTTGAATTTGATGATTGTGTTATGATTATGTATTTAGGCGTGAAGGGCATAAAATCTATGGCTTATTATTAAATAGTTCAACAAATTAATGATAATTAAAACAATAATCTTATATATACAGAGATGGATAGATGAATAGATAGATCAACAGATGGAATTTATCAATTGATAAATTAAATAAAGAGGATTCATGTACTACTTACAACTATTCTGTAGGTTTGAAATGTTTTAAAATGAAAGATTGGGAAGAAAACCCTGATCCTTAGAGATGGTAAAGCATATAATAATATATACTAACCCTTTCAATCCTCATAACAACCCTGTATTAGGTACTATTAACTGTCGTGATTTTAGAGACAGGATACTGATGCACAGAGACTTTTAAGGACCTTGCTCAGTGTTGCACAGCCAGTGGGTGGGTGAGACAGAACTCAAATCCTGATATGCGTTATTTCTGTTTCCAAAACACTCTGCATATGTGTTAGGTTGAACTATATAGAAACTGCTCTTATTTGATCATGTTTGACCTGTAAAGAAAGACATTTCATATGACCCAACCTAGGAGCAGGGATCTCTTTTATATAATGGTTGCTTTGGTATTCCTCTTCATGGGCAGACTGTGGGCTCTGTGGGGGGGTGGGACTCTGTCTATCTTGCTCACCATTGTCTCCAAGGACTGCCCAGTTCATGGTTGGCATTTGATTAGTGTCAGTTGATGAACAATACAATAAAAAAAAGTTGATTACTTCTCCCTACCCCCCTCCCATATATATATATATATATATATGCTATTTCTGTTCCCCCATATCTCTGTCATTTTTAGAGGAACCAGTGGATAAACATAAATCATTCTGAAAGTTGCAGCCTCAGCAGGGGTAATTGCAACATAGTCAACTATTTGACTTCAAGAGAACTCTTTCAACTAATGAAGATGTTAATTAAAAACATGCCCCTGCTAAGATGACCTCTCAGTTCAGGAAATGCAAAACGTTTGCGCTCCCCACCAGCATGCAGTGATTTTGGCTAGAATGTATGTAGTACTCAGAATGCCATCCACTCGAATCCTTATTTGAGCAGTAAACACATTTTTAAGAAACACTGTACAGTCTCTAAAAATAAGCAAAATGAAAACCAGCATACAAGTAGTTGGCACATCTGGTAGTCAGAAAAGTTGTACGGTTTGTTTTCAGGGCATGACAAGCCAAGGAATGTTCAGACTTGGCCAGCTGAAAACTTTTCTTCTATCTGTGATGACACCTGGTTTTAAAAAAGTTGGCTCCAGGCTCAAAGCAGAAAGAAATGGGTAGAGAATTAAATAGTATCATTTACTTGTATCTTGTTTTGTGCAAGGAATTATAAAGAACTGTTTTCTTCTTACTTCAAGAAAGAGAATGTAGCAAAAAAAAAAAAAAGCGATGACAGGCATGAACAATAATAACAACAACTACAACAAAAATTGCAGCTAACATCTATCAAGTACCTACTATGCCCTAGGCAACATGTGAAGTCCTTTACGTGTGTAATTAATACTAGATGCACAATAACACCTTATAAAGTGGTGTTACTTTTATTCCCATTTTACAGATGAGAACACATAGAGATAAACACAAACATTTAAGTAATTTGCCCAAGTCACACAACCAGCCTGGGTTGGGGGTTCCCAAGCAGGCTGTCTCCAGAGCCCATACTACAATGCATTACACAATTCTGAGCAGTCTGGAGGTGTTCATTCTGTCTGGCATTATGAAAAAAAATTGGAGTTAGATGGTTGCATTAAGCACAGTGGTTCTTGGTCAGACTGTTATTTGCCTCCCTGTGTGAGAGTGATGATGCCATTTTACAGAACATTCTTACAGCTGCTCCACAAACATAAAGTGTTCCCAAGAAATTTACCGTATAGCTTCGTGCTAAACGTATGTGATAGTCAGAAGCTGTCACTCCTCTATGGTTAGATGAGGCTCAAGTTGACCAGTGAATTTGGGAGTAGAAGGTGTTATAGTGAAAATGATGGAGACACTGGGGAGGGGAAGATTAATGTTTCTTTATTACAGACGGAGAAAATACTGTGAATGTGAGGATCCAGGGTATAGGGTTACAAGGGCAGCCTTGACCAGTGTAAAATTCTAGTCCAGGGAGATAGATTTATAGTTACTACTCCCGCAGCTTCATCTTCCATTCAGACCTAGTTAGCCACACTGTGGAGAAACATCAAAGGATTGACTTAGTTTGAGTCTGTTTTTGAAAAATGGCACTGTTTTAGACAAGAAGACCAGGAGGGCTTCAGTGGAAATAATGTGTATTTAATATCATGTATAACTATCTTTTATTTTCATTCATTCATTCTTAGCTTCATTGACAGACTTTATTGTGTACTGTATAGGCCCTGGGCTAGGTGCTGAGGAAGCAGCGATATCTCAGACAAGAGCTTTGTCTTTAAAAAGCAATGAAGTATAAACGGATGACAGGCATGTAAACATTTCCGTTCCCTGAAGGTGCTGAGGCAAATGTGTTACGAAAGACTGTGGGGGAACGAAAAGAAGAATTGGTCAGATTTGCCCAGTTGGCAGTGGGGGAGAGGAAGTCACAGAGAAGATGACCTTTGAATCAAGACCTTGAAGACAGAGGTGCTCCTAGGTAGACAAGTTAGAGTAAGGCTGTGCCAAGCAGAGAGAAAAGCAGGAACAAGAAAAGGGCTAAAATAATTTTTTCAGCAATCTTATTGGTATTTATCTATGCTAAGGTGTGCATTATTTTCACATCGGATTATCTCTGAAATATTAACACCATGTACTAGTTTATTGTTCTTACTGGTATATAAAATAATGGTATGACATAATATATGGCATCTAAGATTTGATGAAATAATGTATTAGTATGCTTTGACACCAAGTAGTATTTGTTGGGTGTGCTGTTCTAGCTGCTAATATGTCTTTGTTTTAGAGGTAGATATTAATACCATTTTATGGTGAAGGAAACAGGCATGAAACAAATGAGTTCCTTAGATGAATATGTGACACTGAATTTGACAGAATACCTGACATCTAATGTTGCTTTTAGTAGCAGTGGCTGGTAGGGATAGAACCTGGGGATAGGATTCAAGTGTCTTATATACTGGGCTAGGGTATGAACCATTACACTGCCTTTATCCAAGGTAAAAAGGGGGTTTGAAAAGCAAATCACATGTAGCTTGTTGGAATTTATAAAGATATTAAGTCTATGATCATTGCACAAAAATGTACCCACTACTTTTAGTGTCAAGATGAAGCCCTGATGGTACAGTGTTATATGAGTTATGAAAACAGAGAGACTATCATCTATAACTGATCTTTCAAGGCACAAGAAGATGCATCAGATAGAAGCTGCAGGGAGAGGGGAAGGTTCCGGTTTGTGTATCTGAAAAAAAAATCAGACAGAAATTTCTTTTGGACCTTTCTTGGATCTTGGAAAGTATCCAAGGAAGAAACTAAGCATCCAGCACCTAAACTTAAGGACACAGGTGCCATGAAAATACACTCTTGTAGACTCCGTTTCTGCTCTGTCAGTAAATCCCTGTGTGATTTACTGACACAAGTCAGTTACCATTTGATTTTAGTTTCCCAGAGGGCTGGACTAGAGAAGGCTTCCTGCTAGCTAAAGATGCTGTGACTCTCCTAGCACTTTGGAGATGTGGTTTCATTGATGAGAGCATTGGTGATTACTCTAAGGTCTTGTTTATCCTTAGTTTGTGGGCTTTTGGAATAGAATGTTAGAATGAAGAAGTCATTTTTTTGGCTATTAACCTAATTTTTGAGAAGACAAAATAAAAAATTATACTCCTTAGGGCTAAGGAAAGTTACCGTGATGCTTTTCTTCTACTTTGATCCCAAATATATCAACGAGCAAGATGGGGAATTTGGTGAGAAAATTTTAGAGCCAATTTGCCAGAAAAACCTGAGATCATATTTATTTTGATTTATTTGAAATGGGAACTGAGACTGGACCAGGTAGTTTGCAAAAACTGTTTGAAAAAGTATATCCATGCAAAAAGAATGTCTAGAATGATTCAACCACTATTATTATTTTTTATAAATGAGTCATGGCAGTGTTTACCTTTCTCCTCTTTGCTCTTCACGTTTCTGTAATGGCACAGATTCTTGATGGTTTCTTTTTTTTCCTTTCCCTTCTGGGATATGTACCAAATTTTACTACGTTCGAAGATTGTTACTAATGAAATGAAAAATTTATGTCAAATTTGGTTAACATGCTACTTTTAGAATGAATGTTTTGTTTAGGGTTCTCTCATCTTGATTTTTAAAAAATTGGGTGTATGTCCAATGAAAATATATTAGGATGAAGAGGAAAAATAAAGATTGGAGAGACACAGCCAGTCTATATCCTTTTAAAGAGGCATTTTGGAAGACCAGACTTGGAATGAAATGAACCAGTTAAACAAGTTTTTTTCAGGAGTGTCAACTTTCCTTGCTGGGTCATTCAAGATATTAGCTATTCTAGAAAAAACATGGTTTGATACAAGTAATCCCATCTACTTACCACCTTAACCCTTTAGGTAAAGAGATGATAAAATATGATTCTTAATATAACTGGACACTTCTATATAGAAGAAGCAAAATGTAAGCATATTTTGTATGAGTGGTGATTATAGAAGGGTTTCTATTGTAGCATTATGGATTTTTCATCGGAATTAGAGAAAGCTTTTTTCTATCACTAATACTGAAAAAAAAAAAAAAAAGGTGATCCAAGGACTGTCTCTAAAGATGAGTCCTGATATAAGTGTGCACATATGTGTATTTACTGATTTCTGATATAAGGGACATGAAAGCTAACCTGATTCGTTTGTTTTTAGGGGCTCTTGGCTTTGGGCCTCAGTGCAAGTCCATTGGAAAAGGCAGCTGCAACAATCTAGTGGTCACCAGCAGTCCCATGATGGTTCAGCGACTGGGACCCATTTCACCACCAGCAAGCCAGGTCTCTACAGCATGCAACCAGATCAGTCCTAGCTTACAGAGGGCAATGAATGCAGCCAACCTGAATATACCTCCTTCAGATACCAGGTCTCAAGTTACTTTTTTTTTTCCCCTTCTTATGGTATAATCACACCCATGACTGTTTTTCCTTTCCTTACTGAATGCATGCCCACAGAACACACACACACACACACACACACACACACACACACACACACACTCAAGCAGCTCTTTTAATTTGAGCTTTGTAGGGGAATGTGTATAAAAACTGTGTGTGCCATAATATCATCTTAATTGGGAAGAATGGTTTAATACCTGCTGGCTTACAGTGTGAGTGAAATTAAGGCGCACTTTGAGATTTTGGGGCCTCTGTGACTAAATACCAGTGTGTTAATCTGTTGATTCCTGGTGAAGCAGGTCATATCATGGCCTAGAAAGATAAAGATGTTCCATGCGCATCCATCTTAGCTGCTCGTTTTTCAGTGTTATGAGTTGCAGCATCCTAAGGCTGCTTTCCAGTTGTTTTGTCTGTCCAGCCATACATTCACCCATCTAACCAAGTATCTTAAATATTTATGGTCCTGCATAATGTAATAGTTGAAGTTTAGGGAGATAGTTGAAAAAGTAAAGATAGAAATCATGAATTTCAAGACTTTATGATGCGTCTAGGAAGACATACTTTCGTGTGTGAGTTCCATAACATTTCAACACAATGTCTGATTAGGTGCTGGAATAAGTAGGTCCAATAAATGCTATACATCTATCTCCATGGGAGATAATTGAATAGGGAAATTACCTTCTCAAACAAATTTTTATATCTCTTAAGGTCGATATTACAGGGGACATAAAACCAAACTACTGTACAAAGTATAAGGTCTATTTCTATGTTTGAAATGAATTATTTCATCTTCTGTAAGTAGTCTTCTTGGAGAAATACAATCCAAAGTTTTTGCCTCAGTCCCGGATCTGTTGTAACTGTGATTTTGCGAAGGAATTGGACCTCTCTTCTGTGGACCTCTGTTCCTCTTCTTGGGGGACTGGAATCTGCTGAGATGCCTTGTAGTTCTGGGTTTCTTCCTCTTGTTCCTCCCCTTCCTTTTTCTTTTCCTCTTATCCCCCTTTCCCCTTCTTGTGTCTCTGCACTGTCCTCCTAGCTGCTATTTGAGACTCTGAAATCACAGTTCCTGGATCATTTTTTATGCCAATTTTTTCATGAGATGGAAACTTGTTTTTCACCTGAGATTTTTTTTGTGATGGGAAGCTGCTCCTGTCATTTTCCTATTGATGATTATGCCTTGAGGGACTCTTCAGACTTGCTGAGTATTGCATGTAAAATTAACTGTACTCGTGGGGTAGATGTCATTGGGAAGCCTTCAGCTTCCTGTCTGTGGCAAGTCCAGCCCATGCCTTGAAGGCAGAGAGTCATAATTAATGGAGAAACTGAAGGTAGGCAGGGCACAGGCTGCTCCAGCCATGCATGTATCTAGTGCAGTCCCTTTCATGGGTCGGGCAGGGAAGGGTCATTATCTCAGTGTTTTCTGGCATATTTGATTCCTTAGCATAAATTTTTATCCTTAAAAGATAACATCTTAGAGATGCACTGATATATATGTTTTGATTATGTATTCTGTGAGTCCTTCTATGGAAATAATTTTTGTAGGATGAGCAAAGAAACAGGAGTTGGGAACTGGCTTGGTGAAATATCGAATTTACTTTTAGCAATTTGGAAAGGTCACATTTATTTGTGATACTTAAATTGGTTTGTGTGTTCCATAAGAGGAGAGATAGGACAGGAGGCAACAGTTCAACTTGAAGGCATTTTGCTATCTAGAGATGAAGAGAAGATGGAGAGAGAATCAGCTTTGTGTATTGGGGGAATGCCTGGGGGGGAGGGGGTGGGGGGGTGGGGAGCTGGATGGGGACATAACTGTTCAGTCTGAGTGATGGCCACCCTATAAAAAGTTGTAAAATTTATTGTTTTTTCCTGATTATCTATGTAATTCTTACTCATTGTAGAAAATGTGGAAAATATGGACAAGCACAAGACAGTATATGATAGTCATCCCGAATCCTACCACTCACAGGCAACCATGGGTGGAATTTTGACATATATCCTTCTAGCTGTAGGCAAACATATACATCATAAGCATAGGTTTCCCTTTCCATCAAATTGATCTATAATGATCTACATAGTATTATATTTACTTTTTTCGTTAATATAAACACTTTCCTTTGTAATAATCTTTTGTGGTAAAAATATATTTAGCATCATATAATGACTTCTTCCTGCCCAAGATTCCATTTTATTAAAAAGTATATAAATAAAACTATAATTTTTATCAGTATCTTATTACTGGGCATTTGTTTCCCTTTATTTCATTATTATAAGTAATACTTCATTGGATCAATTCTGTAACTCTTGTTGCCCATCTCTTTTTCATGACATATATGCATATATATGTACACATATATATGTAGTCATTCTTTTAAGCATCATTTTGAGGAATTCCTTGTCATATATACGTTAGTATTTCTTTTGAGCTTGGCATTGAACCAAGCGGTTCAGCTTGGTTATTACACCTCTTACGGCCCCATGAGAGTTACTGAGCTCTTGCTTCACCAGCTACCCTAACCTGTTTCACTGTTGGTTTCTGAGTTTTTCATATTGCTTTTATTTTGTTTGAGTTATCTTTCTTTCACATATAGCTTCAAATTAACCAGTCACCAGAGATAATATGCTTAGGATTAGATGAACATATGGAAATGGAGATTTCTCTAAGTATGGTGATAGAACCACAGCTCTTTGTCACTTTCTTTCCCATAGGCTTGGTGTGGGTAGCAGCAGGGATTATAGGCAAGAGTTTTTTGCAATCTTTCACAGTCATTCAGCATATTGTTTCAGAAGGAGAACAGAAAATGTGTGCTCCAGTTGTAGCTCGTGTGACTTTAAGCCTCGTACACCAGGTCTTTTAATCAAGCAGAGCAGCATGGACCACATGTGGGGTATGTTGTGGGGAAAACAGTGGAGGATGTATGTGATCCAGCTAGGTGACTGCCTATCAAATGCTGCTTTATTTGTACTTCTTTAAGGAGTTTTGGTCCTTTTTCTGGTGTCACTGGGAGGAATTTCACAGAACCTTTTATTCTCTGTAAAACAGAGGTTATTTAAACAATCCAATTTACTTACTTCACAGGCTATATTAAATGAAATAATACAAAGGGAAAATACTTCATAAGTTAAAAATGATGGTTATCATTATATTGATTGATTACTCACCTTAATCAATATTTTTTTGGAAAACTTTAACACTCTGGTGGGTACTGGCGGAGATAAAAATGACCCCTTTTTTTGAAAGACTTTGAATTTTATTGAGGAAGATAACACCCACAGATGCTTGAAGTTAGCTATGTTTAAGGCTCAGTACAGACAGTATATAATTTTTCTGGAAAGAGGACTTTTACTGAGAGCTATTTGGGGCAGGTTTCATGGATTAGAACTTTGAAATATTAAAAGATCTGGGGTAATTGCTTAGAAGGGAGGTAGGCTGCTAGGCAAAGGCCATTTGTTGGAAATTTTGTTCTTATTAGGTGTTTAAGATAGAAGAGAGAGTTCTCCATTCATATAACTACCTTAGTGAATAGAACATAGAATTTGCTTTCTGAAAAATATACGATAACTGTCTTAGAAAACTGAGATGTCCAAGGAGTTAAGGAATGTGCCTGCATGGGGTTATGCTCAAATTTAAATCGAACGATACTTTAGGTGTATTTTGAGAAAAATAAGAAACATCTCTTGACAGTGGAACAAATGAACATGTCTCACTCACTATAGGCAGCCCTCAAACCAAATAATATAATTTCAAATGCAAAGTATATACAGATGGGTAAAATACTTTCTGCCTGCCATTCACTGCTTAAAAATCTGAAATCCTCCAGTATGACAGTGACCAGGCAAATGCACCATTTGAGAATGTTATATAAACCATCTAAACCTCAGGGTGTAAAGTGAAGTCAGTTGTCTTTGCCTCATATATGACACGACTACTGATTGGACTTGGGTCAGAAAGCAATTCTGTTATATCCCTGGGGAAGGGACCAAAAGGCCCTTGACATCCTATCACCAGGAGCCTTCAGCTGAGCTCTGCAGGGAGAGCTACAAGCTGCAGGTATGCTGGGAAAATAATTGGAAGTGTCCATGGGGAATTAAAAAACAGACGGTTCAGAAACCACTCTGGGGCTTGCAGAAGGACTTCAGTCCAAATATAAGGATCTGGACAGAGGAAAAGAAATCTGTGTCAGGGGCAACTGGACGTAAATTCCTGCTGTGTTTGTCATCGGTAAACATTACTTCACTTGATGGAAACACCACATCGACAATGGTGTTATCTACCACCGTATACTGTGCATTTTGGAGCTGAGATGTTTTCTTGCTGATTTCTCATGCTTGTAGGAAACAGTGTTTCTGGCTTCCATTTTGTGAAAAGAAGAGGAACAGATGGGATGAGAATGCTTCTATTTTTCCCTCAGTTCTTTTGCAACAGGTTGCTGTTTAACAGCTGGAAGTAGTAAATGGGTTCATTCTGGGAAGACAGACATTCTATACAATATTTTATTTTAAATTTTTTGTCAGAAAAAAGATCTCTGTAGAAAGCCAGTGCAAGTACATATAAAGAAGTCAGGTTTTTCTGATACACTACAACTCAGAATACACTATTCTGAGTTGGGAGTACAGTGAATTATGAATTATGTCCAGCCTCTTTGTGACAAATTTTCCATCCAAAGGGCATAGCTTTTCTCTTCAATGATTTTTAAGGCAATGATGTCATAGTAAAGCAAAATGAATTTTAAAGTGGCCAGACTACATTACAAAGCATTCTGTTATTCAGCTAACTGTTGTGACATGTGAGGCATGTTTTGTAAAGGGTAAGAAGGACAGGAGAGGAATTGTTGTAAAAGTGAAGTACTTAAAGCAAATGCTTTGCTCTCAGTCCAAATCTGCTCTGATTCAAGGACAACAGTTCATGGAAGATCCAAAACTAGCAGGTGTGATTAAACCCTGCACGGCCCAAATGCATAATTACAAATATGACTTGATTTCAGGCTGTCACTCCCATATATATTACAGCTGTATTTTATATATATTTTATTTCTGGGGCAATTTGATGTTGTGACTGAGTACTTACAGTGTGAACTGCTGTCTTTTATAGAAACATTTAAAATTCCTTAATGTCAGTGAAATAAACTTGTGAAATTATTATTAGGTCCCCTGGATGACTTTGAGGATTTACTATTTTTTTCTTTTCAAATTAAGCATAGGTTTATGTTTACCTCACCAAACAGATTTCACTCAAAGGCTGGGACTCTGTTTAGACTTGTGTTCTGCGATGCCTATTTGTAGTGTGCTGCACACAGTAGATGCTTAATAAATACTTGTTTATTTGGTTTGCCATAACAAGCTTCAATAATTATTCCTAGGTCTCTAATTTTTTCCCTGTATTAAAAAAAGATATTTAAAAATAAAGCAAGGACGATTTATTGTCATTTAAAGTATTAAGATTATTTATAATAGTAGATCTTTTTGTTTTATTATTCCAGTGAGCATTAGCTTTTATTGTTCTTCTTGGTAAAATGTTATTTACCTGGAACTAAAAGCCTTGGGTTTTATCTTAGCCAAAGAATGTGTGTTTAGCCGAGAATGTAATTAGGGGAAATACTTAAGGGATTGCCAATGCAATGTTCTTTTAGCTCTTAGGCAATCCATATCCTGCTAAAATGTTTGTCTTTTTTTTTCTCCCCGCCTTCTGGCTGCTGTTCCAGGTCCCTTATTTCGCGTGAGTCTTTGGCATCCTCAACTTTGAGTCTGACAGAAAGTCAGTCAGCCTTGAGCGTGAAACAAGAGTGGTCTCACGGCTACAGGGCTCTCCCTTCGCTCTCCTCCAACCACAGCTCTCAGAATGGCATTGATCTAGGGGACCTCCTCAGCCTTCCTCCTGGAACAGCCATGCCCAGCAACAGTGTCTCTAACTCATTGCCATCCTACCTGTTCGGGATGGAAAATAGCCACTCTCCTTACCCTAGTTCCCGGCACTCTTCGGCCAGGTCCCACTCGGCCCGCTCCAAGAAGAGAGCACTGTCCTTGTCCCCGTTGTCTGATGGCATTGGGATAGACTTCAATACCATCATCCGCACCTCGCCCACGTCCTTGGTCGCCTACATCAACGGGTCAAGGTCTTCCCCGGCCAACATGTCCCCACAACCAGAGGTCTATGGGCATTTCCTGGGGGTGCGCGGCAGCTGTATTCCCCAGCCAGGCTTGGTGCCAAGCAGCCAGAAGGGCGTGCGGGTGGCCAGTGGTGGCCTGGCTCTTCCAGCCTACGACGAGGACAGCGTGCTGGAGTATGAGCGCATGCAGCAACTGGAGCACGGCGGCCTGCAGCCCGGCCTGGTCAACAACATGGTGGTGCAGCACGGCCTGCTGGACTCTGACGGCCAGCCGGCGGGCCTGCTAAAGACGGAGCGCCTGGATGACTTCCCGGGCGGCGCTCTGGACTTGCCCCCGGCACCCCCTCTGCCTCCTCTGCCACCTCCGCCCCAAGGCCCCCCGCCCCCCTACCACGCCCACCCGCACCTGCATCACCCAGAGCTCGTCCACCACACCCAACCGCTGGCCCTGCCTCAGGCCGCCCTGGAGGAGGATGGGGAGATGGAAGACGTTGGGGGCAAGCACTGCTGTCGCTGGATTGACTGCAGCGCCTTGTATGACCAGCAGGAGGAACTTGTGCGGCACATCGAGAAGGTTCACATAGATCAGCGCAAAGGGGAAGACTTCACTTGTTTCTGGGCCGGTTGTCCTCGAAGGTACAAGCCATTCAATGCCCGCTATAAACTGCTGATTCACATGAGAGTCCACTCGGGGGAGAAGCCCAACAAGTGTTCGGTGAGTCGCCTAAAGCCCACGGGAGTTCATTGAAGGTGTATGTGGTTTAACAAACGCTGCCACAAGTTAGGCGGCATTTTTTTCTTTTATGGAGTTTGGATGCTAGGGGTCTAGGTATCCATGGTACCTAGGTATCCTCTTCAGCCTGAGAAAGGGGAAGTTTTCTTTAATTAGTAGTGGCTGGGGTATATCTCCACTTCTAGATTCTCTTCTGCAGATGTACATGACCGGGGAGGTTCACACTGCCACACTGTCCAAAGTCTTGGAAAATTGATTCCCACCAGGCACCAGCTTGAAGTTGCTGAAATGTGCAGGGCAGAGGAACACACACTACACCACCAGCAAGCTTTAGCTATTTTCCAAAGTAAATATTCAGTGATTTTCCCTTCCCTCCAATAACTGGGTGAGTGTTAGGGTTAGAGGGGTGGTTCTGATATTTAGAAAGGAACTCACACTTAGCAACTTGGCTAGTAAAAGTGTTGCTGCATACACCCACACGCCTGCACACTGTACCCTCCAAGGTTGTAAGACTAGTTAATGATTTATAGCCAGCATGAAAACACTCAGGGTTACCACAGGAGCTGAGTCTTACTGGATCTCCCTGAACTTTAAGGAGAGGGAGTTTGGTGGAAAATGTATAAGGAGAAAGAACCCAGAGGGGACTGTGTCTTTGGTGTTGAAGGAAGCGGGCATGGTGTCTCTTTCTCCCCACTTCCCCCTTTCACAACATCAATCCTGGAACTATCTCTGTTTCTTGGCAGAATTTACTGTTTTTGAATAATATGACTCTTAGATGGTTGCACAAACATTTCACACCTAACAGAAACCCTCAGGGTTTACAAGCAGGACATCACCCTTGGGATCCCAGGGTGGCTTTGCACAATCTCAGACAGCTCGCTTAACTCCTGGAAAAAGAAGAGCATGTGTTTTATATTAGTTTAGATGGACAGGAATATTTCTTTTACAGTTAACAATCTGAGAATTTTAGGTATTCCCTGGATATTGAATATGCTACAGGTCACTAAATGTGTGTAAAAAATGTATATCATTTGGAAAAGGAACTTATTTAGACGGTGGTTCCCCCAGCCAGAGTCCCTTCTTTCTGTAGTATGTCTTGATAATAAAGAACCTGGGCCATGTTTACCATGTTTATGCTTGATTATAGATTGGCCAAGTTGTCAGATTCACGTAAAAGCAAACCAAACAGGTGATAGTTGTAAGGCAAGTATTAGAAGCGCTTTTTCACCATCCAGTAGGTATTTTTGAAAGAGTTTTAATAATTTCTGGAGGAATGAAATTGCATTTCTTGTCCTTACATTATGCCCCATGTTATGATTCTTCTTAAGGAAAACTTGAAACTCATACATTGTAAGAATGCCAGGTTATATGACTGAAAAGAATAATTACATTCCAGCCAACAAAACCTTACTCTGTCAGTAAGGTTCTGCATTAAAAATGCCAGAAAGAGACAAGCAATTGAAGGCAATTCCGTTTACTCTGTTTGGAACACACCGGCCTATTGCAGGCAAGAAAGACATTCAGTCTCTGAAGGAAAACAGTCCAGCCTTTTAGTTCTGACTAATCCTGGCTGAAAATAGTTTGCTGGATTTGGCTTTACTGAAATAAACATATAGGCTTGAATTATCCAAAAAAATATTTTTTTGCATTGCAAAATTAATTTTTGTGCAAACGGATTTCCCTATTTTCCCACTATCCCCAGATTTTGAAAAGGCGTATAACTTTATAAAGTTGACTTTTGCTAAAGTGCATGATGACTATTAAAAATAGAAATACTTCAGTGAAAGAATAAGCTGAGAGGTGAATGTTTGCAGGCGTCTGCATAGCTTTTCATGGTATTATTCAAGATGGGTATGGGAGGTGATTTTTCTCTCTCCTCTAGTCTGCCTACTCCCCATTTCTAGATGGAATCTTTGCAAAATTTAGATTGCTAGATTTAATAACATATCAAATCTAGACCCACAAAGCATTAAATCACATGTTATAGTGCAAATGTATTGTACAAAACAGGGTTTCTTAGGGGCTGACTAATGCTGCAGTTCTTGCCTTGGGACTGTATATTTTTAGCAGGAATATAAGACGTACATATCATGAGCATCGTGTCTTGTGAAAACTGTTATGTTGCTGCCTGTCATCTGCTTGATTTGTAGGGTTGTAGCTAACTGGCAGGAAATAATTTTGCCCTGAAAGTTGAGCAGACTCTCAAGTTGTAGCCCGTGGAGAGAAGACGTTGTGCTTAATGTGGATGCGCATCTGAAAAAGAGGCATTCTTCTGCCTCTTGCAAAACCAGTCTTTACACTCTTGGAATCCAGACACAGAACTCTTAAAACTGAACAGCTTCATCTCTCACTTTTTTAGAAACTGATGGTCCTTGATTCAAAGCTCAAGATCCTTGCCAAGTAAAATGACCACATTCTTCTTTTGGAGACATGAAGTGATCTTTGGGTTTTTGTGGCTGTGTCACATGCTGCAAAGGCTAGGAGCAGTTTGAATTATAAGACCCTGTCCACTTTTGTTTTACGTATGTTTAACTGCTGTTAATTTTCTGTGGACCATAGTTAGAGTTAGTCATCCTTTTCACTCACTTAGCTTATTGACCCAAGAAAGATGTGATGACCCAATTGTGTTTGGTGACCATGACTACAGGCAGCACAATGAGCTTCTGGAAGTCATGTGAAAAGGAGGATGTGTGAAAGGGCTGTTCAGTGACAGCCTGCTTACAGTAAGAGGCTACCACTGGTGTCCTCCCTTGATGCCAAATTCCATCTCATGCATGGGAGAACACATTCTCAGAGTCTCTGACTGTAACTCCTCAGCCTTACCCAGAACTCTGGGATTCAGATCTCTCAGGACTTTAGGTGGCAGAACTGGGGGAGGATTGTTAATTTATTATTTGGTTAACTTACTGGAAGGAGAGAATGGTTTCTTTTCCCTTTCCCACCCAAACAACTCCACCCTTCTGTAGATCTCATTCTTACGATTTCTGTGGAGAGCCAAACCAGCTGCTTTCTTCCCGCTCTTGGCCTTGATTACAGAGATATTCCCAGCCATCGGCAAAGGCCTTGAGAAGTAAAGGCCTCAGCAGGCAGACAGACGGACCTCAGTTAAATCAGAAACTGGAATATGGCAATATTATATTAAAAACACCTGAGTCTATTCACTTCTGTCTACTAATAAAGCAATTTGTAGGTGCCAGATCATTCTATTTAGACCTTCCTGAGCTTAGACCAACCTCAACATTGATGAATCTAAGAATTATCAGAACTTTTGAACATTCCCAGGTATAACTTTGCTGAATTCTATTATGTTTTTCTGAGATGATAAGGTTTCAAATTCTCAAGTCAGAGCAAGTAATGGAGCCTTATAATTAGTTTCTTTCCCAACCCCGTGTTTCATGTTCCTAAAAGGACAATGTAAAGAATAACCCCAAACTATAGATGTACAGTAACCATCCCTAACAGTAGCCATAGTAAGTGTTCCACTGAGTGCACACTGAGAATGTTTTTACCGTAGTAGGTCTTTTTGCCATTAAGTTGAAGAGTATGCAACACCTCAGTAGCGTTCCCAGGAAGGTGTCCTCTGAATGAGATCAGACACACTTCTCATGAGAAAGCCTATCTGATCAGGGCAGAGTGAGCAGAGGGACAGGGTTCTGTTGCCAGGATCAGAAACACTGATCCTGGCCTTTGTGCACAAAAGAAAGCAGTTGGGCTGGGAGGTTAGGGAGTGTTAATGAGGGAATTAGGGGGAATGTGGGTCGCCACTTAAACTTTGCTTATTTTTCCTGGATGAATTTTATCCAATAGCAAAAAGGAATTTTGTAAAACTTTTACCCACCCACAGATTTTCACAAAAATGTCACTGACCAAAGACAGCTTTGAATCTTGTATGAATTGACTCATTTCTCCACAGACATTTTGCCTGGCAAAATGCAAAGTATTTGCTTTGGCTTGACTATTGGGCCGTTTGCTTTTTAAGTAACATTGGATTATGGAATACAAGAAAATAAATACAGAGCTGGGGCCATGTCCCCATTCCTCTTTTATGGACTGATTTATGGGTTATGGGCCAGCCTTAGCCATGTAAAACATTTCTTGAGGAAAAGTAAATTCATTGTAAAATATGGAAGAAGGTTTTTTTTTCCCCACATCCTTTATTTTATTATTTTGATAAGACTTGGCATTGATGTGGTGACCACAATTACCTGACTAGAAGGGACCTCAGGAAAATATCATCTAGGCATAATTATTAATTATCACTCCACAATCTTCATATTGGCAACAATTAATAAATTCTCGGGCTTCTCTGGTGGCGCAGTGGTTGAGAGTCCGCCTGCCGATGCAGGGGACCACGGGTTCGTGCCCCAGTCCGGGAAGATCCCACATGCCGTGGAGCGGCTAGGCCTGTGAGCCATGGCCGCTGAGCCTGCGCGTCCGGAGCATGTGCTCCGCAACGGGAGAGGCCACAACAGTGAGAGGCCCGCGTACCACAAAAAAATAAATAAATAAATTCTCATAATGTCAAGTATTGGAGGGTATGGAGAAGGGAATGTTTTAACATTGTTAGTGAGAGTAAACTAGTGTAACCACTTGGAAAAATTTTTGAGAATATCTAGCAAACGTGAAGATGAGCATATCCAACAAAACCATGTCTAAGTGTCTATCCTAGAGCAACTCTTGGTGGCAGGAAGACATGCCTTTGTGTTTTTTTTTTTTTAATAAATTTATTTATTTTTGGCTGCGTTGGGTCTTCATTTGCTGCAAGCGGGGGCTACTCTTTGTTGCATCACGCGGGCTTCTCATTGTGGTGGCTTCTCTTGTTGTGGAGCACGGGCTCTAGGTATGCGGGCTTCAGTAGTTGTGGCACCCGGGCTCAGTAGTTGTGACTTGTGGGCTCTAGAGCCCAGGCTCAGTAGTTGTGGCACATGGGCTTAGCTGCTCCGCAGCATGTGGGATCTTCCCGGACCAGGGCTCAAACCCATGTCCCCGGCATTGGCAGGCGGATTATTAACCGCTGCGCCACCAGGGAAGTCCCCATGCCTCTGTTTTTTTAAAAAAGTATAAATAACCTATCTGTCCATAGATAAGGTGAGTCAACAAACTGTGGTTTATTCCTAATGAAATAATATAAAGGAATTTAAAATTAAGAAGCTATATATAAATCGATATATCTATAGATTGATAGATAACAACATGGATAAATAGATAACAATGTTGAATGAAACAATTACATGCAAAAGGGTATATACAGTGTAATATAATTTATGTATATTTAAACACATGCTAAGCAGTATTATACAGTTGTTGTAGATACATAATTACTTGGTTAAACAATAAAATCATGTAGGCAGGATAACCTTAGGATAGTGGATACTTCTAGAGATGAAAGAAATAGGAAGACACGGGATGTATCTTTTATCCGAAGAGGGAGAGAAATGAAACAAATATGGCAGAATATTAAAATGTTTGGTGGTGGCAATACAGCTGTCATAGGTATCTTATAATATTTTCTATGCTTTGCTGCCTGTTTGAAATATTTTATAACTGTAAATATATATTTTTATCTAAAAAGAAAAGAAAAGAAAATCAATGAGTATAATACTCTTAACTCCCTTCCACACATACCAGTTTTTCAGAGAGGAGAAAAAAGCCTAGGGAAATTAAGCGATTTTTCTAAGACTAGAAAGTTGTTTGGCCATTGCCTACTTACTCCAAGGAGGTGGTTTTCCACTTTGGCTGACATTGGAATTGCCTGAAAAGATTTAAAAAATACCCATACCTGGGTCCTACCCCCAGAGTCTGAGATGTAATTGGTGGGGTGTGTAGCTTTCCAGGTGATTCTAAAGTGCAGAAGGGTGAGAACTAGTGCTCCAAAAGCTTCCACATTCTGACACTGAACTCTAGATAGATGAAAGCCTACCTTGTCATTTTAGTTAAGGCATAGGGAGGCACTGTTTAGTAGCAAGTACATTTTCATTATCATCGGTGTCCTGACAATGATTAGGATAATTTCGTGTTCCCTTGGAATAAAAGTCAAGACAAGGGATAAGAAGATAACAGAGCAGCGCTGGTCGTGGCAGAAGGCTTTCAACTGAGTGTCCATTTCATATGCAGAGTATTCTCTCTCTACAATTAATAGTCAGTTAAAGGTTGGGATGAGTCTGTGCTGAGTAATGAATGTCATTGCCACCTCCTTGCCTCTTGAGTTAAAAGTGGAACTGACAAATCTGTCACATTGCTCCCATTTTTAAAGGTAAAATAGAGTCTTTCCCCTAACAACTACAATGCAGCCTTTCTGCTTTTAATATAAAATGATCTTCAAAACATTTTTGCTACTATGGATGTTTCTGAAGAGTTGGTAAATTGCTAAAATATTGAATTTTCCCTTTTATCAAATCTGCCTGATGTGATTAAATAAATAAAATTAACATTAATATCCTCTTTGTCTCTTGAGGCTGAAACACCACCAGTGAAACATCTGGTAAAGATCAGAGAGAGCGTAGCTTCCAAATTGTATCCCACAAGGCATCAGTCTGTCAAGTATTTAATGCAAACTCAGTGATTTTAAAAAGATACAACTAAATCACAAGATTTTTTTCCCATTGATTTTACATAAGAAAGAGATGCCACCATATTTATCTGGGTATAGACATATCCAACATAGTGTAGACATATATATGTCACTATAAATTACAAACCCGTTAGTATAGGTAAAAACAAAACCACAGAAATTCTCATCAGATGGGGCATTGGCCACAGTTTATAAGGCGTCTGTCAAATTGGATTTTACATCCCAAAACACAGTTTAGAAACCTTCCATTTGGTAGTGGTTTAATTTTATTTCCCTTTAGAAGGCATTTAATCCACTTTACCTGAGGAACTGGCCTTTCATGAACTTTGTCTTGAAAATAAATTCATAGCAGATTTGGGCAAACGTTTCATAGCAAATTGTGGTTTATGTTTCTTTGCCCGGCACTTCTAGGATTAATGAAAAACAATAGATAATGAGAGAAACTTTAAGAGGCTGAATACTTGAGGCTTTATCCTCATTAAGCAAAATCATTAACTACATGACAGTTAATGTTCCTTTTAGTTTATATTTGTTTTGTGGTTTTTCTCTAATTTCATGCCCTGAAATAATGTTTTTAAAATTACAAAAAACTATGGTAATCTTTTCCTAAAAGATCTGATTAAGGGGATATATTTTAGATCTCCTGAGGTTTGTTCATATGTAGATTTTATTTGATTTATTTTTATTTTTTTATGTTTATTGGAATATAATTGCTTTACAATGGTGTGTTAGTTTCTACTGTATAACAAAGTGAATCAGCTATATGTATACATATATCCCCATACCCCCTCCCTCTTGCGTCTCCCTTGCACCCTCCCAAGCTGATCAAAGCACCGAGCTGATCTCGCTGTGCTATGCAGCTGCTTCCCACTAGCTATCTATTTTACATTTGGTAGTGTATATATGTCCATGCCACTCTCTCACTTCGTCCCAGCTTACCCTTCCCCCTCCCCATGTCCTCAAGTCCATTCTCTACATCTGTGTCTTTATTCTTGCCCTGCCACTGGGTTCATCAGTACTGTTTTCTTAGATTCCATATTTGTGTGTTAGCATACGGTATTTGTTTTTCTCTTTCTGACTTACTTCACTCTGTATGACAGTCTCTAGGTCCATCCACCTCACTACAAGTAACTCAATTTTGTTTCTTTTTATGGCTAATATTCCATTGTATATATATATACCACATCTTCTTTATCCATTCATCTGTTGATGGACACTTCGGTTGCTTCCATGCCCTGGCTACTGTAAATAGTGCTGTAAGGAGCATTGGGGTACATGACTCTTTTTGAATTATGGCTTTTTCAGGGTATATGCCCAGTAGTGGGATTGCTGGGTCATATGGTAGTTCTATCTTTAGTTTTTTAAGGAATCTCCATACTGTTCTCCATAGTGGCTGTGTCAATTTCTATTCCCACCAACAGTGCAAGAGGGTTCCCTTTTCTCCACACCCTCTCCAGCATTTATTGTTTGTAGATTTTTTGATAATGGCCATTCTGACTGGTGTGAGGTGATGCCTCATTGTAGTTTTGATTTGCATTTCTCTAATAATTAGTGATGTTGAGCATCCTTCATATGTAGATTTTAAAATGTATTTTTCTTAGTTCATTCTCCATCAGTGTGGAAAATTAGTTTGGTGATTTATTAGAAATGTCTTTTGTGACCTTTGGAATATTTCTTGATTACGTTTGCTCTGAGTGGTCCTGTTGACATCTTTGAGTCCAAATGGAATTCAAGTATGTAGAGTGAAAGACCACATTTATTTTTCCATAAAAGAGGTAGTCTGATTCTCTTTGATCTTTCAGAAGTGTTTTCTTCAAGCTCTGGGTAGAATGATGTGGAAAAGAGATTTTTTTTTTTTTTTTCTGGGCAGATTTATTAGTTTCTACTGTAATTACTGAGTCAGGGCCTCTGGACTATCAATAAGACAATGAATGTTGTAACCCTGGGTGGTGGATGTGTGGCTGGCAAACACACAACCTGGGTGGGCAGGCTCGATTTCCCCTTGGCTTGAACTGTGGGCAGCCTCAACCGGAGGGGAGATTGGTTGGTTTAGTGGGTGTCATCGCTCATATGGGAGGTTGGTGTAGATAGGAATTTGATGAGAAAATGGAATGAAACCTGTGTGTTCTTATTTTGCAGCACAGTATTTATTTTTGTTTTCTTGGTCCATGGATGCTGGATTTGAGTACAGAGAATAACTAATAATTTTGAATTTTGAAGACTTTAAAAAATAGTTAATTTGAAAAGTAACTGAGAAACTGGAAAATGAGATGACCTAGTTCTGGGCAGGCAGGGGCAATGTGCATGAGTAATTTACACCATGCTCCAAACTTAAGGCGAGCGTATAGTTTATTGATCAAATTGGGACAATTTTGAGAGTGAAAGGGGTTCTCTTTCCCTGGAATATCTGTGCAAAACAGGCTTGTCCTAGGAAAACTAGGATGTATAGTTGTCCTGCCCAAATAGTATATGCAGGGACTTCCCTGGCGGTCCAGCGGTTAAGACACCGTGCTTCCACTGCAGGGACCATGGGTTTGATCCCTGGTCGGGGAACTAAGGTCCCTCATGCTGCGTGGTGTGGCCAAAAAAATAGAAAAAAACAGAAAAAACCAAACAGTATTTGCACTGATGTGTCCAACCAATCAATGCATGCTCATTCATTTATTTGATCACTGAGTACAAGCCACGTGCCATGCCCTGTCCTGGAAGCTGGGGGTGAGTAGGTATGGAAATAAATGGGACATTCTTTTGAAGAGATCACAGTCTTCTAGCAGTGACAGCTGTGAAAATAGTTATTTACACAGTAATGAAACAAGGGCTATGATATAGGTCTATGCAGATTGTTTTAATGGGAAAACAGGGGAAGAAGCTTCCAGCTCTGTAGAGTCTTAGAGGAGGCGACTGCATCTTGAAAGAAGACAGTGATTCTTGCAGAGAAAAGGAAGGAAGCCATTCAAATGGAGCACCACAATATGTGATAACACAGGGGTGTGAAAGAGTCCAGGAAAGAAACAGTTCCTAGGTAGTTCGATGGTCCAAGACTAGGTAGGAGTGTGAAGGGAGGCTGGAAATTCACCTTGGGCCAATAACAAAGGACTTTTACTATCAAACAGGGATAATATTTTGAAAATTAGAAAGAATTACACACCTAGTTAATACAAATGCAAATTCAGTTGAAACAAAAAAAGTCTTAGGAGGCAGCATTATTAAGGAAGTAAGCACAGTGCTTTAGTGCATGTGAAATGAAACTCTGATGTCCCCCAAACCATCTCATTGTCTCTTAAAGTTTATAGTTTCATTCTTCATTGAAATGTATCTCTTGACAGCTATAATATGAAACACAAATTTTTCTTATGCCAAATGATAAGAAATACATAAATGGAGTGTTTGTCTCCACATAAATGGAGACAAACGTAAAAGTATTTTCTGTGATGGGCTTTAAAGAAAATTAAAAACCCGAGGAAGACTAGGGACCAAAGGCTATTTGAGCAGTTATGTGGAATGACTAAGAAGTGGACAGGGGCTGCATACATTATCCTGTGTATGAGTAGCCTTCTATTAGTTAAATATTTCCTTTTATAATCCGTAAAGTAGTGAAGTACTGTTAAGCAAAGGTTGGACTGGTACTCGTCATGTTGAGCTTGTCAGCCCTTTCCAGACTTCCTCCCACCCTCTGACTGCTAAGATTTACTGTGGAATTTTTTTCTTCTCAGACTGAATTAATACAGAGCAGAGCTAAATGTTTGAGATGGTTAGAGGAGTGCACATTAAGTAAATTCTCATCAAAATGGCACCCATTCCTGCTGATTCAATCTGGAGCACCTTAGGGCCTCATGCCTCTTTAGACAGGGGAAGGCAGAGTGAAAGCAGAGACTGGCCTTTTGTTACTTGAGCTTCCTGCTCTAGAGCACTCACCTCACCTGGGGCTTGAGCCTCCCAATGTTGGGCTATTTGCCTGTGTGACCAGAGAGCACAGCCTGGAGCCAACGTCAGTAGACTTAGGTGTTCAGAGTGCTCCAGATAAGGCATCTGACCGGTCTTGTCCTTAAAATTTACGAGGCAGCATCTCAGGCTTGTATTTATAGAACAATTTCTTTTTTGTGTTTTACCATGCTTATTTGAAAATGCTTTAAGTTTTAGGCTGGGAAAGCTCATCCTTTGATTAGAAATATTGCTACAAGTAAACTCTTTCTCTTCTGCCACTTCCATCTCCCATTCCCAGTCAGTTTCTAGCGTGAAACCACCAAATGGTGCTTTGTTAGCCAAGAGAATGGATTTGGAGGTGGAAGAGCAGTTGTAATGAAGGGAAAATGGGGGACCCCACCTTAAAAAAATTCTGAAATGGAAATTTGTCTTCCATTACATTTGTGGTGACTCTTATTGTCTCCTTCCCTCAGAATTTCCATGCTGCCTTAGGGCCCATGCTTTTGCTCCTTATTTTTTCCCTCCATCTATTCAAGGCTTGCTTTTGGGAAAAAAGTTCAGCAAAGATAAAATTCTACATATAAATAAATGGTGAATGACTGAGAAAAGATTCAGTGCACTGGCCTTCCCAGGGGTAGTTGCTATTTTCACTAGGAAGAAAGTGTTAAACCTCTCCCTTAGACAGAAACTCATTTAGGGAAATGAAAAGGGAAAGAAAATAATGGTCTTACAAATTCTGAGCTACTAGATTGCTTTAATCTTCACCATAGCCCTCAGAGTGAAGTGATTTGTGGAGCTTGAGATTCACATTCTCTTCTTTATAATGACATATTCCAACATCATTATTCATCTTTGAGTCCTACCCATGGCATCTCGCTCAATGATTAGAGTAACATATAGTATCTCTCAAATATATATACATACATCTCTATCTTTTTACTAACCAATCAACTGATCTATCTATGTCTGTGTATATGTATATGTGTGTGTGTGTGTGTGTGTGTGTGTATATATATATATACACACACACACACATATGTGTGTATACCTATATTCTCGGAGTCAGGATGGGTACATGGAGGTTATTATTATTCTATTGTTTCTACTTGTGAGAAGATTTGAAATTTTCCATAATAAAATGTTAAAAATAAGCAAATAAAGTTTTTGAGTTAACTTTTAGGAAGCAAAAGGACAGTTCGTTCGTTCCCTCCAACACCTCAGAAAATGTTGCCAGCCATTTTTTTCCTTGGGTATCCTGTGTTCTGATCTGAAAGCAAATTAATTTTTTCCATTGCTCTTAAAGGTCTCTAAAATAATTTTGTGTAAAAATGAGATGAGAGATACTCTTAAGCAATAACATGATATTTGAAAAGGCAAACGATAACAAGGAAGCGTTATTGGAGAATGTTAAGATGATCTGACTTCTGTAATAGACAGCCCCAAATCTCAGTGGCTTGGTACAATAAAGGTTTGTTTCTTATTCATGTTGTAATACACCTTGCTCCTTGTGATTGTACAGTGGCTCAGGAACCTTCAATCTAATAGCTGTGCAATCTGAGTCTAGGGTGAAAGAGCATGTTGAGGATTGTGCAGAAGGTTTGGAAGCTGGATCTGCAAATGACACGCTTCACTTCTTCCTGCATCCCATTGGCCCGAACTTAATCACATGACCCCAGCTAACTGCAAGGGGGGTTGGGAAATGTGGTCTTTATGTGTGCACAGGACATTAAACACAGAATATTGTATCTTCAGCAAGCAACTAGACGTCCCCCTCCTGCTTCACCCCTGACCTATCCTGGTTCTCTGTATCCCCTTGAAAAGAAGAAACATTCAAATCTTGATCTTTGAGTTTTTCTTGAGTGGCCACCCTATATCATCAAAGTGGTTTTGTAAAAGACCATTTCTTTTTTCTTATCAGTGCTGGCTTCTATAACTTGCTTTTCAACTTACTAAATCTTTCCCAGCCCAACCATTTTTTTCTTATTTACTCTCCAAGGATTCCATTGCCATACAGTCACCACTGCTGGGAAAACTCTTGTTATCTCAAGTGAATTACTCAGTTTTTCCCACCTTGTCCAAATTACATGTTCTTGGTGCATAATTCCCCACTGCTCATCATCTTTCTAAGTCATGAGGATGTGTGATGTCTTCATGTCCCACAGGCACTCACCCTTGAGGGAGATCTGCTCATTATCAAGGGCAAGGTCATAAATGAATCACAGAGAGATACACCATCGTGAACAGAAATGTGGTGTGAAGGGCTATTTTACTAAGACCCTGAAACACAATATTCCCCATCTGTTCATAAAGTAACTTATTTGATACACACAGTGTGGTCATAAGTTCTCTTCTATTCTCTGAATGCTTGCTTTTGGTCATGAACTGGCACACACGAAAGGAAAAAATGACAGTGTGCCTCTATGGACACTTTTGGTCCGTTTCCATAAATATATTCAAACAAAATGAAATTGCCTGGCTCTATATAATATGTCCTTTAGTGTGTTTAAGCTTGCAAAATTACCCCCAAGGATGACAAATTGTAAACATCATGCAATACCACAGCCGTGGTTCAAGGCCTGTCTCAGTGTTCTGCCGACATTCACCCTTCCTAGAAACGTTTAAAGTGTTTTAGGAAAACGAAGCTAGGCAAACAAGCTTATCAGGAACGACAATAAAAAAATCATTGATTCTAATTAGGAGGCGTCACACATACAGAAACAAAGCTGCTTTTGTGTAGTGGAAAGTCTATCTGTTCTCCGAAACACATGGAGTGTTTTCCAGTCGCTTTAGATAATGAAGCTGACAAAGTTTCAGGGCCCTGACCTTTTGGCCCATCTCAAGCAATGCAGCTGCACTTGTCGAAACTTGAAGGTGTTGGTGGGAGGTGTGCTGGGATACAAGTTGTTATAAAGGTGACAGTGAGACAGGTGCTATTTTTTCTGAAAGCCCCAAACTACATCATAAATTGAGGTGGGGAGTATTTAGGTTCTTGAGGCAAGGACTGAGTTTATAGCAGTTACCTCTAGTTGTTCCTGTAGCAAGTACTTCCCCCAGCAGCCCAGTGCATTGACCCACGACTGGTGAGGACTCCAGCGACTCCGGCTGTCTGGGTCAGCCTGCTCCTGCTCCTTCTCCTTCGTGTGTCCTGGGGAGATCAGCTTTATATTGTAACCCTGGTTTTGTGCTATGCTCATGGAATGGGGTCTTTATGGTGGAACCAGGCAAAAAGGAGCTGTATAACCTGAGCAAATAATGGAGAAATCACTCTAATTGCTTTACTCCATTGAGGTAGTAAATCAGAATCCACAGCTGTGTCACTGTCACTTCTCTTGAATTCAGGACTTCAGAAAAATGAATTTCACTAGACCACAGGGTCAGGAACATAGATCATAGTAAATCGATGGACAGTTTAGTTCAATATTAAGAGTACATATTGACCATTTGCAGTGTCAATGATTTATTCTCAAGGAGGAGTTTCATAGAAGACGTTTCTAGTTGCTTGATTGTACATTTCCTCAGAAGATTGGCTTGCTAATCACCATCAGTGAGTAATAGGGGTTGCCCCACCCTGAAAAATAAAGCCCATTGTGTTCTGAAGGAATGATACTGCCAAGTGTCTTGACAGGCTCCTGCTGCACTTGTCAAACAGCTGTGCCTGGGTGTGAAATTTTGAAGTTGGATTCTCACTTAGCCAAGATTAGAATAGGTTTAATTGAAGGTGTCTGAAACGGGGGACAATTTAAAATTCTTAAATACAGAATTCACACATTTCTAAAAAACATTGTACTGATCATTTCTAAATTATTTGGTTTCCGCCTTCATTTTTACTAACATAGATATTATATAAAATTCAAATGATCATAATATAAAAGAAAATTATCTTAATATGGAAAATGTAAAGTTATTTGTATAATTTTTTTTCACTTAAAGATCTTTAAGTATTTGGTTTATGTTTACATTTTAATACTGAGTCATTCCTCTATTTGCAGGTGTGCGTGCTCTCTGTGGTCTCTAAAAGTGATCCGCAGGTGTAAGACAAAAAGGTCTCTGATGACTATCTCTATTTCACTCATTCAACTATTGAGCAATTGAGCAACTATTTCATAACAACCACTCTTCTAGGCCCTGGGGATATAGCAGTGAACAGATCAGACCCCAAACTCCCTGTCCTCTTGGAGCTCTAGAGGGAAGGATAATAAATAATGCAGATGCTTGGGGGAAGAAGGTTTCAGACAGAACAGCAAGTGTAAAGGCCTTGAGGCAGTAGTGTTGGCCTGGTTTGTTCTAGAAACATCAAGGAGTCTAGTGTGGCTGGAGTAGAGTGAACAAGGATGAAAGAGAAGAGGAATTCAGGGAAAAAATGTTTAGGGTCTAGATTGTTTAGGGCTGGTAGTCCATGAAAGGATAGTTTTGAGTAGAGGGATGATATGATTTATATTATGTTTTTGTATAATTGTTGAATGCTGTATGGAGTGTACATTGAAGAGGAACTAGGAATAGAAGCAGGGAGACCAAGCCTCCGTAACTGGGATCATTGCAGTAACCTTCTCTCTGGTCTTCCTGCTCATGTCCAGAGGTAGAAGTTAGGGTAATCAATTGAGTTCTGGCTATATAAACATAGCCAGAACTCAGTTGACAGAATTTCTCAATGGATTGGGTATGGGATGTGGGAGACAGAAGTGTCAGCTGTGACCCCAGGGTTTGGAGTCTGGGAGGATGGGAGTTACCTTTAACTGGCTGTGGGAGGTTTGGGGAGAAAACAGAGAGTTTGATTTTATTTTTAAAATTTTATTTATTTTACTTATTTATTTTTGGCTGCACTGGGTCTTTGTTGCTGTGCGTGGGCTTTCTCTAGCTGCGGAGAGCGGGGGCCACTCCTCACCGTGGTGCGCAGGCCTCCCACTGCGGTGTCCTTCCCCGCTGCGGAGCACGGGCTCCAGAGCACAGGCTCAGTAGCTGTGGCACATGGGCTCAGCAGTTGTGGCTCATGGGCTCTAGAGCGCAGGCTCAGCAATTGTGGCACATGGGCCCAGTTGCTCTGTGGCATGTGGGATCTTCTTGGACTAGGGCTCGAACCTGTGTCCCCTGCATTAGCAGGTGGACTCCCAACCACTGTGCCACCAGGGAAGCCCAGAGTTTGGTTTTAGGCTTGTTAAGTTTGAGGAGCCTGTGGTGTGAGTCCCAGGGTGAGTCTGGAGATCAGGGAAGTCTAGACTGATACTATTTTGGGGTTACCTATGTATAGATAGTATTCAAGGTTATGAGATTGTCTGACCTGATTGAAAGTGAAATAAGTAGAGTCATGAAAAAATTGGTGTCTGTACTCCTGAATTCCATGAGGGGTGGGTGAAAGGAGAGATGAGTTGTAGTAGTCAAGTCCTCTTTCCCAAACAGCTTGTATCTCCTTTGCCCTGCTTTGTTGTGTTGCCCTGACCCTACCTTCCGTATATCTAGGAGAATTTCAAGGTGCCATTGAAGAGAAAAAGATAGGGTTGAAGAGGTTGGTTCAAGTTGGACTGCCATTGACATACCTGTATTTCTGTTTCCACATCAGAAGATAAGCAGACAGAAAACAAGGAGTACATGATTCAAGAGAATAAATAGGTTTCTACCGTCATAGTCTTATGCTCTTGAAATTGGGGGGTTGTTAATAATAGGATCCATATATCTTAGTTTATACAGAACTTAACAGTGTGTAAGCTCCAAGAAATAGTCTTAAGTCAGTTCTATCATTGAGGCGACATGGAGGTGACAAGGAATCCAGGAACAGATTGGATGACTTCTTGGTCAGTTTTTTGAGGGGATTCAAAAAATAATGGGTAACTTTTTTCTCCTTTTCCAACAGTGAGATTCTGAGATTCTGTCTTTTAATAAATTAATCTCTCAGTGAATTTGATGGTAGCTTGTGTTCCAGAATTCATGTTCTCAATAGCCTGGCTGATTTCTGCTTAGACAGCCAGCTCCATGAATGTCTCCGTAATGTTGATAGGGAGCAATATGAAAGAGCTGTGGGTTTGAGGTTTTCAGGGGTTGTACTTGGGTTCGTGTTCTAGATGTGTACATTGTGTGAAAGGCTCAGGGATTCTGTTCTTGGCCATTGAAGCCCAGGGAGTCTGTGGAGGTAATTTTAATTTTAAGATCACACAATTATATTTCTTCCTGCTCTAGAAACAGCTTAATGAAATACCTTTTGTGTACCATGTATTGGGTTTGTTTACTGTAGATTGTGATAGCTAGGGAACAAAACCTTACATTTTAGCTTTTGGAAAATTTTATGATGTTCATGTCTTTGGCAATAAAATTTCGTTGGCTCCAACAAGATGCCTCTTTTGTTTGCCTGAAGTGTTATGTCAGGTCTATATTCAGAGAAGGGATAGGGATTTTTTTACATTTATTTTTCCCTTCTGTTTCCTCTCTTCTCCCCCCATTTTCTAGCACCTACTCATTCACTTTATGTTTTCTTTCTACACAGAGCTATTGAAGGTGAGTACAAAGAGAAAATGGAGGTTTTAACAGTGCTTAAAATCTGTGTGTGTGTGTGTGTGTGTGTGTGTATTTCCATCCAGTGACTGCGAAAGTATATTCAGTGCTTAAAAACAGTGATATTTAATATTTAAGTCTATATTTTATAGAGTTTATATCTGTTGTAGGGACTGTCTTATATTTTCTAGCAGGGTTTACTGTTCTACTAGTTAGGGCAGGGCTTCACAACCTTACGCTATTGACATTTTGGACCAGATAACTCTTTGTTGATGAGGGCCTCTCTTGAGCATTGTAGGGTGTTTAGCTGCATCCCTGGCCTCTACACATTAGATGCTAGTAGCACCCCCTTTATCCCTGGTAGTGACAAAAATATCTCTAGGCATTCTGTATGTCTCCTGGGGGGCAAAGTTGCTGCAGGTTGAGAACCGCTGAGCTAGGGGAGTCTGAATTTATCTGCCTTATTCATGTGGAGACAGGGCAGTTATTTTGAGATTGCAGTCAGTGCCTGAAATGCAAATATTTGGCTTAAAAAATCTTCACTTGGCATATCCAAGTGAGAGCTTATGGGAACCTTTTCTTCTCTGGCCTCACCAAGGACCCTGGCCATGGCCTCTGCAACTTCTGATGACCGGTTGATGAAGAAGTAGTCCTTGATGCATTCAGGATTGTAGTAGGGAGGGATGTAAATTGTTCGAAGAACCTAGTTGACCCGGAATTGCCTTTTCTTATAGAAATACTGATGTAAATGGAGGGTTGGTTCCCTGTTCCAGAAAAATGGCTGTATCTAGAATGTATCCTCTTCTGTTGGGGAAGTGGGGATTTATCTAGAGCAGAACTACTATGATATTTTAAGCCAGAATCCCAGTCTTAGGTGAGAATAACCCCTATCAATATTCAACTTCTCAATTTCCGTATTAATAATGAAAGCATAGTACTGAAAATATACAGAAATTTAAAGGCCCAAATTTGCAGTTTCACTGTGTTTGTCTTTGCAATTCTCTGCCTTTTGATTCTAGAAGTGAAGCCCATTTCACTCTCCCATTTAGAACAAGTCATTGAGAGGGTGCACTGTTGGTGCCCACAATGGCACTAGATAAATGACTCATTAACAGGAAAGGGCTCTTTCCATCACTACTTGACTTCAATAAGGAAAGCCAAAGAACCTTTAGATCTACAACTGTATCAAGCCAGCAGTGCTTACAAGATTAAACTTTTTTGAAATCAGCTAATTAGAAGCAATTTTAAAACAAACAGCTTTCTGGAGCTTCATCAGGAAAATCATAGGTATAATTATCAGTAGTTACATGTATTATCCTAGAAGAATAATTTTCAAAATATAAGACACTGATTGTTTACCTAACCTGTTCCACCCAGGGGACTTTTTGACTCAAGACTGGGTTTGGAAATATTTTACACAGAATGACTAGTGGCAGTAATAATAGACATTGACAAATGAAAGTGGCCTTGTATGGTTTATACAGAATAATAAAAATCACCCTATGCTTATGACAGAAGAAAATTAAGTAGAACAGCTGTATTTGGACATTTACTTTTGGACCCCGAGGGGAAAAAAAAAGGTTTTCACAGTTCGAGACAGACTGTTGGGAAGCTGAACTCTACCCAAGATAATAACATCTTCCATTTGTTAAGTCAGGTTTACAAAGCACTGTCCCATGCATAATCTCATTGGATTCTCACAATAATCCTTAGAGGTAGAAAAGGTAGTTGCAGTTTTCATTTCCATTTTAGAATAAGGGAGCAGCTCATGTGACTTTACTAAAGTTTTACAGCCAGTAAGTACTAGATTGTAAACCAAGACCCAGGTCTGTTGGACTCCTGGACCAGCATTTTTCTCCATTCCACCACAGCCTTCCATAAAGCTATTGTGAGTCATGTTTATTCCATTTCATACTCTGCTTTTTTCTGGGATCCCAATCCTAGTTCCTGCCCCTACTCCACTAGGACAGCTGCATTGCACAACCCGGGGCACCATTCATTTTGCACACCCCCTGGTGTATTGCAACTAGAGGATCCCTGGAGAAGCACCGTGTACATAGGCCACATGAAATTCCATCCATCAGGAGAGTTTCTACCTGTGTTCATTTACAACTGCACAGCAATACAGCGGGTGAGTAAAGTGGCTCTCTATGCCTAGAAACTTTAAAAGAACAATTTTTTTTCCTTCTTTTCTTCCCTCAGTGTTATACCACTTAAAACATCATATAACTCTATGGTACGACTTGTGGAAATGGCTACTTGGGTTCTGCAAAAAAAAAACCCAAAAAAGCCACCACTGTTTCTTTTTATTTGGTTAAAGAAACACCCTGGTATCTGACACAGAATCATTTCATCTAGTTTAAGATGATGTAATTTTGTTCTTTTGAATTTGGTTATTCTGGAAAAGGCACATTTTTACTTGTTACAAAAGTATGTATCTCAGAACAAATGTATAGACACCAAGGGGGGGAAGCGGCGGGGGGCGGGGGTGGTGGTGTGATGAATTGGGAGATTGGGATTGACATGTACGCACTGATATGTATAAAATAGATAACTAATAAGAACCTGCTATATAAAAATAAAATAAAATTATGTCCAGCCACCAAAAAAAAAAGTATGTATCTCTGAACCATATATTATCAAGGAGTATTAGAAGTAGGTTTTTATTTATTTATTTTTGTCTGCGTTGGGTCTTTGTTGCTGTGTGCGGGCTTTCTCTAGTTGCGGCGAGCGGGGGCTACTCTTCGTTGCGGTGCGCGGGCTTCTTATTTTGGTGGCTTCTCTTGTTGCAGAGCACGGGCTCTAGGCGCATGGGCTTCAGTAGTTGTGGCACGTGGGCTCAGTAGTTGTGGCTCACAGGTTGTAGAGCGCAGGCTGAGTAGTTGTGGCGCACAGGCTTAGTTGCTCCACGGCATGTGGGATCTTCCTGGACCAGGACTCGAACCCCTGTCCCCTGCATTGGCAGGTGGGTTCTTAACCACTGTGCCACCAGGGAAGTCCTTAGAAGTGGGCTTTAAAAAATCATGTTTTTCCTTAATTAGTCAGGTGTCTTTTATACTATTTTGTTGTACCTTCCCCCCATTAAAAATATACTAATACACTCTCTCATGTTTTCCAAAAGTTATTTGTCCTCTTTTCATGAGCGATCAATTTTGTGGGAACAAAATGCATGTAAGAAGTTTAGTGACTAGGATAGTGTGTAGTTTAACAGGTCAGCCCTGGTGGGCAGTAAGGCCAATTAAGATGGAAGGAAAACAACCTACCAGTGTAAACCTCATTCTCTTATACTACCCCATCTGTTCTGGTTTCTGTTGTAAGAACTCTGATTTCTATTACCAGTGTAAAACAGACAGCTAAGTAAGAGTAAGAATACCATGACTTTTTATTATTATACCATTTTACACTTTTTCAAAACATCCTCATATAGTATGTGTCATTTTATTGTTGCAGAATCCAGTATGGAAGGCAGAATGGGCAGTCTTATTATTTCCATTTTACAGGCTAGGAAACTGAGGCTCAGAGAAGTTATGTGAGAGGATTGCCCAAGTTAATAAATTATAGGACATAGTCTTCTTTATATTTTTTGTTGTAAATCTTATCATTTTCACCCAAAAATAATGTTAGGAATTCAAAGGTAAAAACACACGTCAAGCAATTTAAATTCTTGGAATGAGGTGAGATAAATTTGCCAGCAACATCTTAGAACACGAAGTCACATATTTCAGTTCATACTTAATATATAATTTATTGTGTCCTGCAAATCAGAAACCAATAGAAATTGCGTTTGGAAGGGGCTTAGAGAGTCAAACCTCATCTTGGAACAGGGTTTTGTTATGGGTTGAATTGTGTCCCCCCTAAAAGATATGCTGAAGTCATCACCCCTCAGTACCTCAGGATGTGACCTTATTTGGAGATAGGGTCTGTAATTGTAGAGGTAAGCAAGTTAATTAGGGTCATTAGGGTGGATCCTAATCCATTATGATTAGTGTCCTTATAAAAAGAGAAATGTTGGACACAAAAACAGACATACACAAAAGGAAGATGGTGTGAAGAGAGGAACATGTAGAATGCCATGTGAAGATGAAAGCAGATACTGGAGGGATGCATCTACAAGCCAAAGATTGCCAGCAAACCACCAGAAGCTAGGAGAGAGGTCGGAACTAATCCTCACTCATAGCCCTTAGAAAAAACCAACCCTGCTAACACCCTGATTTTGGCCTTACAGCCTCCAGAACTGTGAGACAAAAAAATTTTTGTTATTTTAAGCCACCTGTTTGTGGTACTTTGTTACAACAGCCCTAGGAAACTAATACAGACTTTCCTCTGTGCCTGCCTTTGACAAACTGCTGCAGGTGCCACTGCCACTGCTGCTTTTCCTCCTTTTTTTTGGCTGTGTTAGGTCTTCGCTGCTGCGCGTGGACATTCTCTAGTTGTGGTGAGCGGGGACTACTCTTCGTTGCAGTGCACGGGCTTTTCATTGCGGTGGCTTCTCTTGTTGCAGAGCACGGGCTCTAGGCACGAGGGCTTCAGTAGTTGAGGCTCGCGGGCTCTAGAGAGTGTAGGCTTCAGCAGTTGTGGCACATGGGCTTAGTTGCCTTGTGGCATGTGGGATCTTCCAGGACCGGTGATCGAGCCCATGCCTCCTGCATTGGCAGGCAGATTCTTAACCACTGGGCCACCAGGGAAGTCCTGCTTTTCCTTCTTGGTGTCATAACTATAGAAAACCATGCAGCAGAATGCTGGACTTCATCTTGAAGGCAGTGGGGAGCCACTGGAATGTTTTCAGAGGAGAAGGAAATGATCAAATCTGTGTCTTAAATGTTCACATTGGCTGCAGTGTGGAGAAATACATTTGAGAAGCATGATGGGAGCAAGACCATAGACCTGTAAGGAGGTTTTTATGCTAGTCGAGTTGAGAGATGAAGAAGGCATAAATTATAGTGAGGACCCACTGAAGTATCATCCACTCCTTAGGTTTCAGTACAGCCTCATCTGCACACATTCTCTTAGCTTGTGGGCCAGAGCAGGATGGACCAGCTGTCTTGTGGTACACGTTCTAGTCTGCCATGCATCAGGGCTCCAAGCACACTTGTAGTTCATGTTTTCTGAAACCCAACTCATGGGAATTTGGGGATTATCACACCCTGCCCTGGACATAGGTATCCTTACTTTGAGCTCTGCATGCAGGTTTGTTTAATGTGTTTTGGAAGTGTGTGAGAGCTAACTTGGAGAGACAAATGAGTAAGTTTCTAGGAGAAATTAAATCATGAGTCTGTCTATATTTGAATTAAGATCCCTGGAATTTTATGTCTCAACTTTGATCATTTTTTTTTCACTGTAAATAAAAAGCAAAAAGGTGAAGAAGAATGACACTGTAGCAAGGGATCAGAAGAAGCTTTCAACAACTTAGAAATTAAGTTTAGAGCCATCCCGATACTTTTTTTTTTTTTATACACGGGCCTCTCACTGTTGTGGCCTCTCCCGTTGCGGAGCACAGGCTCCAGACGCACAGGCTCAGCGGCCATGGCTCACGGGCCCAGCCGCTCCGCGGCATGTGGGATCTTCCCGGACCGGGGCACGAACCCGTGTCCCCTGCATCGGCAGGCGGACTCTCAACCACTGCGCCACCAGGGAATCCCCCAATACTTTTAAGGCACATTTGTACTGTATACAGTTGGAAGAAGGAAATGTTACAGAGAGAGGCTTTAGTTCACATCCAGTTAATCTCTCAGGATAATTTGTTCACTGGATTCTGCTGCCAAACCTATGAGTTGCTTTCTTCAGGGGTGAGAGTTCGTCGATGAAGTGATTTATTATGTTTCTATTACACAGCATATTGATCATGCGCATGGAAAATGTTAACGGTGTCCCTTCTACATCATTCATCTTCCACTCTCTCCTTCATTATTCCCATCCCCCATCAGTAGTTCTTGTATCACAGAGGGACATCTCATTAGGAATATACCAAGGTCGGTGAATGACATGGCTCTGTGTGTTGCTGCAGGATTTTTAAAAGGCATTCATTACTTAGAATTGCAAGAGGGAATTAGCATTTAAGTAAGAAAGTGTTACAAAGGCTTGAAAGTGGGTCCTTCCATAGCTTCGGTGAGAAATTAAATTCTGAGAGACAGAAATTTGTTTTTATTTTCATATCTCTCAACTGTACCAGCTCTTCCTTCTTTAATCATCCAGTGTCCTGCTGTGTAGAAGACTCTGTGGGCCTCTCCGTGTGATACTGAGACCCTGACTTTAAAAAGTTATGAACTAGCTCTGAATACGTAAGCCTGTACGAATATTACAGTGAACACTCAAATAGACTGATGGAATAGAATAGATTCCAGAAATGACCCACAAATAAATGGAAGCTTAATTTTTCAGAATTCTGTGTTGTTTTGTTTTGTTGCTTTAACTGAATAGTGGGTCTTCCCGCTGCTTTTGGGGGTGATGCAGCCCCAGGACAATTGGGTTCTTGAGACATCATCTCCCAGTAAACTCCCCATGTTGATCATAGTCAGGATATAATGAGGATATATTACTGACAATGCACAAAGTGCTTCACATTCTACAACAGCACAGCACACTCCCATGATTATATTTTTAAAAAATATTTTACCCTGACGAAATATTTTGGTCACTGTGTGATGCTGTAAGAGTGACGTCCTGCATTGTAATACCTACTATGATATCTTCAGTTAAAAGCCCCAGAACAGGGAGGAAACTAGTGGAAGTGGTCATAGGAGATGCCGCCTCCCTCCATCTGCCTTCTTACTGAAGGCTGCATGGGTGTACCTCTAAGAGGAAGTGACAAGAGCATCAGGTGAGCCCACTCTTCTGCCCTGAGATGAGCCTTGAAGCCCAGGATTTCAGGTGGGCCCCTGATTCTCCCTATTCCTTCTCATAGTGTAGACATCCTATTTGTGCTATAGGTCTTCACTCAGCAGAGACTCACTCAAACCTTTTTACTTTCAAACCTAGAAGAAACTTTTCCTTTTGTCTCAATTTACAGTAGAGGCAGTCTTGGTTCCAAGTGGCTTTGGACGGCAGTAAATCCTAGAAAGGATGCTCCTACCCTAACGGATTAGAGGTGTGCTGCTCTCTGAACCTGTAGGTCCTTCTTGGGAGAAAGATTTCCTGCAAGCAGAACCCTCCCCGTGGAGTGAGGAGTGACTTTTTTTCTAGTTTACTCCACCCTTTGTTTCCTTTATTCCACTAATTTATAAGGTGTCTTCCCCTGATGCCACCTCTGCTGCTCCCCTCCCCTCTCTCTCGAGCCTTGTTTTGAAAAATAGATTACATTTCAAATAGATTACATCTCAAATAACTTCTAAATTCAGAGAGGGTATAGTCTTCACTACAAATAACCTCAGATTAAAGATTCTCCACTATAATTTTTCGTTTAGTCCTTCAGCCACTAGATTTAAGTAAGTTGAGTAACAACTATACTCCCTCATCCTCCAACCCCAATTTTTAAAAATTATAACTGATCACCAAATTAAAGAAAGGGCCATTGAGAGCTTAGAGTTCTGGAGTTATTCATAGGATGAATGCATTACTTTTGTTCTGGGTGTGAGTTAACAATACAAATGACCTTTCAGTTGAAACTATTCCTGGACTAGGTGTAGGAGTGATTCAGTCTATGTCTTTATAATGCAACTGGTAGAAAAAAAAGAACCATACACTCATATTTGCATTATTCTAAATACAGTCAATTAACAACAAATCAGCTTGTTATTTTAGTACTATGTAGAAACAAATTTTAAGTCACTTTTGGTGATTCAGAATTTTTCTTAAAATTATCTATTTAATTCTTTGGTGAACAAACTTATCTTTTTTTCTTTTTCATTATTTTCCTTTAAAATATTTTCTCTTTTTGCTTTTGCATTCAGATGTATTCCTATTACGACAAAATCTATGATAGAGAATTTTTTTTTCTTTAAGTCTGGATTACTGGATATAGAAAAAATACAGCAAAAAGCAAAGAACCCACATTTGGGGTTAAAGTCAACTGGGTTTGAACTCTTGCTCTGCCACTACCTTGTTCTGGAATCTGGAAAACTACTTAACTCCTCTGAGCTTCAACTTCCTAGCCTGTAGAAGGAAGATGATAATACTTACCTTGTAAGGTTGTTGGCAGGGTTAAGAAATGGAGAACTACAATGGCAAGCAATTAGGAGGAAATCACTTCTTGTTTTTGTTTTGTTTGTTAAAATTTTTTTTGTTGAGGTGTAACTGATACATAACATTATATTTGTTTCAGGTGTACAGTATAACAATTCAATATTTGTATACACCTTGAAATGATCACCACAGTAAGTCTAGTTACCATCCATCCATCAGCATACAAAATTAACTTTTAGGATTTATTATCTTGACAACTTTCAAATATGCTCTACAATATTACTGACTATAGTCACCATGCTTTATATGGTGTATCCCCATGACTTAGTTACTTTATAACTAGAAGTTTGTACCTCTTGACCCTTTTCACCTGTTTTGAACACTCCCCAACCTCACTCCCTTCTGGCAACCACCATTCTCTTCTCTGTATCTATGATTTTTACTTTGTTTTGTTTTTTTAGACTTCACATATAAGTGAAATCATACGGTATTTGTCTTTTTCTAGCTGACGTATTTAGCTTAGCATAATGCTCTCAGTGTCTATCCATGTTATCACAAATGGCAAGATTTCATTCTTTTATTTATGTTTGAATAGTCGTCTGTTGTATATATATACCACATCTTTATCCATTCATTCATTGATGGACACTTAGGTTGTTTCCATATCTTGGCTATTGTAAATATGCTGCAGTGAACAAGGAGGAACTTATATCTTTTCAAATTAGTATTTTTGTTTTCTTCAGATAAATACGCAGAAGTAGAATTGCTGGATTACATGATAGTTCTCTTTTTAAGAGGAGCCTCCATACTGTTGTCTATAGTAGCTGTACCAATTAACATTCCCACCAACAGTGCATGAAGGCCCCCTTTTCTCCACATCCTCACCAACACTTGTTATTTCTTGTCTTTTTGATAATAGCCAATCTAACAGTTATGAGGTAATATCTCATTGTGGTTTTGATGTGCATTTTCCTGATGATTAATGATGTTGAGCATCTTTTCATGTGCCTACTGGCCATCTGTATGTCTTCTTTGGAAAAATATCTATTCAGCTCCTCTGTTCAGTGTTTCATTGGATTGTTTTTAGTTAGGTTTTTTTCGTTTTTATTTTGATGTTGAGTTGTATGAGTTCTTTATATATTTTGGATATTAACCCTTTATCAGATATGATTTGCCAATATTTTCTCCCATTCGTTCGTCACCTTTTCATTTTGTTGTTGGTTTCCTTTGCTGTGCAGAAGCTTTTTGGTTTGATGCAGTCCCACTTGTTTATTTTTGCATTTGCAGTCAGATCCAAAACTTCCTCACGGAGACCAGTGTCAGGTAGCTTATATTTTCTTCTAGGAGTTTTATGGTTTCAGATCTTACATTCAAGTCTTTAATCCATTTTGAATTAATTTTTGTGTATGGTGTAAGATAGTGGTCTAGTTTCATACTTGTGTGTGTGGCTGTCCAGTTTTCCCAACATCATTTATTGAAGAGACTATCTTTTCCCCACTGTATATTCTTGCCTCCTTTGTCATAAATTAATTGACTGTATACATGTGGGTTTACTTTTGGGTTCTCTGTTTGTTCCATTAATCTATATGACTTGATATGATTCAAGTCTTCTTAAATTTATTGAGACTTGTTTTGTACCTAACATGTGATCTGTCCTGTTTTTATGCCAATACTATACTGTTTTGGTAACTGTAGTTTTGTAATATAGTTTGAAATCAGGGACCACGATGCCTCTAGCTTTGTTTTCCTTTCTCAAGGTTACTTTGGCTAATTGGGTTATTTTGTGGTTCTATATAAATTTTAGGATTGCTTGTTATGTTTTTGTGAGAAATGTCATTGGAATTTTAATTGCATTGAATTTGTATATTGCTCTGGGTAATGTGGACATTTTAACAATATTAACTCTTCCAATCCATGAGTGTGGAATATCTTTCCACTTCTTTTTTGTGTGTCTTCTTCAGTTTCTTTCATTAGTAACTTATAGTTTTCAGCATATAGTTCTGTCACCTCTTTGGTTAAATTTATTCCTAGGTATTTTATTCTTTTTGATGCAGTTATAAGGGATTGTTTTCTTAATTTCTCTTTCTGATAGTTCATTGTTAGTGTCTAGAAACACAACAGATTTTTATGTGCTAATTTTATATCTTACCATTTTATTGAATTTGTTTATTAGTTCTGACAGGTTTTTGTGGAGTCTTTAGGGTTTTCTCTATATAAAATATGTCATCCACAAATAGTGACAGTTTTACTTCTTCCTTTCCAATTTGGATGCCTTTTATTTCTTTTTCTTGCCTAATTGCTCTGGCAAGGATTTTCAATACTATGTAGAATAAAAGTGGGGAGAAGGGGACATGCTTGTTTTGTTTCTGATCTTAGAGAAGATGCATTAAGCTTTTCACCATTTGAGTATGATGTTAGCTGTGGGCTTGTCAAATATGGCCTTTATTATGTTGAGGTACATTCCTTCTATACCCACTTGGTTGAGAGTTTTTATCATAAACGGATGTTGAATTCTGTCAAATGCTTTTACTGCATCTACTGAGATGATTTTTACTTGTGATTTTTCCAGTTTTGTTCTTTTTTTTTTCCAGTTTTGTTCTTATAATTGATTCTAATTTCATACCATTGTGTTCAGAAAAGATGCTTGATATGATTCAAGTCTTAAATTTATTGAGATTTCTTTTGTGGCCTAACATGTGATCTATCCTGGAGAATGTTTCTTGTGCACTTGAGAAGAATATGTATTCTGCTGCTTTGGGATGGAATGTTCTATATATGTCTATTAAGTCCATCTGATCTAATGTGTCATTTAAGGCTGATGTTTCTTTTTTGGTTTTCTGTCAGGATAATCTCTCCACTGTTGTAAGTGGGGTGTTAAAGTCCCCTACTATTATCGTATTACTGTCAGTTTCTCCCTTTAGGTATGTTAGTATTTCCTTTATGCATTTGGTGCTCTTATGTTGGGTGCATATTTATTTACAAATGTTATACCTTCTTATTGGATTGACCCCTTTATTGTTATGTAATATCCTTCATTGTCTTTTATTACAGTCTTTGTTTTGAAGTCTGTTTTGTCTTATATGAGTATAGCTACAGCAACTTTCTTTTCATTTCCATTTGCATGGACTCTCTTTCTCCTTCCCTTTACTTTTAGTATATATGTGTCCTTATTTCTGAAATAAGTCTCTTATAAGCAGCATATAGATTAATCTTGCTTTTTTAAAATCCATTCACCCTCTCTATGTCTTTTGATTGGAGAATTTAGTTCATTTACATTTAAAATAATTATTGATAGATATATACTTATTGCCATTTTTTAGTTGTTTTCTGGCTGTTTTTGTAGTTCTTCTCTGTTCCTTTCTTCTCTTGCTCTCTTCCCTTGTGGTTTGATGACTTTCTTTAGTGTTATGTTTAGATGCCTCTCTCAGTTTTTGGGGGAGGGGGTATCTGCTCTAGGTTTTTGCTTTGTGGTTACTGTAAGGTTCGTATGTAACATCTGATGTATATAGCAGTTTATTTTAAGTTGAAAGTAACTTAAATTTGAACTCACTCCAAAACCTTACATTTTTACTTTCCCCTCCACCATATTTTATGTTTTTGATATCACATTTTACATCTTTTAAAGTTTATGTATCCCTTAACTAATTATTATAGTTTTAGTTAATTTTACTGCTTTTGTCTTTTAGTCTTCATACTAGCTTTACAAGTCATTAATTTACTACCATTACCTTATAACTACCTTTGCTAGTGAGATTTTTACTTTCATATGCTTTCTTGTTATTAATTAGTGCCATTGCTCAAAGAAGCACCTTTAAACATTTCTTGTAAGGATGTCTTAGTAGTGATGAACTTCTTTAGTTTTTGGTTGTCTGGAAAACTCTTTCTCTCTCCTTCCATTCTGAATGATAACCTTGCCAGGTAGAGTAATATTGGTTGGAAGTTTTTTCCTTTGCACACTTTGAATATATTATGCCACTACCTTGTTGTCTGCAAAATTTCTGTGGAAAATTTGCTGATAGTTTATGTATGTAACAAGTTGTTTTTCTCTTGCTGCTTTCAAGACTTTATCTTAACTTTTGCCGTTTTAATTATAATGCATCTTGGTGTGAACCTCTTTGGGTTCATCTTATTTGGAGATTATTGGGCTTCCTGGACCTGGCTGCCTGTGTCCTACCTCAAGTTAGGGAAATTTTCAGCCATTATTTATTCAAATATTTTTTCTGCCCATTTCTCTCTTTTCTCCTTCTGGGACCCTTATGGTGTGAATGTTATTCTGCATGACATTGTTGCATATGTCCCTTAAGCTGTCTTCTTTTTTTTTAATTCTTTTTTTCTATTTACTGCCCTTTTTGGTTGAGGTCCATTGCCCTGTCTTCCAGATTACTGGTCCATTCTTCTGCTTCATCTAGTGTGCTGTTGAATCCCCTAGTATATTTTTCAGTTTAGTTATCATGTTCTTCATCTTTGTGACTTCTTTTTGGTACTTTCTTATATTTTCTGTCTCTTTGTTGAAGTTCTCACTGTGTTCATTAATTTTTCTCCTTAGTTCAGTGAGCATATTTATGATCATTACTTTAAATTTTTTATCATTACTTTAAATTTTTTATCTCGTTTCATTAAGGTCTTTCTCTGAGGTTTTACCTTGTTCTTTTGTTTGGAACATATTTCTCTGTTTTCTCATTTTGCTTGACTCTGTTTCTCTGTATTAGGCAAGATAGCTTCTTCTCTCAATCTTGAAGGAGTGGCCTTGTGTAGGTGGTGAACCTGATCACTCAGCCTTGCCCTAGCTCTTGGTTGTCTCTTGAACCTTTATGATTGTCTAAGCAGCCTGACTTATTCTTGATATGTCCCTGTTGTTGAGGGTATGCCAAGACCTGTCAGTGTTCCAAGGGGAGGGATCTCATTTAGCACCTAGTTTCAGGCTGATTAGAAGCAGCAGCTTTTAAAGTATGTAAATAAGTACAGCTCCATGGGACTGAAATCATAAACCCTGCTGATCTCCAGATCACCCCTGGGTGACAGTTGCAAAAATAAAGCTCCAGATGAGTATATAAACTCTTTTCTGGAAGGTATCAGTGAGCTGGAGTGAGACCAGGGGAATGCTCAAGGATAGCTCCCTGCTTATGTTACCTGGGAGTGCCTCTGTAGCCTCTAGATGTATGGAAAACCTGAAGCTTGTCCCTTATGCGGATCCAGGACAAGTAAATAGGCCTTTTTAGCAGGAAGACTGGGGATGTGTTTTAGTCTGCTGTCTGTGTGGTACCCTGAGAGTGGTAGCCTGCCAATAACTGTCTTTCTGATTGTTACAATCACATGGAGCCCAGGCATACAAGCCTCCTCAACTACCAGGGCCAGGTGATCTAGAGGTGTCCCCTGTGTTGACTGTGCATGCCTGCTGGCTTTAACAAGGCAACTAAAGAGAAAAGGGGGCAGAGCATGCTTTGGTAAAGGAGCCAGAGAATGCCATGACTGCTCATGCTTGCTAGCCACAGCCTGGGAGCAGGGGAGTACGGCAACTGCCTGCCCTTGTTGGCTTCAGCAAGACAGCAGGATGGTGTTGCAACTTCTCGCCCCCACAGGCCTTAGCAAGGCAGCGGGAGGGTGTCATGTCCTCACACACCCACTGTGCTAGCACGGTAGAGTGAGAGTGCAAAAATGGTATTTGCCAGTGCCTCCATCTCTGGAGAAAGTCCCAGCTGACCCCCTGCCCCTCCAGCAGATGCTGGAGTAGCAAATGAATCTCCTTCACATATAGTCCAGGCATTTTGCAAATTGCTGCTTTGGTGCGGGGTCCTGGGGCAAATGAGACTGCCTGTGAGCCCTTTAAAAGGAGAATCTCAGTTCCCTATAGCCCTTTAGGTCCATTGGACATAAGCTCTGTTGGTTTTCTAAGCCAGGTGTTTTGAGGGCTCATCTCTCTGGTGTAAGTCCCAAGGGTTGAGGTACCTGATAAGGGGCACAAACCCTTCATTCCTCTGAGAGAAGCTCCAGGCTTGTGAGATCCCTTCCTGTTGTGAGTCACCACACCAGGGATGGAGTTTTTGGTAAGACCAAATTTCTCCCTGTCTTACCTGACTACCTATGGTCCTTTTACCTTTTGTTGTGGAGGAGCAGTTCAGCTAGTTTTCAGTTCTTTTTCAGAGGGAATTATTCCATATGTAACTGTAGATTTGGTCCATCCAAGGGAAGAGGTGAGTTCAGGATCTTTCTACACTGCCATCTTGGTCTGCCAGGAACTCAGTTTTTCAGTGTTAGTTCCTTCTTCTTTTTGTGTCAGCACATTGAGATTCAGCTTAATTTAGCTGTTGTAGAGATGGATCATTAAAAGTGAAGCAAATTTGTAACTAATTCACATTTGTCATTCAGGGATGAGGGAAATCAGAGGAGTGAAGTATCTTATTCAAGAAGGCAAAATTATTGGCAGAGGAGAGATTAGAACCCACCTGTCCCCCTTTCTCAAACCCAGACCTTTCTCCTTACAGTAAAGCTTGTCCGTTGATCCAATAAGCTTTACCCTTGAACGCTATAAAACATAGCATCCACCTAAACAAATCTCCCAATCTAATCACCGAAGGAATATGAGCGAAATATGATCTCTATCTGCTTGGACATCATATTTGTTATAACATAATTTGTTAATTAAGATGAAGTTAAGGACTTCCCTGGTGGCCCAGTGGTTAAGAATCTGCCTGCCAATGCAGGAGACACAGGTTCGAGCCCTGGTCCGGGAAGATCCCACATGCCATGGAGCAACTAAACCCATGTGCCACAACTACTGAGCCTGCGCTCTAGAGCCCTCTAGCTGCAACTGTTGAGCCCACGTGCCACAACTACTGAAGCCTGCATGCCTAGAGCCTGTGCTCCACAACAAGAGAAGCCACTGCAATGAGAAGCCCGTGCACTGCAACGACGAGTAGCCCCCACTTGCCACAACTAGAGAAAGCCCACACGCAGCAACGAAGACCCAACGCAGCCAAAAATAAATAAAAATTGAAAAAGAAAAGACAAAGTTATACTATTAATTAAGATGAAGTTATACTACGAATAACTTTATGTCTGTGGTTATCGTGAACCCCGTTCATTAAAATCTCTCCTGAAATTTAGCAGTACTCAGAATTTGGATGTCTTTTTGGTATAGCATGAGATGGCACCCAGGTATAAGGTTAAAATTCGGGGAATGGCTTATTCAAAGTGTGTGTGCATTTAAATTTGGACAAATCTTGGCAGATTTTATCTCCATAGGCAGTTGTACTGATTTATACTCGCTAGCCATATATGAGAGTGCCAGTTTCTCCTACTCCTAACTGCTATAGTATGTCAGCAAACTTTGATATTTGCTAATCTTGTAGATGAAAAATGTTCATCTTTTTAAGAATTCAGTGATCCATTTTGACTGTCTTTCTTGTTCCTCAGTCCCTCTGTCATCCCTGCCATGTTCCTTTCTTGTCTCTTTCCGTTCATCATCTGGTGGCTTCGGTTGAGATTTTAGATTACTTGAAGTCTTTTATGCATGGAAAAGGTGATCTAGAAAGGATCCAAAGTTAAGACATTTGCAGGAAGCTGAATTCAAAGAGGATGAAAAAAGCAACAAATTATTCCCAAGAATTAGTCAATAGCAAAATATTGATTCAACACATGGTTGACCTAAAATTCCTTGGTTTTTGGAGTGGGATTTTATGAGATGAGGCCTCAGGGATATTGAAGAAATTGATAAGGCCTTCTGTTGAACTTGTCCTATTGTGACCGATGAATGTGTCTTTGGTCTCAAATGGCCTAAAATTCAAATGGGTGGGCAGTAACAGGTCCAGTATACCCACTGCAATCTATGGAAGTTGTAAATGGACAAGTCAACCTCACTTCTGGGTTTGGAGGGAAGCTGAAGATACCTTGGCCTCCTATAAGCTTCTTCAAGACCAATATCTAGTCTTCCAGTTATATGTAATCCCTCATGGTACCATAGAAGGCCAAGCTCATAATAAGCATTTGTTCCTTGTTAGTTTAAAACATGCTATAAACTAAATGACTTTGGATTCAGGGCCAAAACCCTGAGTTCCTTTTTGTGTCTTTAGGCTACCCTCCTGTTCTGACTTTGGCTGGAAAGCCTCTGCCAGGCAGCACTGAGTTGACCTTTCTCTGCCCTCCAAGTGCCTTTGTCTTCCCTTCCTGTGCACTTTGCAAGAACTGTGCACGCTTATTGAAAACAGCAGGGTCAAAGTGATTGACTCTTTTCAGTATTTTTCTAGCAGGAACATTCATTCATTGTTTTAACTTTTTTTCAGGCAACATAGCATAGTGATAAAGAGCATGGGCTCTGAAGCCAGACAGCCTGGGTTTAAATCATGACTCTCGTGACTCTGCCACCGAGCCTGTCACTTACACTGTGCCTCAGTTTTCTCATCTGTAAATGAGGATAATTAAATATACATACATATGTGGGTGTGTGTGTATGTGTGTGTAGCTTAACAAAGTGCCTACCTTATAAGTGATCTTGTATGCTTATTGTTACTAATAATATTATTTTTACTTCAGACACTGTAAAGATAAGTAGAAAAAATGCTTGCTATATACAACTCCTGCAAAACGTTTTATACAAATAACTTCACTCACAATAACTCCATGGATGTTATCATCCTCTTTTTATATAAGGAAACTGAGGCACAGGGAGGTTAAATGAATTGTTCAAGGAACCTACCTAAGTCCGAAAATGGCCCAGCTGGGATTTGAAGTCAGACTCTAGAGCCTGCAGTTGTAAACACTGTGCTGTGCATGAAACTCCTCTTCACAGAGCGTGCAGTCTAGTGACTCTAGCATGCTGGCAGTAGTAATAACAACAGTCCCAGCAATAGCAGTAGAAGTACTGATACCAGCCTAGTGGTAAGAGGGTGTATTACCCTCTGCTTCACGTACCTTATGAGGGAAGTACTATTAGAATCCCTGCCAATGAGGAAATAGAGGAACACAGCTACCATGGTGGCTACATATATCTGAGTCATAGTTTGAGCCTAAACCTGTCTGATTCTAGTGTCCTGGGCCTTAATACCACCCTGAATGTCTCCAGTTCAGATTCCATGTCCTGGGCCAGGTGGCCTGAGTATGTCAGGCAGGATATCAGTGTGGGTTCAGTGGACTTGGAAGCTTTCCTTTTTCCTTCCACCTTTAGCTCTCTCTTAGCTGATCCTTCCTGGGAAGCCCCATTTTTTTCTTTTTTTTTTTTTGAAGTCCCAAAGAAGGTTAAAATACAAATTCTCTTGTGACACACCAACAGGAGCTGTAATCAAGTCTTTTTTTGGTTTGGTTTGGTTTGGTTTTCATTGAGTGTCAGTTTAAGATCCTCAGTGAATTTAAGAGGTTTCCTTAAACTTGAATCAAATATTGATTAAGCCAGGACCACAGTTTTGGATCTGTTGGAGTTTATAGGTAAGAAGCTAGTACTAAGAAATCTAGTGTTCTCTAGAAGATGATGAGGGCACTGGGCCTCTGTAGAAGTGAAGAGGCAGTGTAGATCATCTGTATCACAGCTCTGTCTAATACTATCTCTGGGACAAGTAAAATGACCTAGATGGGATGAAAATGTGAGATACATACCCTGAAGTCCCTGGGAGCCCAGACAGGACAGCTCTCACTCACACAGGGCAGAAGGGATCCAACAAGGAGCAGAGTTCTTGGACATAACACCTCTTATGCCAGGAACATGGTACATAGTGGGAGGTACCACTTCCTCTTTTTGATCACATGGAAATGTGGATTTCCCCTCTTCACTACCTGATTAATGAAGATACCTGAGAATTTAATTTTTTAATGTTTTTAATATTTTTATGTTTCGGCAATGTTCCTTCTCAGTAATTCTCCAATAATTTTGAAATAGTAATATATTTTCATCTCCCCTTTATTTCATATATTTGAATTTTAAAGCCATGTATATAAATACACAATTCTGCATTATCTCCAGTATTGTATATGTATATATAAATATATGTATATATTCATACACACAAACGCATATACTTACATTTGTTTTCTCTTAAAACTTTTGTAAAGGGGAAAAACATATTATCCGCTGCATCCACTATTCAAGATTGGACTTTTCAGGAATTTTTATTTTTCATTTTTGCGATAAATTCATTACACCGAGCTATTTTATAGGTGATCAATGTCTCCTTTATATAATGGAGTGATGTATCCTCATAGAACCTGAGCTTAAATTGCCACACTGCAGTTGTGACAAGCATTAATATTTGGTTATTAAGAGGCATGAAAAACTAGCCCAGCTAGGAATATTTGTGACTAGTCCATAAAAATAAAAATAAAGCCAACATTTACGTTTTGTTTGAAGAAAGTTGTGAGGGAGAGCCTTTCTACCAGCTTTGTTTTAACATAGACGCATTGATATAGATGTTTCTGTCAAAATTAAGTCATTGGTAACTCCATTTGAAGAGCTATTTCATTTTCTTTCTGAGGAATGACTACAGGCCTTTTGGGGTGAGGCCCTTTTGACTGGCAGGCTGCCATGTAGGATTTGGCTGTGAAGTACGTGGGCTTTTTTTTTTTTTTTTTCCCGTGGGCTTTTTGAAAAGGAGTATTAGTATATCTCTTTTGGCCATGGTTTTAAAACATAGGACTTCATAAATACTGTGAAATGTCATCGTGTTTTTTGCATCATAGTAAAAGGCAGTGCACTTTACAAGGAACATGACACTAGATTGTAAGATCGTTGAGGGGAAGGACAAGGTCTTATTTATCTCTTTGCTCCCTAATATCAGAAACATACCCCACATTTAGTTGGTGCTCAATAAATACTTATTGAAGTGAATTCAGTTTAAAATGGTGAGTATCCAGTTTTAAGAAGATAATTGCCATGTGAATTTTTACTTAAAATAGCCTTTCAAATTTGGCTTAAGGGACAGACATCTTATTGAATAACTTTGGGACACCTTAGGACGGGGAAAATAAGGGAGGATTGTATTTCTCTTCTGTTGACCAACATTCATTTCTCATTTCAGTAGGTACTAATTAAGTGAGAACATTTCTTTTTCTTAACCCTTCTCTCCCCTTTGATTAACTAATTGATATACCAAATATTTATTAGGCATATGTTTTATATCAAGGATTGGGCTAGGCTATGGGACTGCAAAGGTAAATAAAATGTAATACTTGCTTGCAAAAGGAGGCAGGTCAGTAAATTAATGGTTGCAAGTTGCCTTGATAAGAAGCATTTATCTACATGGTACTAACCTCTGTTCTATCACATTTTCTTTCCCATCTTCTCTATTCTTTCTCCCTTTGAGAAGTATAATTCTTGTAGGTTTTGTGGGGGTAGAGGAGAAATCCAGATCTACCATGCTGTGACAAGCAAACATTGTCTGGCCAGTCAGCTGTGTTCCACTGTGGCAAATGCATTGAGAGCTTATTATTTAATGAGATGTGAAGTCTATCTGCAAGTGATCTGAAGTTCATTGGTCAATCACATGGCTGTAACTAACTGTAATACAAAATAGATAATGGTAAATGGGATAATCGGGGATAGATAATCTCTTCATGTGTTTAGGGGCCCGAGAGAACACTTCTGTGTGTGGAGGCAGAGGGGGGAAGGGAGGATTGGAGGAAGAAAAGTGAAGACTTCATGGAGAAAATGGTCAGGTTTCGGCTGGGTAATAGAATGGGTACCTTAGGGCTATCACACCACATAGGAATATGGGTACTGCATATTTCCATATTAGGTGCTCAATGAATATTTATCTCACATATATGAATCTTACGTTGTTGCTTTTTTTTTTTTTGCGGTACGCGGGCCTCTCACTGTTGTGGCCTCTCCTGTTGCAGAGCACAGGCTCCGGACGCGCAGGCTCAGCGGCCATGGCTCACGGGCCCAGCCGCTCCGCGGCATGTGGGATCTTCCCGGACCGGGGCATGAACCCGTGTCCTCTGCATCAGCAGGCGGACTCTCAACCACTGCGTCACCAGGGAAGCCCTGTTGTTGCACTTTTTTCCCTTAAATCTCCTATTGTTTTCTAACTTTTAATGTGGTTGTCAATATAAGTGTATTTTCAGCTCTGTGAGGACAGAGTTCACATTCTGTACTTTTTGTTCTTTATAGCACGGAGCTTTCAAACTGTTTGAAAGGCACTGAAGGATTTAGTTGGAGTATTTTCACCAGAGGAGTTAGGTTTTAGATCTATCTGGAAACTGCTGATTGTTTTCCTATTTTGTTTGTAAGGATGTCATTTTGGAATCCATTTGCCTTTTCTTCTTTTATCTCAAAACTTTTTATCACCTTCACTCAGTAGTGGTTCTGTACAGTTTTGGCTGTGCATACATTCAAGGCTCTCACTTGAAAGTAAAATATGTGTTTTATCCACGACCTAAATAATGGATGAAAAAACAAACAGTTGATACGTTTTAACAGCTATTCTACCTCTGCACTCAGTCTGACCATAATAAACCTAAAATTTATTGCTATTACCTATTAGCAGTATTTTAGATTTTTCTCTTCCTTGCCTCCACTTAACATGAATTATTAGCTGCAAACTAGTATAATTATTGCTTTTTTAAATTTGAAACTTAGACATATTTTCTTGGTCAATCCAAGTTTATGAAACAATTGCAAGTTGACTGTCAAGGGTATGCAAAGCACTATGCTAGAAGCTTGTAGATGCTGTGGAGGTAAGGAGGGGAGAGTCCCTGCCTTCTAGGAGCTCATTACCCAGCATGGAGGACATGTCTATAAATCATTCCATTATCAGTTAGACTGTGTAGAATGTCACAACTAAAGAACAACACGACTTTGTAGGAATTGAGGGGGAGAAAAGAATAATCTACACAGAGATTATCCAAGATCATAGGTTTCTTTGGTTAATGAAGTTCCATGATGCCTAAAATCCCGACTGTGCACAGTGCCAGGTACATACTATAGTGCCTCCTCAGGCTATGTTGAAAGGTAGTACGCATGGGTGGTAAAAAAATCTAAAACTCTATAAAAGGGTATACAGTGGAAAGTAAGTCTGTCTCTTAACATATTCCATCATCTTTCCTCGCTAGAGACACCCGCTTTTCACAATTTCCTGTTTCTGATTAATTGTTAAAGATTTATTTCTGGAAGATCCTTTTAAAAATGTCATTGAATTCAATCCAGCATAATAAACATTCTGCAAATGCGCCAGGTGCTGTATTAGGTACTGCCAATACAAGACTGGGATTCTGATTCCCGAGAGTTCACAGTATGATACAGTAAAGATATGACTTGAAATATAACATGTTCAATGATTTGATAAAAGTTATGGGATAAGTGTTCTGATAACTCAGAGGAAGAAATGAATGACTCATTGCCCTAGAGTGAGGCTGGTACAGTTTTAAAGAGGTCGTGATCTTTCATCTGGGACTTGGAGATGAGCATTTCACTAGACTGAGGTAGAAAGAACCATATGTTCAAAGAAATAGAAGACAAAATACATGTTGAATATATCAGTAAGGCTAGAGTGTAGGATGTGTGCAGCGGTAAGCATCTGGAGGTTGAGGCCAAATTGTTGGGGACACTGAATTTCTCATCTTATGAAGTGTGGATGTCATCCTGTATGAGGGTGAAAGGAAGTGGTTGAAGGTGTGTGAGAATGGTAGGGACACAAGGCATATCTGTCTTTTGGAAGGATGATTTTGGTGGTCCTCTGAAGGCTGTAATGGGCAGGGGAGAATGTGTAAGTTTGGGGATCAGTTAGGATTATAACTCTGGCTACTACCTGGACAGGATGACTTGAGATGGTGTCAGTGGAAATGAAGAGAAAAAAGATCTGAGAGATATCACAGAAGGAGAAATGACAGGCTCTGATGATAATAGGAATGTATTGGCCATGTTCCTATCTCAGGATTTGTACTCTTGCTAAGGGACACTCATGGATGAATTAGACATAGTTTTGTCTAACAGTCTAGTGAGAAGCAGAGCATTTTCAGGATTCAGAGCAAGAAATGAGAAGGGAATCCCTAGAAACCATCAACATTTAAATGGCGGGTGAATAAAGTCATCGGTGATAGAAGCAAATTGATTGATTATAAAGCAGAATGAGACAGTCTAGAATAGCAGTGGTGAGAGTTTGAGCAAGGAGAAAGTGTTCCATAGTGTCTGACCACTGATACTGAGAAGTCAGGAGAGTGAAGACTGTGAGAGAGCTTAGGCAGTTAGAAAGTCAGTGTTGGCTTCTGAGGGAGAATATGACTTATTTGGCAAGGAAAGAAAGGTCAAGGCAGAGGGCCTTGAGGGGAGAGGAGATGAATTATGAACCGCTGACTATGAAGTGGGCATCATGAAAAGACGTAGGACTGGGCATACCATCTCTCCTCGTGCCATCTACTCAGTGAATTTTGCCCAGGGTGGTTGGTAAATATGAATCTAAATGTGGGAACTGGAGGAGACAGAGCTGATTGTCTATGGTGTGAAGGATGGCAGTTGTAAAAGATGGCGACCAAGGCAGGGAGAGGGTGAAGGTTCTGCAGAGCCGCCATGGGGCATCCGTTCTTGGCAGTGAGTCTGGGATGTGTCTGTCCACTGCCTTCACTGGCAAGCTCTTTTGTTGTTTCTGTTGAGTATCTAATTTTACGTATAAACTCAAACGAGATCATTTTCTCTGGGCTTTTTTTTTTTTTTTTTGCCCGGAAAAGTTTCGCATTCTTTTGCTTGTAAAACTTGATAGTCGCTTTTCATCACAGATGGGACCAACTCTGTCTGCATTTTTCTGACCTGCATCAATGTGAATGCAGGAGGGTTCTTGGGAAAAAAGCAGCGCGGTGCCAGATAGTATAGAAGGTCCCTGTGTGTAGCTTGAGATGTACAGATTAATGGCCACAGTCCTGACGTGGTGTTCTGGAAACAGCGTCAATCTACACAAGGGGGAAGCTGAGGAGTTTGTTAGGTCACCAGAGCCTGGAGCTTGAAGCGCAGCTTTAGTGTACGGCATGCTTCTGTTGTTTATAACTTTCTGTAATGTGTGATAACAAAGAGCAGTGTGTGGTAACAAAGAACACTCTGTTACCACAAGTTATTTTAACCACCAGCCTTCGGCTGCTCATCCTTTCTTCCCCTTCTTCCTCACAGCTCTGTTTCTGGCTCCTTGTCTCTGTCACCCACTTCCACCTCCTCCCCAGCTGCTCCTCCTTGTCTCCTTGTATGAAGTCCTTCCTCATGGCTGTTTCTCCTCCACCACAGCAAACCTGCTGGAGGCTTTTGGCTTCATAACATTAGCGGTTTGCCATGATTTTCCCCTCCCCTTGCACTAACATTTCTCTCAAGGGTTCTTCAAATTTAGAGAACCACAAGATGAAGGATATTTTATGGGTCTTTTCAGTTTAACGGAAGTCTGGGAATTGTGTGTGTGTGTGTGTGTGAGAGAGAGAGAGAGAGAGAGAGAGAAAGAGAGAGAGAGAGATCAGAGGTTTTGAGGGCTTCATAGTCATTTTCTCTCTTCCCAGAGGACTCCATGTCTTTTTAATGCTACTAAGCTAAAAATATAGAATAAGCTTTATTAAATGGACCTGGAGAAGTCAATGTGTTTTGTTCTTAAAAACCTGGCCTCAGATTCTGAATGGTATCCAAACTCTGGAATAACATGTGCCCCTGTGAAGAGAGGTGGGCAATCAGATGTGACCATGGTATAAATGGTGATGAACCCAGAATGGTCAAACAGAGGCAGTTTCTTTCTCTAGAGATAATTTCTACATGTACTGCCTTTTTCTTTTTCTGGCACGAAATAGCAAGTGAAATCAGAATTGTTGGTGTAAGCAAATGATACATGACGTAAGAGTGATTTTTTATATTTTCCTTGTGCTTTCTGTGGTGGATTTTTTTTTTTTTGGCTTAGTTTATTGAACACACCTGAAATGTTTTTCTCGAACCCCTTTACTCTTAAATCTTGTTGTTCATATTTTCAGTAGTATAAATTATACCTGGAAAGAATATAAAAAGCAATTCAAAGATTTCAATTTAAAAATCCTTGTGTATTGACTTTTTGACCTTTGAAAAGTCAATTAACACCTCCATTTCTTAGTTTCCTTATCTGTGGAATGGGGGAGTTGAACAACATAAACTCTGAAGTCTTGTCCATTTTAAACATACATTAATAATAGGACAAACTCAGGGCTGGATATACTGGATTTCACCTAGTATTTCAATCCCATGTGTCTGGTTGCAGCTACCTAGAGGGCTATGTAAGGATTAGAGACTGCCAGGCTCAGTTGGAAAGAGGAAGGTATTGATTAGTGATGTCTGCCTTGAATGTAGTATTTAGGAGTGGTGGTATGTGTTTTGAGTTTTTACCATTTTTTCTCTAACCCTACTAAGAGGGACCACAGGGCAATTATGTTTTCATATTACACACACACACACAAATACACATCTCACTTGAACCAAATCATTGATGAGACCACAGGCATGGGTTCTATTCCTTTTTCTGATGATTTAGCTTCAATTAAGTCAAATTTATGCTCCATGACTCATGTCTTAAAACCAAGAGGAATAGAGAAAAGGGTGTGTAAGTGACTTCTTTTAAATACATCACTGCTTCAGACCCAGATGTTCTAAAAACTTGTTCACTTGCAGAGGACAAGGTGCTAAGTTATAGCCAGTTACCACCTAATGTAGTATATCATTGAGCCCTAAAATGTTACTTTTTTTTAGTAGCCATGGGCTAGGAACAAAATGGTGTAGAGAAATATGTATGGGAAATTATGTAAACTAAATCTTAAGTCAGTTTCAAAAATTTAATTTTTATAATTATAATTAGTTATAATTTTATGACTAATATTCTTTATAACTTCTTTAGGAAGTTTGACAAAATTATGCTTTCAAAATATCCAAATGAAGAGTGGAAGAGCTACAAAACAGTATTTTTAGAATGCTAGATAAAGATGGGTGACGTTCATCAGATTTCAAGGTTCATCTTGACCTGCTGCCTCTCGGGACACTGATCAAAGTTTCGTGAATCCTTCTGATGCGGAGTTATTCATTAGGGTTCTCAGCACATAATTATGGACTGTCAGAAGATTTCAGTTTTGTGTAATAAATGAGTAGCATGCCTGCAGCTTGCTGAGGTGCTAGCTTAATAACCTCATAAGATAGGTTGTTTTTCTTATCCCTCAAGACCTGAGAAAACTGGTTTTTATCTTGCCCACCCCATCTCAAATGAAGATGAAAAGTTGAAGACTTAGATTTCTTTAAAAGTTTCTTTCTTTCTTTTTTTTTTAACATCTTTACTGGAGTATAATTGCTTTACAATGTTGTGTTAGTTTCTCCTGTATAAGAAAGTGAATCAGCTATATGTATACATATATCCCCATATCACCTCCCTCTTTCATCTCCCTCCTACCTTCCCTATCCCACCCCTCTAGGTGGTCACAAAGCACCTAGCTGTTCTCCCTGTGTGATGCAGCTGTTTCCCACTAGCTATCTGTTTTAACATTTGGTAGTGTATATATGTCAGTGCTACTCTGTCACTTCATCCCAGCTTACCCTTCTGCCTCCCTGTGTCCTCAAGTCCAGTTTCTATGTTTGCATCTTTATTCCTGTCCTGCCCCTAGGTTCATCAGAAACATTTTTTTTTTTTTTTTAGATTCCATATATATGTGTTAGCATACGGTATTTGTTTTTCTCTTTCTGACTTACTTCACTCTGTATGGCAGACTCTAGGTCCATCCACCTCACTACAAATACCTCAATTTCATTTCTTTTTATGGCTGAGTAATATTCCATTGTATATATGTGCCACATCTTCTTTATCCATTCATCTGTCGATGGACACTTACGTTGCTTCTATGTCCTGGCTATTGTAAATAGAGCTGCAGTGAACATTGTGGTACATGACTCTTTTTGAATTATGGTTTTCTCAGGGTGTATGCCCAGTCGTGGGATTGCTGGGTCATATGGTAGTTCTATTTTTAGTTCTTTAAGGAACCTCCATACTGTTCTCCATAGTGGCTGTATCAATTTACAGTGCAAGAGGGTTCCCTTTTCTCCACACCCTCTCCAGCATTTATTGTTTGTAGATTTTTTGATGATGGCCATTCTGACCAGTGTGAGGTGATACCTCATTGTAGTTTTGATTTGCATTTCTCTAATAATTAGTGATGTTGAGCATCCTTTCATGTGTTTGTTGGCAATCTGTATATCTTCTTTGGAAGAATGTCTGTTTAGATCTTCTGCCCAGTTTTGGATTGGGTTCTTTGTTTTTTGATATTGAGCTGCAGTTATATTTTGGAGATTAATCCTTTGTCAGTTGCTTTGTTTGCAAATATTTTCTCCCATTCTGAGGGTTGTCTTTTTGCCTTGTTTATGGCTTCCTTTGCTGTGCAAAAGCTTTTAAGTTTCATTAAGTCCCATTTGTTTATTTTTGTTTTTATTTCCATTTCTCTAGGAGGTGGGTCAGAAAGGATCTTGCCGTGATTTATGTCAAAGAGTGTTCTTCCTATGTTTTCCTGTAAGAGTTTGATACTGTCTGGCCTTACATTTAGGTCTTTAATCCATTTTGAGTTTATTTTTGTGCATGGTGTTAGGGAGTGTTCTAATTTCATTCTTTTCCATGTAGCTGTCCAGTTTTCCCAGCACCACTTATTGAAGAGGCTGTCTTTTCTCCATTGTGTATTCTGGCCTCCTTTATCAAAGATAAGGTGATCATATGTGCATGGGTTTGTCTCTGGGCTTTCTATCCTGTTCCATTGATCTATATTTCTGTTTTTGTGCCAGTACCATACTGTCTTGATTACTGTGGCTTTGTACTATAGTCTGAAGTCAGGGAGCCTGATTCATCCAGCTCCATTTTTCTTTCTCAAGATTGCTTTTGTTTTTTGGGGTCTTTTGTGTTTCCATATAAATTGTGAATTTTTTTGTTCCAGTTCTGTGAAAAATGCCAGTGGTAGTTTGATAGGGATTGCATTGAATCTGTAGATTGCTTTGGGAAGTATAGTCACTTTCACAATGTTGATTCTTCCAATCTAAGAATGTGGTATATCTCTCCATCTGTTTGTATCATCTTTAATTTCTTTCATCAGTGTATTATAATTTTCTGCATCCAGGTCTTTTGTCTCCTTAGGTAGGTTTATTCCTTGGTATTTTATTCTTTGTCTTGCAGTGGTAAATGGGAGTGTTTCCTTAATTTCACTTTCAGATTTTTCGTCGTTAGTATATAGGAATGCAAGAGATTTCTGTGCATTACTTTCGTATCCTGCTACTTTACCAAATTGATTAGCTCTAGTAGTTTTCTGGTAGCATCTTTAGGATTTTCTATGTATACTACCATGCCATCTGCAAACAGTGACAGCTTTACTTCTTCTTTTCCGATTTAGATTCCTTTTATTTCTTTTTCTTCTCTGAGTGCTGTGGCTAAAACTTCCACAACTATGTTGAATACTAGTGGTGAGAGTGGGCAACCTTGTCTTTTTCCTGATTTTAGGGGAAATGGTTTCAGTTTCTCACCGGTGAGAATGATGTTGGCTGTGGGTTTGTCATATATGGCCTTTATTATGTTGAGGTACATTCCCTCTATGCCTACTTTCTGGAGAGTTTTTATCATAAATGCACTTTGAATTTTATCAAAGGCTTTTTATGCATCTATTGAGATTATCATATGGTTTTTAACCTTCAGTTTGTTAATATGGTGTATCACATTTATTGATTTGCATATATTGAAGAATCCTTGCATTCTTGGGATAAACCCCACTTGATCATGGTGTATGATCCTTTTAATGTGCTGTTGGTTTCTGCTTGATAGTATTTTGTTGAGGTTTTTGCATCTATGTTCATCAGTGATATCGGTCTGTAGTTTTCTTTTTTTGTGACTTGTTTGTCTGGTTTTGCTATCAGGGTGGTGGTGGCCTCGCAGAATGAGTTTGGGAGTGTTCCCCCCTCTGCTGTATTTTGGAAGAGTTTGAGAAGCGTAGGTGTTAGCTCTTCTCTAAATGTTTGATAGAATTTGCCTGTGAAGCCATTTGGTCCTGGGCTTTTGTTTGTTGGAATATTTTTAATCACAGTTTCAATTTCACTGTTTGTGATTGGTCTGTTTGTATTTTCTATTTCTTCCTGTTTCAGTCTTGGAAGGTTGTACTTTTATAAGAATTTGTCCATTTCTTCCTGGTTGTCCATTTTACTGGCATAGAGTTGCTTGTAGTAATCTCTCATGATCCTTTGTATTTCTTCAGTGTTAGTTGTTACTTCTCCTTTTTCATTTCTAATTCTGTTGATTTGAGTCTTCTCCCTTTTTTTCTTGATGAGTCTGGCTAATGGTGTATCAATTTTATTTATCTTCTCAAAGAACCAGCTTTTAGTTTTATTGACCTTTGCTATCATTTTCTTCATTTCTTTTTCATTTATTTCTGATCTGATCTTCATGATTTCTTTCTTTCTGCTAACTTTGGGTTTTTCTTTTTGTTCTTCTTTCTCTGGTTCCTTTAGGTGTAAGGTTAGTTTGTTTATTTGAGATTTTTCTTGTTTCTTGATGTAGGATTATATTGCTATAAACTTTCCTCTTAGAACTGCTTTTGCTGCATCCCATAGGTTTTGGGCTGTCATGTTTTCATTGTCATTTATTTCTAGGTTTTTTTTTTCCTCTTTGATTTCTTCAGTGATCTCTTGGTTATTTAGTAGCGTATTGTTTAGCCTCCATGTGTTTGTATTTTTTACAGGTTTTTTCCTGTAATTGATATCTAGTCTCATAGTGTTTTGGTCGGAAAAGACACTTGATAGGATTTCAATTTTCTAAATTTACCAAGGCTTCATTTTTGACCCAATATATGGTCTATCCGGGAGAATATTCCGTGACCACTTGAGAAGAAAGTGTATTCTGTTGTTTTAGGATGGAATGTTCTATTAATATCAGTTAAGTCCATCTTGTCTAATGTGTTGTTTAAAGCTTGTGTGTTCTTATTTATTTTCATCTTGGGTGATCTGTCCATTGGTGAAAGTTGGGTGTTAAAGTTCCCTACTATTATTGTGTTACTGTCAATTTCCCCTTCTGTGGCTGTTAGCTTTTACCTTATGTATTGAGGTGCTCCTGTGTTGGGTGCATAAATATTTACAATTGTTATATCTTCTTCTTGGATTGATCCCTTAATCATTGTATAGTGTCTGTCTTTGTCTCTTGTAATAGTCTTTATTTTAAAGTATCTTTTGTCTGGTATGAGAATTGCTACTCCAGGTTTCATTGTATAGTGATTCTTTGTATAGTGTCTGTCTTTGTATAGTGTCATTGTATAGTGTCTTTCTTTGTCTCTTGTAATAGTCTTTATTTCAAAGTATCTTTTGTCTGGTATGAGAATTGCTACTCCAGGTTTCTTTCGATTTCCATTTGCATGGAATATCTTTTTCTATCCCCTCACTTTCGGTCTGTATGTGTCCCTAAGTCTGAAGTGGGTCTCTTGTAGACAGCATATATATGGGTCTTGTTTTTGTATCCATTCAGCCAGTCTTTTGGTTGGAGCACTTAATCCATTTACATTTAAGTTAATTATCGATATGTATGTTCTATTACTATTTTCTTAATTGTTTTGGCTTTGTTTTTGTAGGTCCTTTCCTTCTGTTGTGTTTCCTGCCTAGAGAAGTTCCTTTAGCATTTATTGTAAAGCTGGTTTGGTAGTGCTGACTTCTCTTAGCTTTTGCTTGTCTGTAAAGGTTTTAATTTCTCCGTCAAATCTGAATGAGGTCCTTGCTGGGTAGAGTAATGTTGGTTGTAGGTTTTTCCCTTTCATCACTTTAAATAGGTCCTGCCACTTCCTTCTGGCTTATAGAGTTTCTGCTGAAAGATCTGCTGTTAACTTTACAGGGATTCTCTTGTATGTTGGTTGTTGCTTTTCCCTTGCTGCTTTTAATATTTTTTCTTTGTATTTAATTGTTGATAGTTTGATTAATATGTGCCTTGGCGTGTTTCTCCTTGGATTTTTCCTGTATGGGACTCTCTGCACTTCCTGGACTTGATTCACTATTTTCTTTCCCATGTTAGGGAAGTTTTCAACTATAATATCTTCAAATATTTTCTCAGACCCTTTCTTTTTCTCGTCTTCTGGACCTCTATAATTTGAATGTTGGTGCGTTTAATGTTATCCCCGAGGTTTCTGAGACTGTCCTCAATTCTTTTCATTCTGTTTTCTTTATTCTGCTCTGTGGTAGTTATTTCCACTGTTTTATCTTCCAGGTCACTTATCTGTTCTTCTGCCTCAGTTATTCTGCTATTGATTCCTTCTAGAGAATTTTTTATTTCATTTATTATGTTGTTCATCATTGTTTGTTTGCTCTTTAGTTCTTCTAGATCCTTGTTAAATGTTTCTTGTATTTTCTCCATTCTATTTCCAGGATTTTGGATCATCTTTACTATCATTACTCTGAATTCTTTTTCAGATAGACTGCCTATTTCCTCTTCATTTGTTTGGTCTGGCGGGTTTTTACCTTGCTCCTTCATCTGCTGCGTATTTCTCTGTCTTCTCATTTTGCTTAACTTACTGTGTTTGTGGGTCTCCTTTTCGCAGGCTGCTGGTTTGTAGTTCCCATTGTTTTTGGTGTCTGCCCCCAGTGGGTAAGTTTGGTTCAGTGGCTTGTGTAGGCTTCCTGGTTGAGGGGACTGGTGCTTGTGTTCTGGTGGATGGTGCTGGATCTTGCCTTTCTGGTGGGCAGGGCTTTGTCTGATGGTGTGTTTTGGTGTGTCTGTGAACCTAGTATGATTTTAGGCAGCCTGTCTGCTGATGGGTGTGGTTGTGTTCCTGTCTTGCTAGTTGTTTGGTATGGGGTGTTCAGCACTGGAGCTTGCTGGCCGTTGGGTGGAGCTGGGTCTTAGCGTTGAGATGGAGATCTCTGGGAGAGCTCTCGCCGATTGATATTACGTGGGCCGGGTGGTCTCTGGTGGTCCAATGTCCTGAACTTGGCTCTCCCACTTCAGAGGCTTAGGACTGACACCAGGCCAGAGCACCAGGACCCTGTGAGCCACATGGCTCAGAAGAAAAGGGAGAAAAAAAAAAAGAAAAATAAATAAATAAATAAAATTAAATTAAATAATTAAAATAAAAAAGAATTATTAAAATAAAAAATCTTTACAGTAATAATAATAATTTAAAAAAGAGAGCAACAAAACCAAGAAACAAATCCACCAGTGATAATAAGTGCTAAATTCTATACTAAGATAAACAGAAAAATCAGAAACTAGTCAGTCGCATACAGCAAACCCCAAGTCTACAGTTGCTCCCAAAGTCCATCGCCTCAGTTTTGGAATGATTCATTGTCAATTCAGGTATTCCACAGATGTAGGGTACATCAATTTGATTATGGAGATTTAATCCATTTTTCCTGAGGCTGGACAGAGAAATTTCCCTGTCTCTTCTTTGTTTGCACAGCTCCGGGGGTTCAGCTTTGATTTTGGCCCTGCCTCTGCATGAAGGTCGCCCTCAGGCATCTGTTCCCGCCCAGACAGGACGGGGTTAAAGCAGTGGCTGATTAGGGGGCTCTGACTCACTCAGGCTGGGGGGAAGGTGGGGTATGGTAGTTATAATTGGAACGTGGGGCTAGCCTGGTGATTGCAGAGGCCGGTGTGACGTTGCGACAGCCTGAGGAGTGCCGTGTGTTCTTCTGGGGAAGTTGTCCCTGGATCTTGGGACCCTGGCAGTGGTGTGTTGCTCCCGGGATGGGTGTGGATAGTGACCTGTGCTTGCGCATAGGCTTCTTGGTGGCTGCAGCAGCAGTGTTAGCGTTTCATGCCCGTCTCTGGTGTCTGAGCTGATAGCCGTGGCCCGCACCCATCTCTGGAGCTCGTTTAGGTGGTGCTCTGAATCCCCTCTCTTTGCGCACCCCGAATGAATGGTCTGTTGCCTCTTAGACAGGTCCAGACTTTTTCCTGGACTCCCTCCCGGCTAGCTGTGGCTCACTAGCCCCCTTCAGGCTGTGTTCACACAGCCAACCCCAGTCCTCTCCCTGGGATCCGACCTCCGAAGCCTGAGCCTCAGCTCCTAGCCCCCACCTGCCCCGGTGGGTGAGCAGACAAGCCTCTCGGGCTGGTGAGTGCTGGTCGGCACTGATCCTCTGTGGGAATCTCTCTGCTTTTCCCTCTGCCCTCCTGTTGCTGCGCTCTCCTCCGTGGCTCCAAAGCTTCCCCCCGCCCACCCCCTGTCCCCGCTAGTGAAGGGGCTTCCTAATGTGTGGAAACTTTTTCTCCTCCACAGCTCCCTCCTAGAGGTGCAGGTCCCATCCCTATTCTTTTGTCTCTGTTTTTTTCTTTTTTCTTTTGCCCTACCCAGGTACGTGGGGATTTTCTTGCCTTTGGGGAAGTCTGAGGTCTTCTGCCAGCATTCAGTAGGTGTTCTGTAGGAGTTGTTCCACATGTAGGTATAGTTTTGATGTGTTTGTGGGGAGGAAGGTTATCTACACATCTTACTCTTCCACCATCTTGAAGTTCCCCCCCTAAAAGTTTATTCCTAAGAGGAAGAAACACAGCTTCTCATTTTATCCCCCCTTCCTTTGTTCCATCTTCTTTTGAATTGGAAGCATAACAAATTTTGTTTTTATACTGGAATCTTGATTAGGACGTATACGTTTTTCTCCTATCACGCATAGTTATATACAGTAAGATGTTAGTAAATCAGTGCTGATAAGCACTGCCATGTTTCAATTGCTGCCTGCATGATACTGTTACTCAGGGATGCAATTATTTCCCTTGGTTTTGACAAAGATTTCAACTGTGATATTCACAGAGCACAAACATATCCTAAGACACTGTAGTGCGTTAGAAATCTTTCCAGAGGAGGACTCAAGCTTCTGCCTGGGGCTCCCATTCTGACTCTCTCCTCTGTTTTTGGATGTTTGTTTATATTTAGATATTAGCTGATTATGCACATGAAGTGGCATTTAAGAAGCATGAATCATTCTATCTAGTGATCGTAATTAACAGGGATTTCTAGGAATATTTTTGCCTTCATTTTCAAGTTTGAGAATATAAAGAAATGGAGGGCAATTCATCGTTAGTCATTTTATTGGTAATGGTGGTGGAGGCACTTGTTTATAATAGCTTCAAGAGGGAAATAGAGGTGGTTAATTTACTATAGAATTTTATTGCACACCTACTATGTTCAGTTCACTGTTGAGAATACAGAGATGCATCAGATACAGAGCCTGCCAGTGAGGAGTTTATAGTCTAGTTGAGGAAGTAGATCAGTCAGGATAGGCTGGCTGCTATACCAGACCCCTAAATATCAGTGGCTTATACACTGAGCTTATTTTATTGATATTTATTTCCAGTCAAAGTATATTTCCAAGTTTGGGGCTTTCCTTGTTTCATCCAGAGACACTTGCTCTGTCTACCTTTGACTTCATTGTCTGGCAGATCTACAGTATTCTCTCCATTTAACTAGATAAGGAGCAAAGGAAAGGTAGATTATACATGGGAGGTCTGAAAATGGGTAAGTCCCTTCTATTCACGTCCCACTGGCTAGAAGTGAGGCACATGGTCAAATGTTGGTGCAAGGGAGGCTGAGAAATGTAGCCCAACTTACTGAACAGCTGACAGCCTCTGCCACCAGAGATAAGAATGTGCAACAGAGGAGAAAGTGTTGGATGTGGTAAGGACAGAGTGGGAAAGCCCGGGAGAGAGGAACTAGATGCTTAAGAATATTTTGAAAAGAAATCAAGTGGGTCATTTTGTACCAGTTGTGTCTGGCAGTCACATTCCCACATAGCATGGTAATCCTCAGTGCCATGTTGGAATTTGAGTGCCTGGCCTGCATTGAATATGAAGCTTGTTGTATAACCCAAGAACAGCTAAGGGATCCATGGTGGCCAGTCAGTTCTGAAGCAGACTCTACTGTCCTGACCAAGAGCCAGCCAGGCAAATCTGGAAAAACGCCCTGTGGGGTGGAAACCCTGCCTATGGAAATACAGTTGCCCTATGGAGCTGCGTGTGTAAACAGACTGTGAAAGACAAACAGAGCCACCTCAAACAGCCTTTTTTCCATAGGCTGTTTCTTCAGAAATGAAAGGAGTATGAAGGTTGTATGATGTAGCATAGGAAGATCCAACAGAAGGACTTGTAGGTATTGCTGCTGACCAGCCTTGTGTCATTTGCCCCTTGCTTTTTCTCAGCCTCGATATTTGCAATATATCCTAACGTCCCTAGATTTCCCCCCATTGGCGACTATGGAATTTCAGGTTTCAGCCAACTATGAGATATGTCTTATTCAGGGCCAGGATTAGAGTTAGAAATCTAAGGCAGTGCCAAAAGCTCATCAATCAAGATCAATAAAATTTTACTGTAAGATTTGAAGTAATCAATATTAATACAGAAAAATCCATAGTGGACAAAACATCAAAATTTTAAATAGAATAAGAACATTATTACTAATTTTTCTTTCTGCCTCAGCTCCTGCATGACTTAGCACTGTACTCTTTGTGATCTTGTCTTTATTTAAAATCTTAATATTTTATTCATAGTGGATTTTTTTGTAATGATATTGGTTACTGAAAATATTGCATCAAAGTATTACTTATCTTGATTACTGAGTTTTTGGAGGCCCGTTAAATTGTGTATCTAAGGCAGATGCCTCCCAGCTAACCTTAGTCTGAGCCCTGGCCTACTTACTTCTGTGTCCCCAGTGTATAGCACAATGACTGAGATATAGTAGATACTCGGGAAATGCTTACAAATGCAGGAATGCTGGAAAAAATAATGGATAAACTAACAGATGAGGTGTCTTGAAATTGGAATACAGGATAGTTTTGGAATTATAGTGCACAGTTTCCAGGTGAATCATAAGGCCGGTTTTCATAGATGCCCAGTACGCTCAGAGTCCTTAGGTCTTAGTAGCAGGCAGATTCTTGCATGGACATTTTTACAACAGCATTTTTCCAAATGCATCCTTGTTTGTAATCTTAAATGATTGTGCATATTTTTCATCTTTTAGGATGAGAGTATTCATAGTGTTCTGTATTTTATCAACAAATATCTGTGGAATACCTAGTTTTTCTTTTTTTCTTCTCTCATTATTATTATTTTTTTTTTGGTAGGGCAATGTTTATGTTTATGAGCAGCTATGAGTCATTGAATTTTCCTTGTGTGTTTGTTGCTTCTAATGATCCCAGCAGTCTTTTGAGGTAGTGTCTTAAATGTTTGTTTTTATTTTTTTAAATCCTCTTTCAAAGGCGGAAATAGAGGCTGATCTTGGGTTTGAGTGGTAAAGCTAGGGTTTCAATTTAGGTTTCTCCGGCTCCATAGCCCATGCTCTTCCCAGCACTGAGGACATGCCTGGGAATAAAGGCACTTCCTTGGTTGTGACTTGAACTGTGTCCCAAAGGCAGAGGAACAGGGTGAGGACTTTGAAATTGCCCTGACCTCTGCTGATTGGAGAAACTTTCCTGGAGAGGCAGATAAGAAAATCCCATCAATGGAACAAGTTGCTCCAGGTCTGCAGAAGTTTCAGGATTGCTTGGTCTCCCTTTTTTGCTTTCTTCACTTTGGTTTGCAGATACTGCAGTTTAGGAAAGCAACATACCTTTCAGAGCAAGCACAGGGCAAGCATCCAGGGAGTCTTTCTCCTAGTCAGGCTTTGACAGGGATTTTAAGCAAGTCAAACTCTCTGGGCTTCAATCTTTTCTTCTGTGAAGAGGGAATAATTCTAATACCTGCCACTTACCACCTTTATTGACAATTGTTGAAAAGATATAAAGAAAAAAGTATTTGCAAGTTATAAGTGTTACCTATACAAAATTTGAATGTTTGGAATTTGTTCCAAAAGCAATATGACCCTATTTTGGGGGATCAAAGAAGGTAAAGACATAAGCTTAAACAAACTGCAGTGGGACATGGGTGCAAGAAAACCACCTTTAATATGAAATATATTGTTTGCATTAAACTGCTTTACATTTGAAGAGTCTGAGTATCACAAAGACTTGGTTCAATTTAACAATTTCCTAAAGAAACAAGACTACATTTTTAGCAAATGGCCTGGAATTTTTTTTTTTTTAAAGAAAAGAAAGCTTAATAGTTTTCTAGGGGGAAATGGAGGGTATTTCAAAGCACACATTTCTCTTATTCAGGACTTTCAATGCCCTCTCTGAGCTGTGAAGTAGCTAAACACATTTTTAGTAGCTTCACTGAAAGAAAGTACAGCCTGGAGCCAAGAGCTTTCATGCCAAACTTTAAGCTACAGCAGATTTTTTAAGTCATGTTAGAAACCTCCAAAAGAGGAGGGATTATAATGAAAAATGTTGACCTGTCCTTAACTTAACAGCAGGAATGGCAGCAGTACAATAATAATGATTTCTCTACTGTATTACTCCCAGCCTGGCTGAAAAGGATCTCTTGGTTTCCTTTTGTGGTCAAAAGATGGAGCTATAAATGGGACAGCTAGATGTATATCAGGCACCCTGTGGCAGGAGTCTTATGCACTGCTGGAGCTATTATTGGGGCTACATAGATCTCCAGAGAGTCCTGGGGCCATGCAAGAAGAATTACATGGTTACAGAATCATAAGATTTGGAAGGGAACTCAAGTTGTCTGGATCAGTGGTTGCTAGACTGGGTTCTACTGAACCCAAGAGTTCCACAGAAGGATGGGGCAGGGCAGGGCAGGTGGGAGCAGGCTCTGTAGAAGCTTCTGGTGGAGTGGAACCATGCAAGTAGGGGCAGGATGCTCCATACCCCTATTTTAGCCAAAGCAGATTTGCTTCATATGCTTTATATATAGTTTGGCATGAAATTATATTTGCAAAAAGGGTTGCATTGATAAAAATAATTTTAAGACTACTGATCTGGTATAACTTTCTCTTAGTCCAGGAATTTCCTTTACAATAACCTAGAACAGAAGTAATTCCTTCTCAACTTACCTAGCTCTAGTGATGGGGAACTGTATCAGTCAGTCAGGGCCCACTGAAAAGACCACAATCACACCAGTCATTTTAACAGAGAGAATTCAATGTAAAGAATTGTGATTCTTAATAATTCCAAACAATTTTTTTTGCGGTACGCGGACCTCTCACTGTTGTGGCCTCTCCCGTGGCGGAGCACAGGCTCCGGACGCGCAGGCTCAGCGGCCATGGCTCACAGGCCCAGCTGCTCCGCGGCATGTGGGATCTTCCCGGACCAGGGCACGAACCCATGTCCCCTGCATCGGCAGGCAGACTCTCAACCACTGCGCCACCAGGGAAGCCCCTCCAAACAATTTTTAACAATTCCAAACTAGGTATGGGAAAAATGAAAAAGTTAAAAGAAGGGGAGGAAGTAACTGTGGGAAGTAGCTGTCACCCCTTGAAACAGGAACAAAGAGAAGAGGTCAGAATTGTTAAAATTTAGGAGCTTGGAGAAGGCTCCCAGGGAGCTGGGAACCAGGTCTCTGAGGAGGAAATTCTGAGCTGATGAGGCTGGTTCTGGGCTTGTTGGAAAAACTACAAATTGGGATTAATTACTGTGGCTAAGGTGAAGGCCTGCTCCTAGGGTAATCCTGACAAGAACAGAAGAACCTGGAAGGAGCCAGCCCTTTCTCCCTCCTCCAGTTTTCCTCTAGCACTCCCTATTGGTAGAGGCTAACAGGGAACCACCTGGCAAAGGAGAAATGAATTGCAGCTTCCCAGCTTTAGCAGCACAAAGCATAGCAAAGAAGGGCGGTTTTGAAGCTGAGATGCAATACCTTAATAACCAACATAGGAATATACCCTTTCTCAATGTATCCTAGTGTATTGTTTTTTTTGTTTGTTTGTTTTTGTTTTTAACATCTTTATTGGAGTATAATTGCTTTACAATGGTGAGTTAGTTTCTGCTTTATAAAAAGTGAATCAGCTACACATATCCCCATATCCCCATATCCCCTCCCTCTTGCATCTCCCTCCCACCCTCCCTATCCCACCCCTCCAGGTGGTCACAAAGCACTGCGCTGATCTCCCTGTGCTATGCAGCCTAGTGTATTGTTGAATCAGCTTTAAGTGAGAAACAAAGAAGCAGACTAGTAAACAAAAACCCTTTCCATTTTGGAGGGAATTTATCCTTCCTTCCCAGGTTTTCTTTTCTCCAGGCCAAATATACCCAGTCCCTTCAGCCTGCCTCAAGGACATGTGTAGACATTTTGGTTGTCATCCTTTGGATACCTCCCAGTTTGTCAGCATCTCTTTTAAATATGGTTCTCAATTTATTGGTACCTACTGAAAGCCTTAAGAATGTGCATACGTTTTTTCTTAGCACTTCCACTGCTAGGAATTTATCATTATGAAGTTTTCATAGTCTGCATAAAAATTTAGCTATAAGGGTATTAATTTCAATGTTGATCATTTTTTAAAACTTTGGAAAACCATAAATGTTCAAGAATAGGGGATTGGTTGTACTGTACAGTACTCAGCAGGTATTATAAATGATGATGAAGAAGAAAATTTAACAATATGAAAACAAAGTCACATTGTCTTTTTAGGTAAAAAAGTCAGGTTATGAAATGGCTTACACATACATACATACATACACATTAAAAAAAGATTGGGAGGATATATACTAAATATCCAGCATATGATTGGTCATTATTTTGAGATGGAGATATAATGGACAGTTTTAATTTTCTTCTTTCTAGTTATCTGTTTGTTTTTTTTTTTGTTGTTTGTTTTTGTGGTACGCGGGCCTCTCACTGTTGTGGCCTCTCCCATTGCGGAACACAGGCTCCGGACGCTCAGGCTCAGCGGCCATGGCTTATGGGCCCAGCTGCTCTGCGGCATGTGGGATCTTCCCGGACCAGGGCACGAACCCATGTCCCCTGCATCGGCAGGCGGACTCTCAACCACTGCGCCACCAGGGAAGCCCCTAGTTATTTGTATTTTAAACTTATTTTCCAATTAAAATATATTTCCTTTTGTAATAAACCGAGAGGTAATCTGGTGCACAGACTGGAGTTTAAGACTTTATAGGTATCTTTTGACTAACACATAATGGAATTACAGTTTCCCTTCATCTGAAAAACATAGTTCTATTAAGACAACCTAAGATTGCACTCTTTTTTTCTTTTTTGCAATGATATTACTTTGTTTCTCCATTGTAAGGTTTTAATCATTTAAAATTCAATATTTTTTTAATATGAGGATCATGGTTCTCATGGGATAGTAGGTAGAACCTATTAATCAAGCTTTCCTCACCCTCTACAGATCTAAAATGTATTTTTAATCAACTTTATTGGATTTTAATTTACATTCAGTAAAATGTACTCTTTTTTTAAAAATTTATTTATTATTTATTTTTGGCTGTGTTGGGTTTTCGTTTCTGTGCGAGGGCTTTCTCTAGCTGCGGCAAGCGGGGGCCACTCTTCATCGCGGTGCGTGGGCCTCTCACTATTGCGGCCTCTCCCGCTGCAGAGCACAGGCTTCAGACGTGTAGGCTCAGCAGTTGTGGCTCACAGGCCCAGTTGCTCCGTGGCATGTGGGATCTTCCCAGACCAGTCGAACCCGTGTCCCCTGCATTGGCAGGCAGATTCTCAACCACTGCGCCACCAGGGAAACCCTAAAATGTACTCATTTTTAAGTGTAAAGTTCCATGAGATTTGACTAATGCATTCACCTGTGAAACCGCCACTCCAGTCAATATGTAGAATATTTCCATCACTCTGCTAAGTACCCTTGTGTCAGTTTGCAGCCAACGCCTCTGTCAACTCTGGATTGAGATAACCACTTCTTTGCTTTCTGTTACTGTAGATTAGATTTGCCATTTTAATCATTTGACAGAAATGGAATCATCCAGTATGTACAATTTGCTCCTAGCTTCTTTTGTGCAGTATAATGTCCTTGAGATTCATTTATTATCATATACTGAAGTAGTTCATTCCTTTTTATTGCTGAGTAGTATTGCATTTATATGAATATATCATAGTTTGTCTGCCCATACACTTGATGGGCTTTTCAGTTGGGGCTATTGTGAATAAAGCTTCTGTGAACATCCTAAAATCTTTTAAAAACCTATATCTAAGACTATGTTAGCTCCTATTTAATATCTTTTATTTGGTTTATTTCCATCATGTCAGCTCATGTCAGCCTTTTAAAAGCTAGTTCTATCATCTAATGTATTTGTCATTCTTCTCATCATGTGCCAACTACTTATTTGATGAATATGGCTTTTATATCTTCATTGTGAAATTGCATCAGTAGAAAGATTGCTGAAGCAGTCAGGAAGCTATAAACCTCCTCCTGTGTGTCTTTGAGAAAGTCTCTTAAACAAAAACTTAAGTGTCTGTATCTGGAGAATCAAGAAGATTGCTGTAGATGATCCTCTTAGATTGGCTTTAGCTCCAGAATTCTGTGGTTTGGTGAAAATGCCTGATTACCAAATAGAGGCAAAATCACATTTACCAAGATCGTGTTTACTTTGTAGATGACACAGATGACTGAGACCACGTGACTAAAATGTAACTAGATCCTATGTGTGATCCTATGTTGATGATTTTAACTAATGCTATCTAAGAAAATGTCTTGGTACAGGGATAGGGCCCTAAACATGGCTCTTCATGGTGATGGCATTTCCAAATCATTGGAATATGGAAAACAAATCTCCTATGATGTAATAAGGCATCAAGGTATAAAATATAGACCATAAGAGAATATAATCCAATTGGGTAACCTCCATATCTGACAAAGGAGGAAAGGAGTTTAGAGATTGACAGCTGATAAGAAATGTAGAACTGGGACTGAAATGTGGCCGAATCTCTCAAGGTTATGGGGTTTGTAACACCAATCATCAAGAAAGAATTATCAGGAGTAGTTGAGTGTATTTAGAGGTATATAAACCACAAAAGGCTTAGAAATTAAGTGTTTAGAAAAGAAAACTAAATTCCTGGAATTTCTGTGACAAATCCTGGGTGATGAGGATGCCCAGTCATGGCTTAGGTGGAGCAGTTTCAACCTGAAACCAAAGTATTTGGGGAGACCTATATTGAAATGGCTCTGCTCCTCTGGAGACTCCTGATTCATGACATTGATTATCCTCACTCTGGGGCTAGCTCAATGGTAAATTAGCAAGAAGACTCTGTTCCCTTGGATTGGGGAGGAAGGAGGAACCAGCCAGCTGGAAGGGAGATGGAGAGATAGAAATGCCAGAGAGTGGGGCAAAATGATTGTAGCATGCTCCTTATGCAAATTTGAGTGAATAAAACTGTAAACCTGCCCCTTGGCTCTCGGTTTGAATAATGGTATTCTGCAAGTTACTTCTTCAATGACTATTTTGTGTTCTGCATTTTAAGCAGGGGTTTATGTACTTACACACATCAGACACACACAGTTCAACCACTGAGCACCTCCTATATGTCAGGTGCTGCTTCGTATACCTTGCATGTTTTGGTTTACTCAAACTTCCCATTAATTCTGTAAAGTAGATGCTCATTATTATTCCCATATCATGAATTAAGAAACTGAGGCAGAGAGAAGTTAATTCCTTTAAGGAGTAAGGATTTGAACCTTGGCAGTCTGACTCCAGGATTTACATTCTGAACCACCATGTTATGTTGCTCTATACCTTGTATGCCCTGGTCAGGATTGGGGAAGAGTGCTGTGTTACCCAGTAGAGGCCATCCTGAGTTTCTGCTTTGTGGCTGTGAATTGTATTTCTCAGCCAGCTTTGCTCATGTTGTCATACCCTGAGAGTCTGTCTATCAGCTTTTTCAGCCTGGGAGTAGAGATGCAGGCTCCTCTTATGAGTGAGTCCCAAAGTGTGGTAGTTCATGTTTTTTTTTGAATGACCTGGGTGCTCGTTCTTAGGCCCCACCTAAGATCTTCTGACTCTGAAACTTTCAAGGTGAAACCTGACAGTTAGAAGGTGTAACACATTCGTGGGTGATTTGGGTGTACACAGAAGTTTGAGAACAGCTGTTTAAGCATCCTGTATTTAGATGATTTTTAATCAATTCTCTTTTGCATTATCATTCTTGTAAATCAGTCCAGATGGAATGTATCTCTATCTCCACTGTACTATAGAAATCTGGTGGTGAGGGCTTCCCTGTTGGTGCAGTGGTTGAGAGTCTGCCTGCCGATGCAGGGGACACGGGTTCGTGCTCCAGTCCGGGAGGATCCCACATGCTGCGGAGCGGCTAGGCCCGTGAGCCATGGGCGCTGAGCCTGCGCGTCTGGAGCCTGTGCTCCGCAACGGGAGAGGCCACAACAGTGAGGCCCGTGTACTGCTAAAAAAAATAAGAAGAAGAAGAAGAAATCTGGTGGTGGGTATTAGAGGAATAGGTGTGCAACACAAGTGTAGTGGTTGCAAGGTTATAAAGCTGGTTTCCAATTTGAGATTGGTAGCCATTTGAAAAAGAAAGAAAGATACTTAAGGGGCCGATATTTAAAAAACAAAGCAATAAACCCAAGTGGAAAACGATCATAAATGCATGCATCATGCTTTATGGCTAAGACATATAATTTTATTTGAGTTATTTTACTACTAATTTGGCCTTTCAGTTCTATTTGGGGCTGTATGTGAACTTTACACTGATGAGCATGGCTTTGTTAGGCTGCCCATGTATATCACAAGGTTCTGTTTTAATTCACTCTACTCTTAGAGAAGAAACAAACTAAACAGTCACAACAGCAGCACAATAATATAACAACAAAAAAGCACAGTCCTTTCTAGAAAGCCAGTTCTCTTGTTATGTGCAGAAATCTCTGTAATAGGCAGGATGTCATTAAAAAAAGGTTCATGCTTGGCTAGACTTTTCAGTAAATTGTATAGAGGAAGAAATGTCATGTTTTATTTACAGTGAGTGTATTTCATACATAGGAACTAAATTTTGATAACTCAATAATGGCTATTTAAAATGTCCCTGGAAGTTTTACAGAAAACTCTTCTCCTCCCCTTCTGAAAATTAACTCAGTAGTGCCCAAAGGTTACTGATGGATTGGAGACACTCTGACTCCATTGTCATGGAAGAGTGGACCCGCCATGAAAGTACCCACTCACCATGTTGGGAACATTGTACGATTTTCCTTGTGCACTTGTTAACTAAGGGCTTTACAGCCTGGCCCTTTTCACAACAGTCCAAACTTTGCAATGGTTGTGAATAACACAGAAGGTCCATCTTTGAAGGATTTGAGTTGTGTGTGAGCACATGTTCTGAAATGGTCAAAACTAAATATTATTATCAAGATGAACTCTTCTCAAGAGAGAAGATGAGTAGCTTGAAAGCACTCTTTGGAGGAAAGAACCACTGAGAGAGGCACAGAACTGGAAATAAAGGATGAGGGGACTATTTCCATGATTAGAGAAAGCATCCCTCCACAGCTTTGCCTGGCCTTCTCTGGCATCTGAGACAATAGGATGACCCAGCAGGTGGGTATATATAGAGCTCCATCCTTTATGTTGTACAGAGCTGTGGGCTTCGTTCTCTGTCCAAAGGGGTGTTATCAAGGCAAGTAAATGCAACATGTTGCTTTTCTTCTTTGGGTGTGTTTCTTGATGTTGTGTTATCTCTTGCTTTGTGATGGATGAATTTTTGTGGCTTTTATGAAACTCTCAGGGTGACTTTTTAAAAGATATATTAAGAAAGTACTTTAAAATTATAAAGCCACCTTAGTAATTCTCCTCCCAAAGAATAAAAATGCCAAATTAGGAATTGTGGACTCCGGGGAGTATGACAAAGGGAAACTGAATTTTATCCTTTTCCCTCTGGTTGGTTCTAGCAGTCCTGGGAGCAGATACTAGTAGTAAGATCTCCTAAACGGTAACAGTGTTGGCAGCTGTCACTTAAGCTTTTTCATAGTTCTTTGTTCCTTAACACGTGCAGATATCCATGTACTCCTTTTAAAAGTCAAAATCTGAGATCCAGGAAAGAAAAGGAAACATTGGTGGAGACTTCAAGGTCATGGATGATTTAGAAATAGCTTATTTCGTACCCTGATTCTAATCCAACCCCAGCACACTCTGTTGGCAAAGCTAGTATCAAGTTTATTTTCGGGATAGTTATAACTGATATTACTTTCAATTTCCATATAATAATGTCTGGATTGTTTAAGGAGTTCCTCTGTACTTTGAAAAAAGAAAGAGAAAAACAGCAAGGTTTAGATTAAGGACATCTACTTGTGATTTTATTTTCCTTATTCATATTGGCCCAGTGGTTACATAACAGATTGCTGCTATGAATATTTCCCGTCACATTGTATCTTTGAAATGTACCTATAGGCATTTGAAGCCCATGCCTCCCAATGATGCATTGTCTCCTTATTTAAATTCAAGGAATGTTTTGTGACCATTGCTGATTCCTGAGTGGGAGCTTTTGGTGTATTAGCATGCTTTGCAGTTGAAAGGCCTTATAGATCTCTTTGCATAATATTGGTCAAATCATCATAAACCAATTTTAAAGGAAGAAAAAAGATCCCAGTGGTGAAAGGAAAAAATAATGACAAAGAAACCTGCTTCCTGTGAGTGTACATGTGTATATCTCTGAGTGCTAAAGTACAGATATATAAAGCAGGGGGTTTAACCTTGCCACCATGTTGTGAAGCTCTTTTCTATCTTAGCAGGGCTTTTCTAGCTGGCCCATAAAAGAACTCTAAAAAGTGTTCTCATAAATAATTGGAGGCTCACTGGCACTAGATTAATTAATTACTTAATTATTTGAGTGCTGATTACTTGCTTTGGTATATAAGAATTTGAATATGTGGGGCAGAGAAATAATTTTACCCATGCTCTTTCACCTGGGTGTGTGAGAGAGAATTACATAGAGTTTACACATAAACACACACACACAAACACGAGTTACCACCGCCTATCACCTTCTTTGGTGTCTTTTTTGATACCAGAGAGTTTAGACAGTCAGTAGTCGTGTCTGGGGACATAGTCTTAGATAGCTGAGAGATCTTACTTAACAAACAAAATTTCCCAGGAAATAGCCCTTATTTGTCAGTTTTCTCATTATTCTTACTTGGTGCAAATCTGAACTTATGCTAAGTCATTATCCATTAAATCGTTATACTCAAGAGAGAGGAACTCAGTACAGAATGGATCTGTATGGAGCTGTCTTATAAGGAGGGGATTTGAAAATTGAAGAATCTGAAGAACTTTTCTATAAAGCTATCTCAACTATGAAATATCAACTTTAGCAGAGATAGTGAGGGCAGAATTAAGATCCAATATGTAAATTACCTTGAATGTAAATAGATTAAATGCTCCAACCAAAAGACGCAGACTGGCTAAATGGATACAAAAACAAAACCCGTATATATGCTGTCTACAAGAGACCCACTTCAGGCCTAGGGAAACATACAGACTGAAAGTGAGGGGATGGAAAAAGGTATTCCATGCAAATAGAAATCAAAAGAAAGCTGGAGTAGCAATACTCATATCAGATAAAATAGACTTTAAAATAAAGACTGTTACAAGAGATAAGGAAGGACACTACATACTGATCAAGGGATCAATCCAAGAAGAATATATAACAATTATAAATATTTATGCACCCAACATAGGAGCACTTCAGTACATAAGGCAGCTGCTAACAGCCATAAAACAGGAAATCGACAGCAACACAATAATAGTGGGGGACTTTAACACCCCACTTACACCAATGGACAGATCATCCAGACAGAAAATAAATATGGAAACACAAGCTTTAAATGACACAATAGACCAGATAGATTAAATTGATATTATAGGACATTCCATGCGAAAGCAGCAGAATACACTTTCTTCTCAATGCACATAGAACATTTTCCAGGATAGATCACATCTTGGGGCACAAATCAAGCCTTGGAAAATTTAAGAAAATTGAAATCAAATCAAGCATCTTTCCTGACCACAACATTATGAGATTAGAAATCAATTACAGGAAAAAAACTGTAGAAAACACAAACACATGGAGGCTAAACAATATGCTACTAAATAACCAAGAGATCACTGGAGAAATCAAAGAGGAAATCAAAAAATACCTAGAAACAAATGACATTGAAAATATGACAGCCCAAAACCTACAGGACGCAACAAAAGCAATTCTAAGAGGGAAGTTTATATAAATTCAGTCTCACCTCAAGAAACAAGAAAAATTTCAAATAAACAATCTAATCTTACACCTAAAGCAACTATAGAAAGAAGAACAAAAAAACCCCAAAGTTAATAGAAGGAAAGAAATCATAAAGATTAGAGCAGAAATAAATGAAATAGAAGTGAAGAAAACAATAGCAAAGGTCAATAAAACAAAAAGTTGGTTCTTTGAGAAGATAAACAAAATTGATAAACCTTTAATCCAACTCATCAAGAAAAAAAGGGAGAGGACTCAAATCAATAAAATTAGAAATGAAAAAGGAGAAATTACAACTGACACTGCAGAAATGCAAAGGATCGTTAGGAGACTATTACAAGCAACTATACGCCAATAAAATGGACAACTTGGAAGAAATGGATAAATTCTTAGAAGGGTACAATCTCCCAAGACTGAACCAGGAAGAATTAGAAAATATAAACCGACCAATCACAAGTAATGAAATTGAAAATGTAAGTAAAAATCTTCCAACAAGTAAAAGTCCAGGACCAGATGGCTTCACAGGTGAATTCTGTCAAACATTTAGAGAGCTAACACCTATCCTTCTCAAACTCTTCCAAAAAATTGCAGAGGCCACCATCATCCTGATACCAAAACCAGATAAAGATGTCACACACACAAAAAAAACTACAGACCAATATAACTGATGAACGTAGATGCAAAAATTCTCAACAAAATCTAGCAAACAGAATCCAACAACACATTAAAAGAATCATACACCATGATGAAGTGGGATTTATCCCAGGGATGCAAGGATTCTTCAATGTATGCAAATAAATCAATGTGATACATCATATTAACAAATTAAAGAATAAAAACCATATGATCATCTCAATAGATGCAGAAAAAGCTTTTGACAAAATTCAACACCCATTTATGATAAAAACTTTCCAGAAACTGGGTATAGAGGGAACCTACCTCAGTATAATAAAGGCTATATAAAACAAACCCATAGCAAACATCATTCCATCATTCTCAATGGTGAAAAACTGAAACAATTTCCTCTAAGATGAGAAACAAGACAAGGATGTCCATTCTCGCCACTATTATTCAACATAGTTTTGGAAGTCCTAGCCACGGCAGTCAGAGAGGGAAAAGAAATAAAAGGAATACAAATTGGAAAAGAAGAAGGAAAACTGTCACTGTTTGCAGATGACATGACACTATACATAGATAATCCTAAAGATGCCAGAAAACTACTAGAGCTAATCAATAAATTTGGTAAAGTTGCAGGATACAAAATTAATGCACAGAAATCTCTTCATTCCTATACACTAACAATGAAAGATCAGAAACAGAAATTAAGGAAACAATCCCATTTAGTGTCACAACAAAAAGAATAAAATACCTAGGAATAAACCTACTTAAGGAGGCTGAAGACCTGTACTCAGAAAACTATAAAACACTGATGAAAGAAATCAAAGATGACACAAATGGATGGAGAGATATACCATGTTCTTGGATTGGAAGAATCAACATTGTGAAAATGACTATACTACCCAAAGCAATCTACAGATTCAGTGCAATCCCTATTAAACTACCAATGGCATTTTTCACAGAATTAGAAAAACAATTTACAATTTATTTGGAAACACAAAAGACCCTGAATAGCCAAAGCAATCTTGAGAAAGAAAAACGGAGCTGGAGGAATAAGGCTCCCCGACTTCAGACTATGGTACAAAGCTACAGTAATCAAGACAGTATGGTACTGGTACAAAAACAGAAATATAGATCAGTGGTACAGGACAGAAAGCCCAGAGATAAACCCAGACACCTATGGCCACCTAATCTATGACAAAGGAGGTAAGAATATACAATGGAGAAAAGACAGCCTCTTCAATAAGTTGTGCTGGGAAAACTGGACAGCTACATGTGAAAAAATGAAATTAGAACACTACCTAACACCATACACAAAAATAAACTCAAAATGGATTAAAGACCTAAATGTAAGACTGGACACTATAAAACTCTCAGAGGAAAACATAAGTAGAATACTCTCTGACATAAATTGCAGCAAGATCTTTTTCAATCCACCTCCTGGAGTAAAGTAAATAAAAATAAACAAATGGGACCTAATTAAAAGCTTTTGCACAGTAAGCAAAGGAAACCATAAAGAAAGTGAAAAGACAGCCCTCAGAATAGGAGAAAATATTTGCAAATGAAATAACTGACAAGGGATTAATCTCCAAAATATACAAATAGCTCATGCAGCTCAATATCAAAAAAACAAATAACCCAATCAAAAAATGGGCAGAAGATCTAAATAGACATCTCTCCAAAGAAGACATACAGGTGGTTAAAAAGCACATGAAAAGATGTTCAGCATCACTAATTATTAGAGAAATGCAAATCAAAACTACAGTGAGGTATCACCTCACACCAGTCAGAATGGCCATCATCAAAAAACTTACAAACAATAAGTGCTGGAGAGGGTGTGGAGAAAAGAGAACCTACTTGCACTGTTGGTGGGAATGTAAATTGATTCAGCCACTGTGGGGAACAGTCTGGAGGTTCCTTCAAAAACTAAAAATAGAACTACCATATGACCCAGCAATCTCACTACTGGGCATATACCCTGAGAAAACCATAATTCAAAAAGACACCTGTACCCCTGTGTTCACTGCAGCACTATTTACAGTAGCCAGGATACGGAAACAACCTAAATGTCCATCAACAGATGAATGGATAAAGAAGATGTGACACATGTATACAATGGAATATTACTCAGCCATAAAAAGGAGTGAAATTGGGTCATATGTAGAGATGTGGATGGACATAGAGTCTGTCATACAGAGTGAAGTAAGTCAGAAAGAGAAAAACAAATACCATATGCTAACACATATATATGGAATCTAAGAAAAAAAAAAAGGTCATGAAGAACCTAGGGGTAAGATGGGAATAAAGACACAGACCTACTAGATAATGGACTTGAGGATATGGGGAGGGGGAAGGGTAAGCTGTGACAAAGTGAGAGAGTGGCATGTATATATATATACACTACCAAACGTAAAATAGATAGCTAGTGGGAAGCAGCCACATAGTACAGGGAGATCAGCTCGGTGCTTTGTGACCACCTAGAGGGGTGGGATAGGGAGGGTGGGAGGGAGGGAGACGCAAGAGGGAAGAAATGTGGGAACATATGTATGTGTATAACTGATTCACTTTGTTGTAAAGCAGAAACTAACACACCATTGTAAAGCAATTATACTCCAATAAAGATGTTAAAAAAAAAGAAAGAGAAAAACAAATATTGTATATTAATACATATATGTGGAATCTAGAAAAATGGTACAGATGAACTTATTTGCAGGGCAGGAATAGAGACACAGACGTAGAGAATGGTCCTGTGGACACAGAGGGGGAAGGGGATGGTGGGATGAATTGGGAAATTAGGATTGACATATGTACACTACCATGTGTAAAATAGATAGCTAGTGGGAACCTGCTGTTACCACTAGCACAGGGAGCTCAGCTCAGTGCTCTGTGATGACCTACATGGGTGGGTTGGGGGCTGGGCTGGGAGTGAGGTCCAAGAGGGAGGGGATATATGTATACATATAGCTGATTCACTTCATTGTACAACAGAAACTAATACAACATTGTAAACTAACTATACTCCAGTAAAAAAAAAAAGCCAACACGTAAATTATATATGTATATGATACAATACAATGTGTATTATATCTATGTGTATACATATATATAACGTTTTGAGTCAGAATCACTTGACTGTCTTATTACAGATACATGCAAATGTAAGCTGGACCGAGTAGAATGTGCATGAAATGGCTGCCTATGCACCTTGGTACCATGTTCTGTGGGTCTCTGCCTGGATCCGACAGTGATGACACAGATGTCTGGAGCATATTCAGAGCTTCTCTTCCTGTCACCCATAGGCTTCTCTTCCCAAATGGAAATTTTCAGTTACACTTCAAACTGGAGAAGGCAGAGTGTCCTTGGGGTTGGTTTTCTTTTAAAATCTACTGAGGTATTTTAGAATGATTCCGAAATCTTTCATAAAAGAGCTTTGGCAAAATAGCAAAACAGCTGTAAAACGCTCTTGACTAAATTTAATGGCTTAATTTCCCCGCAAGTATGCACTGTAGAGCAAAAAGCACCTCTCCACACACACTTTCATTTCAAGGTACTTTCTGCTTCAATCTGGAGGTAGGCATGCAGTTGGCAAAAAACCTTTTGATGTTCTGGGGAAAAATAGCCTACTTTTTGGCAGATAGTCTAAAAAGAAACTTTAGGTTTTTTAGATCGTAAGTATCTGTGAGAGCCACTGTGGGCTCTTACAGACCCGGACTGGACCTTTAGTAGGCTTGTAGGCCCATGCGCATTTACATCTATTAATGATTTTTATTTCTAAATATCTTATCTTTAATCCTGCTTTCTCCTGGGGATAGCAACTGGAATATTTATGAGCCTGAGGTTTGGAATGGCTGAGGCGCTATTCCAAGTTTAGCTGCCAGCTGGGCAGCCTCTGCAGTGGTTTTAGGCACAGAGGCTGAAGAGGACCCAAAGGAGCAACCTCCAGGTCTTGAAATCTGGAAGACAAGGTAGCCAATTAATTTCCTAACCCTAAAGTTTTAGAGCTGGCTCGTATCTTAGGAATCTACTCTGCTCAGTAAGTTCCTATATATTCAACAGGGCATTTTTATTGAGCCTTATCTGAGGCGCTAAAGGCTTTGTAAAACTATGAGTTTTATAGTATTCTGCTAATCCCATGCATTTATTGGAGCTAATGCTATTGGCTGAATGTGTACAAGTTACATACTTTTCTGGGCCTTAATTCTCAATGAGTGAGACCAGGGGGTTGGATTATAGGTGATTTCTAAAAATCCCTTATTTTTCTGATATTCTTTAATTAATGATTAGACCTGGATTTATTGGTCAAGTCTCCATGCAGAAGTCAAATAGACCTGTTAAGTACACACATACTCACACACACAGAGCAAAAACCCCCAAAAACCTATAGTCAAGAAAGAAAAGACTCCCTTGACAGCACTCTCTTTCAACGTTTCATATTACGACTAGTCTTGTCTCCTTCTGCTGGTCTTATGGAGGCAGATATAGGACCATGTAGACTGACGTACTTTGCAGTTAATGACAGGAGGAATGTCTTCTCTGAAATTTTAGCTTTGAGTCCCAGGGTTTTGTCTGATATTTATTATTTTGTTTCTGATTATACAGATTATACTTCATCAATGTAAACAAATTGGAAAGTACAGAAAAATATAAAGGAAGAAAAATAGTAAATCCATCACTCAAATACTTAACATATTTTGGGGTATAATGTTGGCCTTTTTACTTAGCATACATATATTTCTTTGTCCTTTTCACCGTTTGTGATTTGGAAGTTGTTACTTTTAGGTTAAAATTAATTTTATAATTAAATAGTGTGCAACTTTTTCTCTGGTTGTCAAAATCATGAATGAAATACTCTTTTGATTTTCCATTTGGGCAACATAAGAAATATAGCATCTTTCGCCAACTTCCCTGAACTTTAGAATGAGATTATTATAATGATTTAAAATTTTTTGGTTTTTTTTTTACATTTTGCTTTTAATACTTTTAATTCAAAAAATTTTTAGAATTTGCCTTTTTTATTATCTTATAAAATGTCATTTAATTTTAATTAGAAAATTTAGTTTCTGAGCTCATGCTTACTACCAGCCTTTTCCTACTAATACTTCTCCATTTTTGAGCTCTTAATTTTGAGTCCTTTCTCTACCAGTTGGAAGTTGTTTGAGAACTCTTTTCAGGAAGGATATATAGTGTAATGCTTTCTGACTTTATACACCCTGAGAATTTTTTCTGTTATCTTTACCTAAGAATGATGACTACAGAATATTGAACAACTGTATCATAAGCTTTTTCTTTCAAAATTCAGTGGTTATTGCTTCATTTTATTTCTAATTATTGTGAAGGAGAAGTCTGGAATCCATCTATTCTTTGCTAGTGATCTTTTTTCCTTGCTTTGATGCTTAATTTTTTCTTGAAATGAGGCATTATTAATTTTTTTTCTCTCCTAGAATCCAGTCTGCTATACCCTATCTTAATTGTGGTTTTAAATTTGGCAAATCTGTTTTATCTCAGTACTATCCTTGCTCTAGTTTTGTATATAAAGTACCAACTTGAATCTAGTTGAAAAGACAAATTGGAAATTCTCAGAAATATTCTCTTGGTTCTTTAAGCAAAACTATTTCACAGGAATGCTTTTACTTTGATCCTTTGTGGCTGCTTGCTTCTTTTGGCAACATCTTTTTACAGCACTTTCTAAACAGCATCTTTTCCTGTGTTCTTTGCTCTTACTCTCTCCTTTGTTCACTCCTATAAAGAAGCTTCTTTGTTTATGCATTGTTAGAGTGTTGAGACAGGGCATCAGGCAGGGTCCAGTCAGGAGACAAACCTTGACAGTGTTTTGAAGAAGAACAATTTAATGTAAAGTATCATTAACCAATCAAAGGTGTTAAGTGCTAAAAAGGATAAGAGGATTCTGAGGAATACTTGAGTGGCAAATGCAGGGAACAGTTGCTTCCTCTAGGGCTGAAGGGGACTAAGCAAGCAAGAAATTAAGAATTTAGAAGCGAGATTCCCCTCTTGTCCAATCAAGGTTGAGAATTAGACCTCATTGGAAAGGGTGTGTTTGCAGCTGTGTGGTGGACAAGTTCACTGGGTGTTAGCTGACCAGAGCTGTTCCACATGAAGCCCCTGCCGGAGTGCCAGCTGACCACAGCTGTTGAACAGGAAGTCACCCACCATGATGCCAGTGGGCTGGGGCTGGTCCACGGGATGATGTGCACTGGGGTACTAGAGAAAACTCCCTAGAAAGTTAAGTACCACTGGGCCTCATACACACTGCTGCAGGAATGCAATAGAAGCAAGAAGAAAAGCACACCAGAACTAGAAAGAGAAGCCCCTTCTTCCACTATGCCTTGCAGTGGCCTTCCAGTTTCTTCTGTTGACAAAGCCTAATATTTTACCAGCTGGCAAAGAAGAAATGCTTACAGGGTTCAGCTTTAGTTTTACTAAGCAGAGCAAAGAAGGGTGAACTGGAGTTGACAGTCAATAAGCTGCTAACTGACACAGATGGTCTCTCTGAGGCACAGATAGAGGAAAGAAGGAAGAGTTTTTAGTATTGTTTATATTATCTGGTAAGAAATCAAGCAGCCTGGAGTAGCAGGGAGAGAGCTGAAGCCATAGCATTGGCGATGAGGAGCATCAGCTTTATGCTGTTGAGCTTCTTTGTCATTCTTTCTTGACCACCAAGAGGAGGCTGGGACCGTGCTCTTGTTCTGCAGATGGTACAGGTATCAGCATCAAGGGCAAACTGGGAAACCAGAGGGTTTCCCACCCAGGGGGCCTCCCTGCCTGGATGCTTCTATAAACCTGCTGGGGTTCAGATAAGTTCCCAACTGCCCCACAATAATGAGTGTTAATGAGTTTCTGCTGGAGCTTCTCCGACTTCTGGGCCAGAGAGTTGTATATAAGGTCAGCCTTCCCTACAGACAAATACCATTTGCTCTTTTATTAAATAGAAATACCTTGAAATTTCTGGTGTGTGAATGTAACGCTTTCTAAATTCCTTAAAGGATGTAAATGTTCCCAGTTTTTTATATTCTTTGGGTCATTTTAATGAGATTATGGAAGGAGGCAGAGTTATATGTATACTTATACACCTGGAAGTCTTATATTTTTAATGTGCCTCAAATCTGTTTTCCTATACTTGTTTTAACCGTATATTAAAAAGTCCAGTCTTAGTCTGTATTTCTTATGCCCTTTCTAATTGAATTTAGAACTATGTGACATTATTTCAGGGCTAAAAATATATTGCATGCTTTAACATTTAATTTTTATGAGTGTCATCTATACATACAGTGTAGCCAAATTCTAGCATCTTAAACAGACCTCTTCACCTGGAATATTCTGTGCTTGTCAGTTTAGTTAATTAGCATCACAGTGATTTATGGGTTGAGAAACATTTGGGTTTTGCTACTTTTTTTTGCTGGCTGGTAAGAAATTTATAAGGTTAATACAGAGAGTTCTATTTTAGTAAACCTGTTTACTAATTGGTAGAACATGACATTTGTGTTACTTAATACATTAAGGCAGAGAGGTGGGAATTTGTATAAAACAAACAAATTTGATATTAAAGTTTGAAAATGACAGAGAACTTCTCACCTGGGCTGTTGTGCAGTATTGGTATGAAAAGATTCAAAAAGTAAAATAAAAAGTGAAGGGCTCTATACAGCATGTGGAAAAAATCCCAAATATTGTAGTACTTAAAAAAATAAGCCATTCCACTTGTCCTTGACTCATTCTTTGTTCAGTATCCCCTGATGCTCCTCTTTCTATCTGGTTTGTGTTGCTGGTGGCTCTTTACAAGAATGGCTCTGAGTCAGGGAAAACCTGAGAAGGGACCCAGAGGAGAGACTTTGTCCCAAGGAAGGGTCTGGTTTGCAAACTCCACAGCCTGAAGGAGTTCTGGGAAAAAACAGAAATTCAGACCTACAGAAGAAAAAATAGCCAGTTCTGTATTCTTGATGGGACATGGGATTAAATGTATTGTTTTAAAATTAATTAATAATTTTAATTTGAAAATATTTTATTAATAAAAATAAATTATTTTATAATTTCCAGAATCAAACTTTTTTCCTTTTCTAAAAAATTAGGAACAGTGCCAGTTTTAATCTTCAGGTGTCTCTGCTCTACTCTTAGACACATTGATAGTGGAGCACTACTCATGTCTACTAACAGCACCCTGGGGGATTAGGACCCATCAGCACCAGGACACTGGGACCCAGTTAACATGACTACATGTTCTCTTGCTAATTTTTTTTCATCTAATTCGTCTTAAATTTCAGTTTGAAGCCCATTTCCCTATATGAGAAAATGGAAATGAAATGGGAATTAAGTAGCTTCCTCTCTGACACTGGTTAATTTTATACATCTTCTCTGAGCAGAGGGTCTGAAATTGAGTGTGATAGGAAAGGGATGAACTAAATGGGGATGTGGATCTTGCATAACCAATGTTATAAATCCAATATTTATATTTTATGGAATAAAAATTAGAAATGCAGAAAATATGACAGTCAAGGAAAACCTTGAACTAATGTATAAATTTTATGTAAGTAATATCTCTGTGCTTTGTTGTGTAAAAGCTTTACATTTTTGTTAGTCACATCCTTCAATAGCTTCTATTATTTGTGGATTTTTATCTTATTTAAGAAGGTCCTTTTCTCCTAATATTAGAAAAAAATTCTCTGGTATTTACTTCTAATACTTAAACTTTTTCTACTCTTATCTCTTTATTCCTTGTAGAATTCATTTCTGTGTATGGTACAAGGTACAAATATAGGTTATTTTTTCCCCTCAATAAATGTAAGTTCTCCCAGCATCACTAAGGTCTATCTTTTTCTACTGAGATAATATGCTACCTTTAGCATAAACTATTCTAATTTTTGCCTTATTCTGTTACTTGGTTCTCTCATCTGTTTCAGTGGCCTAGTTGTCAGTTATTGTAGAGACATTTCAGAGTTTCCAAAAATGTCTTATAGCTTTAAAATATGTTTTGACATCCAGATAAGATGTTTCCTCTCATTATTAGACTTTTTCAAAATTTTGTTGACCTTACAGATTTTCCTTTCAATTTTAATGGGCCTCAGAATCAGGAATTTGATAAGTTCCATTAAAAATCTTGTGATTTTGATTGAAATTGCATTCAATTCACAGATAAATATTTAATCTCACTGTTCAGATTCTGATATGTTCCCTGTTTCTTCATGTCTTCCTTTATGTCCTGTAGTAAAGTCTTATGATTTTCTTCACATACATATTTTACTTCTATCAGTAGGTTTACTATTGGACACGCACACTGTCAAATATACACACACACTCTGAATATCTTCACCTTTCAACTGGTTGGTTGTGTGTAGAAAAGTTATTTTTTTCTCTGATGACCTTGTGTATGACCAACCTATTAAACTCTTATTTGCCTTAATATTTCCTTTCAATTGATTTTCCTAGATCTTCTAGGTATTCCTTTCTAATATTTACATCTCATTTGTTTTCTTGTTTAATTGCCTAATTTAGGACCTTTGATACATAGTTGAGTTCTTAGTGGTGAGATGATAGCAAACCTGCTTGTCTTTCTTCGGATTTTAGTGAAGGTGCTTCTAATACAGTATCATTTTTAGAATTCTTATTTTTTTGTTTTTAAATCATGAATTGGGATTGAATCTTATCAAGAGCTTTTTAAAAATCTATTGAGACAATCATCTGGTTGGATTTCTGATTCTGTTAGTGTACTGAATTACATGAATAGATTTCCAGATGTTTATTCATTGTTCATTCCTGGAGTAAACAATTTGTTGTGGTAGGATTTGGTTTTCAATAATATTATTCTTTCCTGCACCAACATGCCAAATATATCACCCCACCTTCCAGGATAATTTGTTACATACCTCTAAAAGTCTCTTCCACACCATATGAGTTATCCATTGTATTATATGTTTTATAAGAGAATTTTACTAAGTGGGGAATAAAAAAGAAGAATAAGTAAGAAGAAAGGATAAGTCTCATACATTTTGCTCCTGGAAATATTGTAAAATGTACAAATCACATCCCTAGACAGACCTAAGATGGTGTTGGCTCAGAAACACGTTTTTCTTTTGTGCTTTGTTTTTTGCAGAAATTGAACTTAATTTATTAATCATCAATATATTAATCTGATGAGGTTAAAGATTCAAATGATGTAAATGACTTTAATCTGATGAGGGTAAATCTGATGAGGGTAAAGATTCAAGTGATGTAAATGAGTTTATTCCAAGTGCTCAGTCAACATAACAACAGTAAGAATTTGTGTCTCTTGTACACTGTGCTTACTGTATGCATAGCATTCTTAACATACACCATCTAAATTAATCTTCACTGCAATGATGGGGGCAGGCAGAAGAGTTATTATCACCCCGTTTTATAGGTACAAAACTGAGGTTTGGAGAAGATTAGTGACTCAACTGAGGTCACATAGCAAAGGAGTGATACGGTTAAGACTAGACCCCCAAGTCTTCTTAATCCTAAATCAGTATTCATTCCATCTCTGTCTCGGACCTTTTGTATGATGAAAACTCTATGTGGCAGAAACTGGCACAGAAGTAAAGAAAGTTGAGAACCCATTCTTTCCCTTCCACCTCTGTCCCACTCCCTCCAGTAATTTCAACATGAGGAAATTAGCAAGGAATCTTCAAGGAACATTTCTACAACATCATGAAGATTTTTATTTTGAACTGCCTTTTCTTCCTCTCCTAAATTAAGGAAGTCACTAAGCCACAGGGGCAGTGTATCATTTTAATATGACTGCATTTGTTGAGCTCCTTTGGGTCAAAGAACGCACAGTCCTGTATAGACATTAACTTTCACAACCTGGGTACTTAGTGTGGGTAGGCAAGGACGTAATTCAATCTCCACGTTGTGGGTAGTGAAGTCATGTCAGGGAGAGGTGCTGGGACAGCCCAAAACCTCAGAGCAAATGAAGTGAGAATGGAGAGGACCAACACACCTGCAGCCCCTCTCCACCTCCCATGCCCCCTTTTTACCACCTGACTTAAAGAAGCTCAGCTGTCCCAAAGAGAAGAAGCTGTCTCAGGATACCCTGATCACTGAAAAATCAAAGGAACAGAGTAGTAAAATGTGCAGAGAGTCCTTATAAGTCACATGTGGCAGTCTAGCATAATTCTCCATGGAATATGCAAATATAAGCTTGCAGAAAGAGCAGCATGTTGCTTTTTTCTTCTAGAAACACTTCAGAATATCATGATGTTGGCCTTCATGATGTTTTTGATAATTCAGGTACTTTACTGGACTGTCATGCAAACATGAGACTAGAAAAAATTGTTAGCATCTCATTTTTATACTAAACTGTGATAATATATACTCTGTGTAGTTCAGTCTTTACAAGTGTCCAATTAAACCATTCTGTGCCTAGTTACACAAGGTTCCAAGTCTAGAATAGAAAGCCCTCCCCCTGCCCCCCCCCATGTAGCATTGTAATGTTAACAATTGAGCAGCAGCCATCACAAAGCAGGCAAATAGTGGTGTGCAAGTCTATCTGAAAACCAGAGGATTGGGGTAGAAACTGGATCTGGAGCATAGAATGGATAGGCCAGAAAGTAAGGGCTGGAGGGCAGGCTCTGAGTGTAGAAAATCTATAGGTGGGGGTGGAGGGTGGTAGGGCATAAGAATGGTACCAGTGAGCAGAGCTGAGACTTGCTTCTGGGGCAGAGCCTGGTTGACTTAGGGAGAAGAAAAGAGAATACCACTCCAAACGCAACTCGTTGGTGAGCTGGCAGGGAGCACCTCCAGGTGAAAGAGACCAAGGATTATATTCAGTTGAGAGGAACCATTACCCAAGGTGGTAAACAGATTGGCTGAGAGGAGAATCCGGTACCAGATTTGTGTTTAAAAAGACAATACTTGTTAAATTGGAAAGTTGAAGAGGAGACATAAATGGGAGACTCAGTAAAGGCAGTTAGTCCTGGAGAACTGAAAACAGAATGAAGTGAGGGGTAAAAATTCCATTAAGTGAGAAGTTCAGGGTAGGCTGGAATTCCAGACTGGGAGCTTGGCTGAGACATCTTTGAGTAAAGTGTCCGGTGTGTGCTACGAGGCCTGAAAAATCGGCTCAAAGAAGCTGCCTGGGCTGGCCAGGAGCCTAAGGTTCCAGGAGGAAGGCTGCATGTAGAATTCAACATGGCCTTAAAAGTAGGAGTTGAGGACTTCCCTGGTGGCACAGTGGTTAAGAATCCTCCTGCCAGTGCAGGGGACACAGGTTCAAGCCCTTCTCCGGGCTTTCCCACATGCCGCGGAGCAACTAAGCCCGTGTACCACAACTACTGAGCCTGCGCTCTAGAGCCTGTGAGCCACAACTACTGAGCCCATGTACCACAACTACTGAAGCCCACGCGCCTGTGCTCCGCAACAAGAGAAGCCACTGCAATGAGAAGCCCGCACACTGCAACAAAGAGTAGCCCCCTACCCCGCTCACCGCAACTAGAGATAGCCCACGCAGCAATGAAGACCCACCACAGCCATAAATAAATAAACAAATAAATAAATAAAAGTAGGAGTTGAGTTCTAGTTCAGATGTAGAAAATTGCAAGAGACCTTCACATCTACTCTAACAATGAGAATAAGCAATAGAATTACAGATGTTTTTAAACCAGTGATAGAGCCAAGGACACAAAGAAGTAGACATAACTTCTTTCTCTTCCTAGGAGAGAAGAAACCCAGGGCTGCTTTCAGTCCTGGAAGAGTGGTAGGAAGAGGAGGAATATGTTGTAGGCAGAGTAAGAAGAAACTAGCCCAATTTTAACTAACTTTGAGTGAATGCATGTTGGCTGGCATGACTGTTTAGAAAACCAAGGATCCTTAGCCACAGAGCAAGCCTGCATCACCCTCTAACTTCTCTGTGGGCTTTTACCAAGCGCATAGGGGTGACAGGCAAAAGGCTGAGAGTAGGACAGAAAAGCGGATAGTTTCCTTTTAAGGCACATGTGGGCTTTCCCAAGAGTAAGACAGTGACTTGGTCAAGGCTGACTGAAGACAGGAGAGGAGAGCTGAGAGAAATTCTGTCACAGCACTCTGGAGTGTTCTGTAGTCACCATCCAAAGGTTGAGGGCACCCAAAAGTAGGGCAGAGAGAGCTTTCCAGGGATACAGAAAGCCAGGAGCTGTAATGGAGAATGAAGAGAATTTCTTAATGACCCCAAAATATGCCTGCTGGACTTCAAAGCTGAGAGAGATAACCACCAGTTTTGAAAGTTGATGGTTTACCTGTAAACCATAGGGAGATCTTCTGGAATCTTCTTAGTACTCAGATCTCAAGCCCTACTAAAAAAGAGTCCTGATCCCATCCTCTAAATATTAAAGCCAGTGGTGAATTGAATTTAACTACAGCTGCAGTAAATCCAGACACAGATCAACTATAGATTAAATGACACAGTGCTCCTTTCCCCCCACCAAAGAAGGATGAGGCCTTTTCTGTGGATAAATATTAACTTAGTCTCCATTGTTCTTCTACACAAAATGTCTGCAAAAAATAATTTATAGACCTATGAAAAAACAAGTGAATGTGACTCTTGCCCAAGAGAGGAAATAGTCATAGACATAAAGATGGTCCAGTTTTGTAATTATTAGGCAGGATTTTAAATGATTATCCTAGGTATCTTCAAGGATCTAGTGGAAAAAATGGATAACATGCAAGAACGGATGTGGAATTTCAGTGGAGAGATGGCAATTTCTTTTTTAAAGTTGGGGCAGGAGAGTCTAGAGAGTCAAAGAGCTCAATAGGGAGAGAAAGGCCCTATTCCATAGGGATGTGATTCTGTACCCAGGGCAGTGACAACTTATCCTCTGCCATGCTCTTGTGCTCCCTATTATACATGTGTGTTCATAGTTGCTAATCATGGAAAAACAAAAATAAACTAAAACAAAAAAAAAAAAAAGGAAAAGAAAGCAAAGGCCTACAAGCATTTCTTGGTCTGGAGAAATTAGTGGCACAAGAAGCCAGGCTCATAGCTAAATCCTGGATTCACTTCCTTTTCCCTAGGAATAAGGTACATTTGTGATTCTGTACAATCCACACAATAAGTGATATTCTTTGTCTTTTTCCTTAGCTTTATTTGGAGAAATCACTCATCCAAAGGGGCAGATGCACCGGAAGAAAATGTCTGAGTTCCAAAGCCCAGAATAGCAATAAATACCTATATATAATTTTAGAACATATTTTCTTTACAGTTAATTTTGTTTAACCTGTAAAGTAGATCAAAGTTCATAGCAAGGGGCCTGGGCTTTTTGCATAAGCCCATCATCAAAGCCTGTTTTCTGAGGTTTTTCTCAATGAAGACCACTTTTTCTTACAGCATTAAAAGTACTGTCATGTCTTTGCTGAGAATTGTCAAAGACTCCTTTTGATATCATGGAAAAAGTTGAGTAAACTGTTTTTGTTTTTGTTTTATGCTGCATTTTTCTGTTCCCTAGGAAGTTGGTTGACCTTTCTTTCTTTTTTATTTCTTTTTCAATTTTCTTTCATTTGAAGAAGAGTGAACTGGTTCACACAAAATGTGATTTTATGTGTGCTTATTAATCGAGAACAGATAATGAGTCTGAAACAGACCCCAAGTGCCTGCCTTTTCCAGAAATGAAAAAGTTCTTCTCTTTATTTATCTGTGATTATCCATTTTAAAATTGTTCTTTGTCACCTGTCTCTGTGCTTTCCTGTTCAGCTTTTTAGAATAAAATTTGTATCTTCATTAGATATTTTTCTTGGGTACAGACCCAACCAGAGAAAATTCAGTTTGAAATCAGTCAGGACCAGCTTCATAATTTGCAGGGCCCAGTGCAAAATGAAAATATGGGACTCCTTGTTCAAAAATCGTTAAGAATTTTAGGCTGTCACCATCCTAGGTGAAAGGCTCCAAGTGTGGAGTCTTTGTAAGGGTGAAGCCCTGTGCAACTACACAGCTTATATGCCCATAAAGCCAGCTCTGGAATTTGGATTATCTCAGCTTCTGGTTCCTTAGGACATCGTTCATCTCTCAAGAAGCTGCTCATCCAGGTATTCTAGAGTCATGGTCTTGAATGAGATGAAATTTAGGAGCCTAGTTGTTATGAAGTCTGCATGGCCAGGATGTAAGGCTGTGCAGGTTGTGCACTGAACAATCCTGGGGAGCACCATTCACATTCTTAGTCATCATAGATTTAGATAATTAGTGGCATTTCTTCCTGGCATGTGGCAAAAAAGTGTCTTGGGGAAGAAGATCAGCCTTTTCTAATACACAAAGTTATTATTTGGGCAAGTAGTAGCTGCTTTTGCCAACTCCCTTTTCCCTATTCGTCAACATTTTCTCTTTCCCTGTCTCTTGACCTCACAGTTTGTGTGTGCTTGTCTATGTCTGTCTCTCTTTTCTTCTTTCTCTCCTCTCTCTCCTCTCCTCTGTTTTCTTCTCTTTGGTTTTTTTCTCCTTTCTCCAGCCTTTACTTTGCTCCCAAAGCCTGGCTCCATAGAAAGTCTCCTGAGAAACTGGCATTCAATCTTAGGTTGAATTTCATTCAGTTTGTCCCATCTTTAAGGGAGTATTCCATTTAAAATCCTCAGTTCTAAATCCTCATTTTAAAGCACACATTCTCTATCTCATATTTACGTATTCTAAACTTTCATGTGTCTCAAGATTATAAGCCCTGAGAGGTAGCTACTCATCTACCTCATCTTGGAACCCCCATTTTCTTTGCATACGGAAGGTGCTCAAGTATAGGAGCGTTTTGGTGATGCTGAGAGATATTAAAAAATAGGATCAGGAGCCGGGATACACAGAGGAGCCCTTGATTTCATCTTACCTAGAATTTAGAGTAATCTGAGGCCAGTCACACTCTGCCTAGTCAAACTCTACATCTGCAGCTACATGTCTCAGAATAGTCCAAGAAAGAGAAAACAGGGACTCTTGCCAAGTCTATTGATGTCAAGGATGACAGCTCCATATGCTAAGAAGAAGGAAGCCCCAGTTGCCCTGTTCATTCTTGGTCCAGGATGAAAAAGTAATGGAAAGGAGAAAGATGAAGCATATCTGGCACCATCTTTTCTTTTTTTCCCCTTACCCACAGACCCAGAAGAGAGGAGAATAGAATTTAAAAAATCAAGGTAGCATCATAATGATTTTTTTAAAGCCCTAGATATCAATGTTAGGACAAACCTTGTTAAATCCCAGAAAGGTAAATTAGTAGCTTTTGTGGGAAAAGCCATGAGAGCACATTAATTGGACCAATATCTTCATTTTTAAAAATAGAATCTTCTAAGCACTGAAAGCCCATAGTGGTCAAGTGTGCCAAGGAGCAAGATGTTGAAAACTGCTGGTTTCTCAGGTGGTTTGGTCAAGAACACCACCACCACCACCCCCCTCCCACGGCAGCACACACCAAAATTTTAAAAAATTTACTCTGGTTTCAAAATGTTCTAGTTTGGCTGTCCATGATGTGCTGCCATTATTATTATTATTATTTTAGCTGAGGAACAGCACAGGTCTATAGAGAAAATAAGTAAATAAGCCAAGGCCCAGGAAAAGTGATATTCATGTCTTCAAACTCTGAATTGCCATGGAGGCAGCTTTGTCACCAGTGTTCCCTGTGATCTGATTCTACCTGAAGCCCTGATCAGGCCTGCATTTACGTCCTTCTCCCATAGAAGGCCATTTCTGTACCTGTGGAACCCACAGGCGCTGACTGTTGAATTTACTCCAGAGCACATCCTCATGGGACTCTAACCAAGGTGTTTAATGTCAATCCTTAAATTCAGGTAGTTCTTCAGAGCTTGGGAAAACACATTTATTTGTTTTGTGCCTTTGAAAGCTTGGAAACGTGGAGGTGCTGTGGAGCTGAGGGAACATCTGTTGAGTATACTGCAGGCATTGCTCTATTCTGAAATCAAGCAGTGACCACGAAAGGCAAGGTCTCTGCCCTCATGGAGCTGATGTTCTGCTGGCAAGTGTAGATGGGCAGTGTGCCCTGCCACCAGGGAGCTCTGTCTTTGAAAAAGCAGTTTACTGCATGAAGCCATGGGGTCTTCATCTCCTAAAAGAAAGAGTGAGACCTTTAGAAGGCTTTGTGCTCAACTCAAACATTTTCTTTTTGTTCCTCTTTCTCTCTTATTCAAACAGCAGGAATCTGATTGTTGTGAAAAAGACCCAAGTTGGGTAAAAGCAAATGTGTACACATTGAGGGATCCTGCAAAGTAACTTGACTTTTTGCTTTGACTTTAAAGTGAGTTCTTGGAGGCTTCTATTTGATAAGCAGAACAAAACAAAATAAAATCAAAGCTTGAAGCAAACTTACCTTAAAGGCTAAGCTCTTTTGTCTTAACCTCAGGAACAAAACCAACCAATTGCAGTGACACCTGGTCTATGAAAGAAAGGCCGAGACTTAAATGCACAATTGAAACTAAGCAGTCTACAGTTAGTTGGTCAATGGTGTCACTAATTGGGTGGCCTTTGAGGCCACATTTGTTTCCTTTCTTTGGGCTTTAGAGCCTGTTGCCATCCAGAATTACTTTGTTTTGTTTTGTTTTTGAGAAGAAAGAAAATTAATAGGCACTGAGTCTGGCTCTTCCTCTGTCTTGTAGGAATTCTTTTTAGCCTCAAGCACTCTTCAGAGATTTATTCACTAAAGAAATGCCTACTGTGCCTGGTACTGTTCTAGGCACTGGGGATATAGTGGTGAACAAGACAAAAGAGTGCTGCTCTCATGGAGCTTACATTCTAGAAGAGAGAGGTAGGCAATTAACAAGCAAATGAATAAATAAATAATTTCAGAGAATCTGAAAGTGCTGTGAAAAGAGTACAATAGGATAATAGCCTGGAAGTACCTGGGGATGGCGAGGAGGGGCTGTTTCAGTTTGAGTGACCAAAAGGTTCTGTGTGAGGAGGTGCCCAGATAGCTGAATTGGGGCAATATGGAGAGGCCAGCATAATTGCTTGTTCCTGCACTGACTGTTCATGTTATTTAATAATAGTTATAAAATTAAACACAAATGGGGTAGCCCTGGAGAAACATAGTTTGGTGGTTCCTCAATAAGTTAAATGTAGAATTACCATATGACCCAGCAATTCTACTTCTAGGTGTATACCTAAAAGAATTGAAGACAGATGTTCAAACAGGAACTTGTACATGAATATTCATAGCAGCTCTACTCACAGTAGCCAAAAGGTGTAAAAAAACCAAATGTCCATCAATGGTTGAATGGATAAACAAAATGTGTTATGTCTATACAGTGGACTATTATTCAGCCATAAAAAGGAATGAAGTACTGATAGATGCTACAACATGGATGAACCTTGAAAACACTGTGCTAAGTGAAAGAAGCTAGACAAAAAGGCTACATATTATGTGATTCAACTTATATGACATAGGTAGGTAAATCCACAGAGATAGATAGCAGGTTAGTAGTCGATTAGTTTATGGGAAGCAGGGAATGGGAAGTGACTGCTAATGGCTATGAGGTTTCCTTTCAGGGTAATGAAAAGGTTCTGGAACTAGATAGGGGTAATGGTTGTACAACACTGTGAATGTACTTAATACCAATGAATTGCACACTTTAAAGTGGTTAAAATAGTATGTATATTTTACCACAATTAAAACAAATTAAACCCAACTGTGATTTTGACACTAGTCCATACCAAGAGACATTTGCATACAGTTGGAAAAAATCCTGAAAAGTAATTGTGGATTGTCAGGCTTAGCCCTTTATTTTAGGGAGGAAGTTTAATTTTGTATTTATTTAGGCCCATACCATCTGGATTGATCCCTTGATCATTATATAGTGTCCTTCTTTGTCTCTTGTAACGGTTCTTATTTTAAAGCCTATTTTGTCTGATATGAGTATTGCTTTCAGGGACTTATCAAGGTAAAATTGAACACAAATACAATTGTACAAATATGCAGATGCGCACGTCTCTCCAATGAATCTATTCTTTAATGTCTTAAACCATTTAGAAGTGAATAGGATGTGTTTTATACACAGGCCTCCCCCTGATGTACTTTAATGTCTAACTTTTTTATATGTGAGGAACATTCTCACCTGCGAGCTTGCTGACTGTTCCTGAGGTCTTAGTGAAAAGAGAAGGCTCTGCAGTTGAGGAGTGGGTGCAGGGGGAGGTGATACTCATTATTAAGAACACCAGACTTAGAAATAAAACAGGTGGAGGAGGTTTGGACAGGTCTTCCAAGACCAAGTTGAAGACATGGCCATAGATAGAGGTAGCATGGGGGAAGGAGGAAGGGCAGAACAGTGGCCTGGCATTCCAGAGGCCTGGCCTCACCTGTCCCTAACCTGCCTTGTGCATCTAGGATGTTATTTCAATACATGTATATATGTATTATCTATGAAGTTTCATACCTTTCACAAGCCTAGCACCTAAAGTAAACACAAATGGGGAAAAATAAGCACCTTTGATCAAACTTCAGAATATTAGCCATAGCAGTAGTCCCATATTTCTTCATTGAGTTTGGTGTGTCATCCATCTGACATTTCTTAGAATGAGAAACTGGTGAAAGTTCTGTAGTCCCCCCAGATTATTGATGAAACATCTAAAGAGTTTTCAAACCTCTGGTAAGAATGATGGCTATGCTCTTTAAAAAAAAATTATATCTCAAGTAGTATTCATTTAGTGTCTCAAGTTGTTATGACCTTTTTCTTTCTTCAACTGACATAAATAAAATGCTACCGAGGCCTCCTTGTTTTTTCTACCACTTCCTCTGATCTACATAGTTATTGGGAGGTGGAGGTATATTTAGATATATTATTGAAGAGGTGGTTTTGATATATTGAGGCTCAGGTATAAGGCATTCCACCAGACTGTCTTAAGAAAATGTTAGGATTGTCACAATTTCCAACAATCCAGAATGTTCTGTCTACTTGTCAGTGGCAGCCTCTCACCCCCACATACACCTTTCCTTTTTTTTCATTTACTCTTCCTACTACACTCACCATTGGAAATAAGCAGTGCTATGTCTTGCTTAGGCAGTGTTTGAATTCCCTCATAAACACGTGAAAGAGAAGTGCATTCTGTTCTGTTTGTCTGAGGCCCATTGTCTGCTTTCAATTTTGACCCAGTTTCTTTTGGGACTGGGAGTACAGGGAAAATTTAGGCCTTACAGGAGATTATCAATGGATGCTTTCAGGCAGTCCTCTGAGACGTGTGCCTGAGTGGTAATTACTTGTCTAGGATCCTACATTCACCAGAAGGAGTATATTGTTCTCAAACAGGAAGAAAAACAAATCTTTGTAGTTTATTGTGAAACTTTCTACTTCCCTCAACTACAAGGACCCAGAAGGCAGGTTTAGGGTTACACCTGCAGGTGTAAAGGCTTACTATCTTTTTTTTTTTAAATAAATTTATTTGTTTATTTATTTTTGGCTGCATTGGGTCTTTGTTGCTGTGCATGGACTTTCTCTAGTTGCAGTGAGCAGGGGCTACTCTTCGTTGCGGTGCGCGGGCTTCTCATTGCAGTGGCTTCTCTTGTTGCGGAGCATTGGCTCTAGGAATGCAGGCTTCAATAGTTGTGGCACACAGGCTCAGTAGTTGTGGCTCGCGGGCTCTAGGCGCAGGCTCAGTCGTTGTGGCTCACAGGCTTAGTTGCTCTGCGGCATGTGGGATCTTCCCAGACCAGGGCACGAACCTGTGTTCCCTTCATTGGGAGGCGGATTCTTAACCACTGCACTACCAGGGAAGTCCTAGGCTTACTCTCTTTATCCCCTCTTACATGAAGGCTTATCTCTGATGGGGGGGTTAGAGCCTAGCCAGACTAATAAAAGTGATGCCAGTGACTTTCGGGGGAAACCTAGTATTGGAATATGGAAAAAAGTCACAACTAAAAGATTTGAATCCTGCTAAAAAAATGTATGAGAACAATAAAGACTCCTAACTTAGTATAGCTTCTTCTATATGAGATATATACTCTGTGATCTTAAGACATTCTCAGAGGATTCTTATGCAGAGAGAGAGCTTAATCCTATGTGTCCATATGTGTGTTGGAAGCAGGGAGATGTGTATAAAAGAGGATGAGGGAGAGAATCAGAATATTAATCGGCTCACAGGACACTCTCGCTAGCATCCCTGGGCTGTGGGCTTTGATGATAGTCACCGTCTTTAATAGCTGGTCTGGCATGGCACTGACCAGTTGGAATGGATGCCAACTATATTGCTGACGCAGAGTCCTGGACAGCCCATTTTGTGCCAGGCTTTCATCCTTTAGCTATCATGTGGGGAAGGGATCCTATAAGAGGAATCCAGGTGGCCATGCTAGTGGCAGGGGGAAGTTAGGTATCACGGCAGTGGTTATTTACCAACCAGTATGAATGCATTTGAATATTTCAACAACCAGTACACAAGCTGCAGGTCTGTGACTCTCTCTGTATCCTAGGCTTGTAAAGCAGTTCTTATCAAGATGTAGCCTACTTGGTATCTAGGACGGCTGGTTGTTGTTGTCGTTGTTGTTATTGTTGTTGTTGTTAGGTGTTTGTTTCTTGGCTAGTATGATTATGTGATCATTCGCTCATACATCCTTGGTGTTCATCTGAATTGCTACCTGGTTAAAACCCAGCCTTTTGTCCTCAGCAGTCTCTATGCCTATGACATTCAGTACAATAGAGGCCTGCTGACTACATCAGGAACCCAAAACTATTTTGAGTACTGGCTTGCTGTGAGTACTTGAGTACTCATCTTACTGCTTTGTGGTGACTATTTCAAAGTGATAGGATGCAGTAAAGTCACTGAGTCTCCAGAGATGTTTTTTTAGGAGAACTACATTGCCTATTTTCAGAAAAGGGCTAAAATATTGGAAGTCACAAAGTTGTTGGTAAGATGTTTGTGTAGGGGTCCTAATAGGTGTACACGCTAGGCCTGGTTGCATGATGGGTGGCTGGAAGGACAGTATTTGAGAGGGGTGAACGTATTAAGAAAGTTTGCAGCTGGGACATCTGATTTCCACAGAGAGGACTTCAGTGTTAGAAGAGATGCTGCCACCTTTCAATCCTGGTCTTAAATGGTGCTTTCACTAGAGATACTTCTCTCTTCATTAGGTCATTGCCTTCCAAGTGATTTAATGCGATGTAAAAATAAGCACACAGTTGAATACTATAATGTGGTTAAGCAAGCTGTTTCTGACTGTGCAAGCTAACTTTTTTTCTATTTATGAGAGTGGCTTATGTTATATTATGCATATACTGAGCCATGGTGTGACTATATGATAGCCCTGTGTAACATCAGCATTTAAGGTGGACTGTTGAAATAGATCCACAGGGAAATAAGTTTTCAGCAGGATCCCTTACAGTGCATGAACCATCTCACAGCTTGATTTGTACCTTTACATCTTCTGCTCAGTGTGTTTTCTTCTCTTGATCCTCATGAACGTCATTCAGTATTAAAAAATACTGTCAGCTTAAATGTTGCATTATGTTTAACTCTAACATGCCCTGTATGATAGAATCTGCTAGAGAGTCAGAGTAGGGTTCGATGCTCAAATGTTACCACTCACCCCTCTTCTTCAGGGTTTGGCTAAATTCGGTATGAACACACAGAACTGCAGTAAATAGGACAAAGTATCTTTTATTTAGGGTTCCCTGATCATGGGTTAGAGTGCAGCACACAGTGGTGCCCCTTACCTCACTGCCTGAATCTTGAGTCTTACCCAGACTTCCCATCTGGAAAAATTGGAAAAATTCTGGAAAAATTGGAATTAGAGAACGAAGACCTTCCTGGGTCTACCAGATAGCAGCTGGTTGTGGAGGGTATAACTAACTCCCTGGTTAACTGGGTCCAGTGGATGTCAGAGTCTCCTTAGTATTAGTCACACTCTCCTTCCCTAGGGAATGGCTAGGAGGACCAGAAGCCTTATACAGAAAATCTCTCTCCTAAGGAGGGCCTTGGAAATCCATTCTTGGATGCGTGACTTTGGTGAAGTAGGATTCTGCTTGCACCCCTTCTATCCCAACAGAGTTTATCTCACAATAGTTCATTGGCCTTGTCTAAACTACTTTGAGTTACTTTTCTATGTAACCGAGAGAGTATACAGAAAGGTCCAGGTTGTGGCTCTAGAGCCATAATGCCAGCTTAAGTCTTCCATAAGGTCTTCCCTGGCTTAGCTAGGGGGCCCCTCTTCTGTGCTATAATAATGTAGCACAATGAGCCCACTCCGTCTCTTTTCACTCTGACAGCATTATGTTAAAATTCTTTCTCCCCTTAGATTGTGAGCTCCTTGAGGCCAGGGACCATGCATTGGTGATATAAAATTAGCTCTTAGCATAGTGCCCAGATTATAGTAGGTCCTCAATAAATATTTGTGAAACTAAAATGAAAGGCAAATGAAGCCATCTGGTAGAGGTCTTTAAATGGTATGTCTAAGGGTGTGGATTTAAGCCTTTTTGTAATTGGGAGCAATAGCATATTTTGTGAAAAGACATGATTGGAACTGGAATATAAGACTAAAAAAGTAATATTTTTTTAAAAGCGTAGACTCTTAAGATTAAAAAGGACCTTAAAAATTACCCGGTCCAGCTACACATGTTAAGGTAGCTATAACTTAGTGGTTATTGGGCCTTTGAACACGTGCCAAGGCAGCCTATTCTATTTCCAAATGAGCTAAAATATCTTCTATAGCTTCATCCCTAATTTTTCCTTTGGAGATACCTAGACAGTGTATTGCCTCTCTTTTATATGACAGCCCTTCATTTATTTCAAGAAAAATTGTCATGTCCCCCTGCCCACACTTGCTAAGTGAACACACCCAGTTTACCATTCCTCATATGATACAATTCAGGGTTCCTTCATTATCCTAGTAGCTATCCTCTAAATATTTTCCAGTGAATGAACACTGCTCAAAAATTGCATTACTAGAACTGAAGGGGATATTTCACGTATAGTCCAGAGTAGAAAGGATTTATTGCTTCTCTAATCCCAGAAGCCATATGCACATTAAACACAACTTACCTTATTAGCTTTATTGATGACCTGGTCCCATCGCTGAATCCCGTTTGGCTTTCTGCTGATGAAAACGTAGTCTTTTCCTATGCTGCTGCTTAAACTGGGTATCTCAGCCTCTACTTATGTAATTGCTTATTTGGACTCAAGTAGAGAACGTTACATCCTGCTAGGTCTCTCACACCTGCCAACCCTCGCTGGCTCCGTACTGTGCCATTTGATGTATCTGCTACCTTTCTCAGTACTGTGACCTCTCAGGATTTTATGGGCATCCCCGTATTATTACTATCTTCATTCAGCTTCATATGAAAATGTTCAGCTGGATGGGCCAAGGATAGGGTTCTGTGTCAAGCTGCTGGAAATCTCTCTGTGGTGGGTGTCGACTTTGGGAGTGGTTTATGTTTATAAGGTTTACATCCTCCCTCCCCCACACATAATTTGTAATATCATAAGAGACCTTGTAAAATGCATTGTTGAAGTCCACATTTTGGTATAATCAAAGGGAGATATGGCCAATTGTGGGTAAAATTTTGCTGCCTTCTGGTGATGGCAGTTTCTCTTTCTGGCTTCTCGTGAACAATCCCTTTAATCAACCATTTTGGATTTTTATCAAGGCGACCTGTATACAATTTTTTGAATCTGCCTTCTTCTTCAGATTGAAAACATGAATGACATTTGCCAGTTCCCCAGTTTTTGGCACATCTTCCATTTTCCACAATTACTCAAGGATTTCTGACAGGGCTGGAGCATTAGCAATCTCTTTTGTGAGGATTCATAATATCTAGGCTGTGATTCCAAGGCTATGTTTAATTTCACCTGAAGCCTGTTGTCTGATTTTTTCCAGGCCTTGACTGTTGAGAACACAACTTTTCTTTTTGCAGAGTTGTTACATTGTATGTACAAAAGAAAAAAAAATCATTTTTATAGCAAAAAATGTCCAGAACACTTCACCTTCGTGAGGCTTTCTAGTTACGTTAAATGCACAAGTCCCAGTGTGTGTGTAGGTTTCTTTCATAAGTGGGCTTCTTCAAGTAATAGAGCTTATTGTAAGGCTGCAGGTGGCAATAATAGCAAAAATGGCTCTTTGGAAATGCAAAGTTGAATCAAGAAATGGCCAGGACCTGGAATTGGAAAATCAACATCAATTCTAGGGACTGTGCTATCTGGACCCTGCAGTAGCAGCAGTAGTTCACTGACTCCCCACCCCAGCACTATGCCAAGGACAGGCTCACCTCCCTTCTGCCCTCCTCCCTCCCACCTCCCCCCACCTGCCTGGCTTCCTCCTTCCTTCCCTTCCTCCCTCCCTCCCTCCCTTCCTCCCTCCCTCCCTTCCTTCCTCCCTTCCTTCCTCCCTTCCTTCCTCCCTCCCTCCCTCCCTCCCTCCCTTCCTTCCTTTCTTCCTCCCTCCCTCCCT